>NW_012267262.1:6162071-6182923 GCF_000151885.1 Dipodomys ordii
GCATGAGGCCCTGGGTTCGATTCCTCAGCACCACATAAGCAAAAAGAAAAAAGCCGGAAGTGGCACTGTGGCTCAAGTGGTAGAGCGCTAGCCTTGGACTGAAGAGCTGAGGGACAGCGCCCAGGTCCAGAGTTCAGCCCCCATGACCGGAACCCCCCCCCAAAAAAAAGAAAAAGAAAACATTTTACAATCATGTCCCCAACTAACCCAATCCAGGGTTCTACCTATCCATTCACTGATCTTGCACTGCTACACCACTTATAAATTTTCCCCTTCCAGTTCTCATAGTAATTTCTCTGGGCCTCTCATAGGTGGCATATTTTACTTGCTTAAAATTCTCATTTTAATAAGCCTCATGGAGTTTCAGCTATGAGAAGAATAAGACTTCTGGAAATGAAGAGTCAGAAGCTGAGGAACAGGAGGTAGGAGAAAGATTCACAAATGAAAGATGGTCTCCTGCCATGCTAGATATTCAAAGTCAAGTAGAGTTGAAGTAGAAAGAGAGAAAACAGACAATATATTACCTTATAAAGGCAGAATGAAAAACGTAACTCGCTGAACATGGAAGTCATCAACCTACAGATCTTTATTTTAGGTTTTGAGAAACACTGTTTTCAAATTTTGTGTAAAGATATTGTCTTTCAAATTTGAAGATTATACAGAGTGACCTATCTACTAGTGCTGGAAATTCTTTCTAGGTATAAAACTAATGGGAATAGGCTTTATTTTCAATCATGGAAATTACTCAGTGACATTACATTATAATTAAAAGAGAAAGAAATTGGTACACAAAGTTTTAGTTATCTTCAAGGCATGATATCAGTATGAGAAAAATATTACTGACAGTCATATTTAAATGATTAAGTGTAATTTTAATTAAATAATTTAAACTAATTTAACATCTTTACTATATAATTTAATTACGTGACGTTGACAAAACCAAAAACAAGCAGTAAACATGAAAAAGAAAAAATACATATGAAAAGATAATATAATGATTGTTTATATCCCAGCACCAAACAACTCATAGAGACAGCATTTAAAATAATTTCATTTATCAAAAATGTGTCATGAATTATGCTCAAAGTGAGTTGGGACAAAAATACATATCATGAAAAATGACATCAGAGGGTACTCAAAAAGGGTAGGGTGGGGTCAAGGGGCAGAAGTAGAGGACTTAAGAGGAGAAGAGAGGAAGAATGCAGTCAAGTATCCAAAGTATATCCTACAAAATTAAAGAGAGTGAGGGAAGAGTGCGTAAGGGAGGGAAAGGATGAGTGAGAATGTTGAAAGGGGTGACACTGATCACGATATGTTGTCGTCATAAACTGATTTACTCAATGAGAACTCCTTTGTACAACTACTTAAACATCTGAAATGAATGTATTTGCTCTTGTTAATGTTTTTTTCCAAAAAAATAGGGACTTTCCTATAATGAGGAAATTCATCTTTTCTACAAAATTGACATAATGTGTTGTTAAAATACATTATCTTGTAGTTTTCAAAAAAGAAAAAGAAAAATGACATCAGATATAACTTGAATTTTCAATTACTATGATAGATTAATGGACAATTTCTAAATTTAATGTGACTTTCATCAATTATTCATTAAAATATGCAAATCAAGAAAAAACATGCCTTATCACAAAAAAATTAAATTAAATTAAAAAAAGAAAAAAAAAGAAAAATCAGCTTTAATATATTGTTTAGATATAAGAAAGAAAGGTCATTCTGATGGACACATAGAGTTCCATTACTTATATATACATATGTGTATATATATATATATATATATATATCACATTTTCTTGATCGTTACTGAGGGGCATCTAGGTTGGTTCCATATCTTAGCTATGGTAAATAATGCTGCAATAAACATAGTTGTTCTGGAAGCTTTAGTAGGGCCATGTTTGTGATCATTTGGGTAAATGCCCAGAAGTGGGCCAGAGAGGAGCTCTATGTTGAGTCTTTTGAGGAACCTCCATACTGTTTCCCAGAGTGTTTGAACAAGTTTAGACTCTCACCAACAATGCAGTAGGGTTCCCTTTTGGCCACATCCCCTCCAGCATCTGTTGTTATTAGATTTCTTGATTATAGCATTCTAACTGTGGTGAGAAAGAATTATACCACCCCATTTGTTAGGAAATGGAAAGACTTGAAAAAAATCATATTAAGTGAAGTAAGCCAGGCCCAAAGAAATATAGGCCCCATGGTTTCCCTTATTTGCAATAATTTAGTATATGTCTAGCATAGTCTTATCAGATGAGCAGAAAAACTCAAAAGCTATATACATATGACCATATAAGATGATGCTAAGCGAAATGAACCTCAAGATATGGACACAAGAGGTCTTTCTTTGTTGTTGTTTTTAATGTACTATGTGATTTTTTTTGTTCCTTTTGTATGCTCTTCCCCCTATGGCATATCCCCTGTTGTCACTGCATTTGATTTTGGTACCCTGAATCTTGTATATACATTTATCTAATTTGGGGAGGAGGAGGGGAATAACAAAATGCTGAAACAAGGACACAGGATGACCCATTGCAACAATGATAGTCACAAGACACTGTTAGAAATGATCTTTACAACTTGGAGTGGGGGGAAGTGGGGAGGAGGGAAGGGAGGAGTGGGGAAGGTGGGGGGAGTGGGGGTGGGAAGGGATAGTAGAAGAAAAACTAAGGAGTGGATAACAATGCTGGACAAGAAATGTACTCATTACCTTACTCAGTAACTGTAATTCCTTAGTACAGCATCTTTACCAAAAAAAATTTTTAAGAAAGGTGAAAAAAATAATGAAAAAATATTTTAGTCACCAGATAATGGAACTAATGAACATGAAAGAGAAAGAGGCTTGATTATAAGACTTGAAAATATGATTAACTTTGTTGTTTAGTTTAGACAGACTATATGTATGTTTGATGAAAGTAAAAATAAATTTTAAAACAAACACATTAAATATAGATATAATTTAGACACTGTCTTAGATCATTTGATTTTAAAAATGAAGGTTATCCCCAACTTCATAATCTAATGAAATCTAGGTCATAACCAAGAAGGGTTTTTGGTTGTTGTTTGTTTTGCTTCTAAAAATTTGTTCTTGCTGGGAAACAGTGGCTCAAACCTGTAATCCTAGCTACTCAGGAGCTGAGATCTGAAGATTGAGGTTCAAACCCAGCCCCGGCAGGAAAGTCCATGAGACTCTTATCTCCAATAAAACCGAAAGTGGCACTGTGGCTCAAGTGATAGAGCACTCACCTTGAGTTGAAGAGTTCAGGGACAACACCCAAGCCCAGAGTTCAAGCCCATGACTGACAAATAAATAAATAAACAAACAGACAGATAGACAAACAATTTGTTCTTACAATCTACCTTCCCAGAGCTCATCTCTTCCCACTGTTGGAAGGAAGTTCTTCTGGTTAAAGCTTTTGATTAACTGGCTTCTAATTACTCAGAGAGAATTACTTTTATGTCACTTCACTTTTCCCAGCATATCAGACCCACAGTCAAACAGTCCCAGAAGGGAGAATTGACTCTATCCTTACACAGCATGAGGAAGACTAAGAATGTAGTGGGCCTCAATTCCAGGTGAGCAGAGAGAAATGATCACTTGGGATGTCTTCAACTGCTACTTAGCAAACTCCTGGTGGCTCTTGTCCAGGACTCGCTAAACTCTACTTCTGTGTCCCCCACTGATCACATCTAAAGTATTATGTTTGAAATTCAGAAAAATACAAGAATGTATTTGTTGAAAAATATGTTTTCACCATAGCACTTCTGAGGAACGGAAAACTGTAAACCAGTTAACGTTTTTTCTTTGGGAAGCTGGTCAGATATCCAAGTAATGCGGTGATAGATACCTCTTGTAAATATTTCCATGTCAGAGAAATTGCACTAGCAGGAATGGCATATAAACACCAACAGCTGGACTGTGGAGGAGATAACCTGTGCCTTTCATTTTGCTTGAGCAGCAGAGTTTTGAGTGGAAAACCATCTGCTAGAAGGAAAGAAGACATTATCATGTAGCCACAGAAAATTTACTTTTCCAAGAATCCATTAGTTTAATAGACTGGCTTTCAACAACTTCTGCAAAAGAGAGAGGGAGAGAGCAATCACAAATATTTATACTACATTTGTAGCGAATCAGTGTGTGTGTGTGTGTGTGTGTGTGTGTGTGTGTGTGTGTTTACCAATTGCAATGGAAATAGAGACTGTAGATTAATAGTTCTCACATTAGAAGTTGGGAATATATAAAAATTCTGACAGCTGGGCTCCTCCAAAACCAATGAAATTAAAATCACTTGGGGTGAGACTTTAGCATCGCTACTTCTTTTTACAGGCATGGTAGGTGATTCAGATGTGGTTAGAACTGCTGCTGGGAATGTTAAGAATGGAAACGAAATAATGGAGAAGCTGTGCACTTGGAATGTATCAAACCAATATTTACTGGCTCTGTGACCTTGGGCCAGAAACTCAGTCTCTTAAGACTTGGATGTTTTATTTATAAAATAAGGATGAGAATCCTCTTATCTTTTATAGAGAAGTTGAAAGCTAAGAAGAGATCCTCTACAAACACTTTGTGAACTTATGGGCTCTGGTCAAATATATGATGTGAGGTTATTCTGACCGTAGTTCTGAAACTAAGAGAAGAATCCAAAAAGAGAGAGCAAAATAAAACTCACAACCATCCTGACAGCTACATCTCTAAAATGTCCATTTTCTCAGAAATAAAGTGCTTTAAGACATAATGTTACTGGCATCAAAGACAAAATGTCTGGCTCTGTCCAGGACCAACTATAAAAAAATGAAATGCCAATAAGAGAATTTAAGAATCAGTAAGAATGAAGAATGAAGATTTGGGAGAAGGAAGATACAAGGCCTCCATGACCCCCTAAAAATTCCAGCCCCACAAGCAAGTATAGTTTGTTTTACTTTAGACTAGCTTTGCTCATTGAGTATTAGACTCTTGCTGAGAGGTTAGTAAACACTTAAATATCAACTAGAATATCAGTGTGCAGAAATATTTTCATTATAAGACTGTCTATATACATAGTCACATTGAACCCTACAGATTAAAATAAGAAGAGGAAAGAAACAGTCTTAAGTACATAAGAGCAAAGATTTGTACCACTAAGCCATTATCAACCATATCCAAGGCATTATCATGATACAGGACTGCTCCTCAAGCTTATTTTTCCCATCAGATCTCAGCCTTCATCCTAGATTCAAGGCAACCAACCATTGCATTCTAAGTGGTGTTAGTATGTAACACTGTGGGAGCAAAGAGAGACCAGAGAGCCTTGGTAGAGGTTTTCTAGAGGCTATTTGGCCTAAGATCAATTTTGAGAGTAGACAGGATTGAACATACAGAATAAAGAATTCATATTTGTGAAGCAAACAATGTGACTCAAGGGACAATATCGGCAGCTATAAGGCATTACTTGCAATATATTTTCAGGAGAGAAGGGCCTGAAATTATGTAGAAAAAGGAGTCACCTAGAGAAGGTCCATGTAAAAGTGACATTTTTCTGGACCATATTCTTAAGTGTGGAAGGCCTTCTGTAAAGTTGCTTCTACTTCTTATCAATCCTTTTAATATTTATTCATTTGACCATTTTGGTTCATTTGTTCATTTTCAGTTTTTTGACATCTTCTGTGAGCCAGGATCTATAGTAAGTATTGAGGATTCATTGTCAGATAATTTATGATTTCTGTCTGTCTGCAGCTTACAATAACCTATTCAGAAAGGTCATGAAGTAGACTGGAGAGTCTGTGTGACCTTGGACAATTGACAGACGTTGGGGCCACAGATTTCAAACTTTTGAAGTGATATAATATTAATACCCACTTCATAGAGTTGTTAAACATATTTTCTAAAGTAATTTTCATAAGGTACTCAACACATATAATAAGCACTCTTTAAATATTAACTACTGTTATTTCTTAACTACATCATTAGCCTTGGTTAGAGTAAGGAAAAGGGAAGTATAGGTTATTTTCTAGGGTTGAAACCATTGTTAGCGCTCAGTCAACAGACTCCTCTACCAGATGAAGTATTTCTAGCTGAGTTCCACAGATCTTACCTTGCCCCTTCAGTTTCTAAGATTCCCTGTGAAAGTTGTACTTTCAGAGTCAATGAAATCCAGCCAGTCATGTTTGTGGTATTTATATGATCTATGTGTCTCCACTGTAAATAATCATGCAAGAAAAGAAAGAAAATGACAGTTTCTGCCTTTCCAGTAGAAGGGATGGAGTAACCTATAAAGCAGACATTGTCATTTACAAGAAGTCAACAGAACCCTTGGACTGCTCATTCTGGAGTATTTCCAATTGGACACAGCAGCTGTGGACCAGATGGTCATTTGTGGCCTGATCATGGCTGGAAACCTGAGTATACTTGTGATGATGAAGAGGACCAAATGCAAAACAAAACGTGCTTTGCCTTGGAAAATATTGCCTCAGCTTGCTGAGGGAATTTACCTCATCTGTAACCACAATCTCTGTGGTGGTGATTAAGAAGATACAGTGAAAATGGGCCCCCCACTTTCCAATCCTCAAACAAAGAAAATCTGTGGGTTCCCCACAGTACTCATATCTGACACAGTGCCTGGTGATGAGTTGGATTCTATCTGAGGTGATTCAAATTCAAGATGCTTTTAGAATTCTATGATGTTAATATATGGGGCTTTGTCTCCATTAATGGGGAAGTTCTTTACTGAGATTTAGACTTTTTCAAGACTGAAATGATTGTTCTCACCTTGAGCCAAATAAATTGCATGCTTTGAAAGCTCCTTAAATTCAAGGACCACGTTAGTAACTTTCATAGAGCTAACCCTTACTGTGTGTTCAATTAAATGTGTATGTGGGAGGGGGCAGGATGTTGAGTGAAGAAAACAAAAACAAATGAAAGGGATGGGACAGCTGGAAAACACAAACAAAAGTATGCCAGAAATAGAAGAGAAAGGGAGTGCAAGGAGGAGGAAGACAAAATAAACCTTGGAAGCCAGAAGGCAATCAGAGGCACAGACTTTGTAGAAGAAAAGGTAAATTTTTAGTCTCCTCAGCAGATGACCAACAAACAGAGTAGAGTAGCTGTATCCCTCAGAAGTTATGAGTATAGATTGACATAGTATTAATACCAAACCCAGGAGAATTTTGGGTATTTTCTAGAGAACCTTGATTAACATCAAAATGGGGCTGAGAAGGTGGCTCAGTGGTAGAGTGCTTGCTTTGCATGCATGAGGCCCTGGGTTAGATTACTCAATGCCACATAAGCAGAAAAAGCTGGAAGTGACTTTGTGGCTAAAGTGGTAGAGAACTAGCCTTGAGCTGAAGAGCTGAGGGACAGCACCCAGGCCCAGAGTTCAGGTTCCACAACCGACCAAAAAAAAAAATGTGATTCTTTTCTATGTCATCTTCATAAAAGAGACTTAAAACATCCATCTGTTTTTTAAACATTGCCTATAGCAGGAAAGTAGCTTCATGAAATTGAATAAATACATTTCTACATTGTCTTATTCTCCTGTGTAACATGATAATCTTCCTTTGTTTCTCAAAATATATAGATTTGATAAACTATTTCTGGGTATTTTTATAGTTTGTTGCTGAAACATATAAAAATAGGGGCTCAGGAATTTAAGATCTAGGCTTATATATTTTAAGTATGGCTATAATGGAGCTATGGACCATTATACAATTGACATGCTAATGCTCCATCAACTGCTTCTTTTATTTACTTCCTGAGATACAATGCGTAATTGAGATGAGTTATGAAGACCTAT
Source organism: Dipodomys ordii (assembly GCF_000151885.1). Lineage (NCBI taxonomy): Eukaryota > Metazoa > Chordata > Mammalia > Rodentia > Heteromyidae > Dipodomys > Dipodomys ordii. The sequence continues at coordinate 6,169,850 of NW_012267262.1, forward strand.
CAACTTCCGGGGGACAATTCTGATGGCATATATTAGCTACCAATCTCCATCAGAGGATGTCAGAGAGTGTTGTAGAGCTTCATTGAAGACCCATTTTCCCAACTGATCAATGTTGTTGTTTTTTGTTTTTATTCCACTCTCTCCAGAGATATCAACCTCAGGAGTACCTGAGCCTGGCTTCTACTGTACCAGCATCCTGGCCTGGCTTCTACTGTCCTTAGAATGTGATTCTCCCAAAACCAAATCTGCGACTTTCAAGTCAAACACAAGTTTCTTAGAAACTTTCTGTCTTATCTACAGGTGACAAGATATTCTCATTGTCTAGAATAGTCTTTTGCTAACTGCTTAATACATATTTTCTGATGTAATGAAGCTTCAAGATCAACTCACAATATACTGTCCAGCAACAACATGAAATCTCTACAAAGAATGTCTACTTGGGATTTTCATTATGAACTAGCCAACCTAGAGAGAGAGAAATATAAAAATAGCCTATAACCCAGCCATCAATTTTATTCTTATTGAAGTTCTGTAATGAGCCACATACTAAATGGAAGAAAATGATACAAAAATCAGTACCTTTCCTTATTTGTGGAAAAAGATAAAGAAATTGGAGATTTTGTAATCTTTAAAACAAAGATGCTATGTGAATCTAGATCTATGAAGTGGTGAGAAAATCATGGCCAAAAAGTAAACTCATGTTGTTAATTAATAAATACAATGGCAATGGATGAATAGCTTTATCTCAGGGAAGGAGGCGTCTGTCAGGGGGATTTAAGAAAGGACAAAAATTGAGGAGTTTGGAATATCCAAGAGTCTGAAGATCTTGCAGCTTTTTTAGGACCATGGGGACAAGGTGTGAATCTGAGACTGTAGAGAAGAAAAGCATCTGAATGCTGTTGAGCCTAAAAAGCCATCGACTAGGTTGTAAATCTGCCAGGTAATAAATTCCTACTGAAGACTCCTACTTCTTATTGTCTTTAAAAATTCCCCTGAAAATAAAAAACAAATTAGATCAAATATAACACACTTAGCAAATACCACAGTTATCCTTAAGTGTTTAGATAAATTGCATGGATAGACTAAAGAGGTCTTAAAAATTTTCTTTCCCATACAATTTTCCCTTCTGAAGGCGATCATTAAATACAGGTCACTACTGTCTCTAAGAAAACAAAAACAATGTGGCATTTGGAGTATTTCATTTTACACTTATTTCTGTATATAATTACAGAATCCGTTGATTAATGTTGAAATGTTCTGGGAATATTTACTTAATCCCAAATGTTTAAAAGAATTAACATATTGGTTTAGAAACAATGAAGAATCGCCATCCATTTTCCTGCAAATGACATAACTTTATTCTTCATGCTGAGTAAAACTTCACTGTGTATAAATAACACATTGACATTATTCATTCATCATTTGATGGGCACTGAAGCTGATTCCAAAATTTGGCTCTTGTGAATGATGTTGCAATAAACATGGATATGAATATTTTGTAAGCTGACTTTGATTCTTTAGTATGAACTCAGAAGCAGTATAGCTGGGTGTCACATAGAAGTTCTAATTGTTTTAGAAATTCTATGTTTTAGTTCTAATTTTTTTTATAATATTTTGAAAAACTCCATACTGGTTTCAACCGTGACTTTAAAAACTTCATTGTCAACAATGGTGAACAAAAGATTTTCCTGCTCACCAGAATTTGTTGTCTGTTGTCTTGTTGATAGCCAATTAGACTGGGATAATGTGAAATTTCAATATAGTTTTGATTTGCATTTGTCTGAGGAAGTAGGATATTGAATATTTACTCATATAATTATTGGTCATTTAAAAAGTTTTCAGTTCTTATGCCTATTTGCGGATAGATTCTTTATTATTTTGTTGATTAATGTTTTTTACTTCCTTAAACATTCTAGAAATGAATCTCCTGTTAGATGAATCCTTGTCAATGATTCTCCCCCCATTTTCTAGGCTGACTCTTCACTGATATTCTCTTTCCTTTGCAGAGGAAAAGGTTTTTTTAATTTTATACAATCTTACTTAGCAAATCTTGCCTTTATTTCCTCTGCTATTGGAGTTCTACTCAGAACGTCCTTGCCTATATATGCTCCAATCTGGAAAGGCTGTATTGTTCTGCATTTCAAAGTTTTGGTTCTTACATTAAAGTTAGCCATCTATCTACAGTTGAATTTTGTACAGAGATCTCTTCACATAGTCCATATTCCATATATGGATATCCAGTTTTCTTAGAACTATTTGTTAAAGAGACTGCTATTTTTTCCAATGTATATTTTTTATACCCTTGTCAAGAATCAGATGAGTCTAGCAGTGTTGCTTGATTTCTGGATTTTTTTATTCTATTGCATTGGTCCATATGTTTGTTTTTGTTCCATTATCCATGCTGTTTATGCTATTTGTGTGTGTACTGTAATTTGAAATCAGAAATTATGATATCCCTAGAACTGTGTTTTTTTGTTTTTAACACTTCAGTTATTTTGGCAGCTTTTGTGATTCTTTATGAATTTTTCTTTGAATTTTTCTGTTTCTATGAAGAATACTTGAAATGTTTGTGGTGATGTCAGTGAATTTTGTTTGCATTTTAACAATATTTATTAGGATGATCCATGAAAATGAGAAGTCAGTATTTTTCTTCACTGTTTTATGATTTTTTACTGTGGAAGTCTTTGACATCTGTGCTTAAATTTATACCTAATTATTTCTCTTTTTTTGGAAGTTATTGTAAACAGGATTATTTCCCCGAATTCTTTTTTTTAATTTATATATATATACACAAGTATAGATATATATATAGTAAAAATACTGTACAGAGGAGTTACAGTTACATGAGTAGGGTAAATGAGTACATTTCCTATCAAACATTGTTACCTCCTGCTTTGTTTATTCCCCTACCATCCCTTCCCTCCCCTCCTCCCCAACTCCTCCCTCTCCCCCCTTGACATTGTAAAGATCCTTTTCAACATAGTGTCCTTTACATATAATCATCACAATGAGTCAATCTGCATCCCCATTTCAGCATTTCGTTATATCCCTTCCCTTCCCCAAATTTCAAAAATGCAGATGCAGAACAAAATACAAAAATACAAGATGCAGAACACCAGAATCAAATACAGTGAAAACAAGGGTTTTACTGTGGGGGGGGGGCGGGGGGCGGGAAGAACATGCAAAAGAAACAAAAGAATCACATAGTGCATTATAAGTACATTAAAAACAATAGCAAGAAAGAAAAAAAACCACTTAGTCTCTGTCTTGGGATACATTTCACTTAACATCATCTTATAGGGTCGTACGTTCATAGCCTTAGACCTTTCCTGCTTGTCCTAGACATATACTAGTCATTGAAAACAAGCAAACAAGGGAAACCATGCAACCTATGTTTCTTTTACAAGTCTTTCCATTTCCTAACAAATGGGGAAATGTCATTCTTTCTGAATTCTTTTTCAGTGGTTTGTTGTTAGTGTATAGGAAAACTACTAATTTTATATTTGTATTTGTTTATTTTGTATTCTGCTGCATACTTTGCTGAAAGTGTTTATAAGATCTGAATGTTTTCTGATTAAGTCCATATGTGTTTTAAGTATCAAATCATATAATTTGAAAGCAAAGATAGTGTGAGTTCTTCCTTTCCGGTCTATACCCCTTTTATTTGTTTCTTCTGCCTTATTGGTTAAAGATTCAAGTGCTATAATGATTAAGACATGTGTTAATGGAAAAACTCATCTCATTTTTGATTTAAAAAGAAATATTTTGCGTTTTTCCACAGTCATAATAATGTTGGCTATGAAATATATATATTGCTTTATAACATTAGGTTTTGACCTTCTATTTCTAGATCTTTAAGGCTTTAACCATAATATTGGGTTTTGTTAAAGATTTTCCTGTATCTACTCAGATAATTATATTATTTTTGTCCTTGTTCTGTTTTTATTATTATATTGTATTATTTTAATTTGCTTTTATTGAATTTTTATCTTTCATTCATGAAATGATTTACAACTTGATCATGAATTATGATCTTTTTAATTTAATGTTGAATTTGTTTTGCAGGTATTTTTTGATGCTTGTTACAACTAGGTTCATTAAGATCATTAACCTATGGCTTTCTTTTGTTGTTGCATCCTTAACCAATTTTGGTATCAAGGAAACTCATAGAAAGAGGCTGGATGTTTCCTTTCTCTTCTGTGTTGTGTAATACCTTGAGTTTTGTTGACAGCTGTTTTTAAAAGTTTGCTAGAACTCAGCAGTAAGTTTGTCTGGTTCTCAACTTTTTTGGTTGGGAGACTTTTTAAAGTTACTGCTTCAATCTTATTGTTCTTGGTTTATCTTGGATAGGTCATGTTGTCAAAATACTTAAGCATGTTTTTTTAAATTACTGAAATATACATGTTCTAAATGATGTGCAATGGTCATCTGAATTTCAGTTGTTTCTGTTTTAATATCTTTTTAACTCTACTTTTTAAAATTTGTAACTTCTCTTTCTCTTTCAGTTAGTTTGGCTAAGACTGATTCAATCTTGTTTATCCTATCAAAACACCAACACTTTGTTTAATTCAATCTTTTTTTACCATTTTTTAAAAAATTTTTATTGTGAAAATACCGTACAGAGGGGTTACAATTACATGGGCAAGGTAATGAGTACATTTCTTACCAAGCATTTGGTAAGAAGAAGGAGGTACATTTCTTACTTCCTCCTTTCTTTCCCCTTCGAATCCCTTCCCAGGCCTCCGCCCCCTCTCGGCCAAAGTTGTAAAGTTCGTTTTTCAACATAAGGGACTTGTACATCTCATTGTTGCAATGAGTCCACCTGTATCCTTGTTTAAACGGTTTTTTTTTGCCCTTCCCCTCCACAAGTTATACCAACATCAAATACAATGAAAGCAGAGGTTATACCGTGGAGCGGGGGGGCATACAAAGCAACAAAGAAATCATCTTATAAATATGTTAGAAACAGTCGCAAGAAAGAAAAAAACATTTAGCTTCCACTTTATTAATTTCATCTCTGATATTTATTATTACTTTCCCTCTTCTAATTTTTAGTTGGATTGTTCTTGTTTTCCTAAGACTTTAATGAGTATCATTACATTATTTATTTTAAATATTTCTGAGTTTCATTGTAAATATTTATAGCTACAAACTCGCCTCTTAAAACTACTTTGCTATATACTATAGACACTGCTATAAACACAATATATAATCTCTTTGCATGTAGAATTCAAGGAGAGTTTGCACACTTCATGAATTATCTAGTATGCTAACCCTTAAACATCAATAGAACATTCCAGGGTTTTTTTCGCTTTCAGATTTTCCACAATTTTCTTTGTCCTGCCTTAAAGAGCCTTCTAGGGTTCATGTCATGATGACCTCTTTCCACAGAGTGATAGAAAATTCCTGTCACAATAAGTGAGATCATGTTGGAGGAGGTCTGGGAAAGACATAAACAAGCTGGCCTCCAAACACCAATGTAAAAGTCATATACCCTTGGCACTCTGTCTTTGTAAACTGAGCCTTTCTATCTCTAGCTAAAATAAGACAAAAATCCTTCACTTCTTATGAAAATGGAAAACCTGTGCTTCAAATTTTTCTTTCAAGCATTGACTCTACAAGACAGTCTTTTCAGCAGGAAAACATTTGGATAAATGTCAAGGTGGAAGGAATTTCCAATTCACACTACATTGTAAGACTTGTGGCCACAGTATGGATTCATATAGAATGCTTCTCTTCAAAGCCCATAATACTGACTCAAATTTTCTAAATTGAGTTTCTCACTCATTTTCTCATAACTCTTGACATTTTTTTCTCCTGCTTTTCTTTCTTCATTCCCTTCTCTGTACGTGTTCCCCCCTTTATTCCATCATATTGGAATTTAACTACTTGTAAAGTTAAAGGAATCAGTAGAAAATGCTTTGTTGAACTACAATTAAACTAGATTCTCATCTAAAATATTGTAGTATTTCAACACAAAATGGAAAATAAGGGCTAGTGTGGGAGTGGTAGATTTGTTTTAAAAAGTTTGCCTAGCATGAAAATCATCAGTGTCACACGAAAAAAGAGTATAAATTCTTGACTTTTATCAAGGAGGAAATAAGATGGATATGCCAGTGAAACAGGAACACTAGAGAAATGAATTGTGGATATTGGTGTAGATGTACTCATTGTTTCCTTCATTTTTCTCTATTTTCTCTGACTTATATTCTCTTTTGTCCACTGCAGTCATTCTTTAAGAAAAGAAATAGGGTGCTACAACTTCATTTTATAGTTTCATGCTATAGAATCCCTGAAGGGATTGTTTATTTCCTATTTATTTCCTTTATATAAAAATTAGATGAATAAATCTTTACAACTTCCAGCCTATCTCAAGACAATTGTACAAAATTATAACAATGTCTACAATAAATATTTTCATGTCATTTGGACAAAAATAACAGTGAATAATTACAAATACCCCATTGGGAAATTCCCCATTGGGAAATAGAGGCAGGGATTCATTAATGTACCAATAGATGTTTACTGACTACTTTTATATGTGTTGGCACTGGGGAGACAATACTGAATAAAACTAATTCTGTTTTTACTTGGTGGATTACAATCTTAAAATGGGGTTTTTATTTGAGAAGCATTTTTGACATGTTGCCTAAAAATTTTGTCTTTGTAATCACTGAGATCTGGACTTCACTCCTGATTTAGGCTCTTACAGTTCTATGACTCTAAGCAATTATTTAACATCTCCAAGTCTTAAGTTTAATTCATAAAATAGAAACAATTATTGCCTTCAAAATCATTTCAATTATGAAAGATGTGTTGTTTATTGTGCCTGATGATGTAGAGACCTGGTTTTAACTTTTTTTCTTTTTTATTATTTTATTTGCAATGTTGATGACTGAACCCAGAGCCTAAAACTTGGTAGGCAAATAGTCTACCATTTAGCTACATCCCTAGCTCTTCACAACTTTTTGAATTAAAATTTGATGCAGAAAGTTGAACACCAGTGGCTCATGCCTGAAATCTTAGTGGCATAAAAAGCTGAGATCTGAGGCTCACAGTTTGAAGGTAGCTCAAATGGGAAAGTCCATGCAATTCTTATCTCCAATTAGACATTTAAAAAGTCAGAAATGGAGCTGTGGTTCAAGTAATAAAGTGCTATCCTTGAGAGAAATAGCTCAGATATAGTGTCCATATCCTGCATTCAAGTTGCAGGACTGGCACCAAAAATAAATTAATTGAATAAACAATAAAACAAACAAATAAATAAATGCAGAATTGGATCATGTGAATAGTGGTACAACTCTCTAAGTTTATTAAATAATCATTTAATTGCACAGTTAAAATGCATGCTTGTGGTATATAAATTATATCTCAACAAAAGCTTGTAGTGATAAAGAAGTATAAGGACAAAATCTTTCTCTAAAAGATCAGGAAAAACAAAAACAGATGAAGATGTTGGCAGGTTCTTAAAAACTGGTAAGAATCATTCAAGCAGATCAGAAGTCACCATGGAAGGGAAGCATTTAATCAAAACAGGAATTAAAGATTTTTCTGGTGAGTCTTGAATATGGAGTTAAAACTATGAATATGATACATGAGATGGTAAAGGTATTTAGAAGCATTTGAGCAAAAGATGTGAGATCTTTGGGAAAAGAGATGGAGGGTGTTGGAATGGCAGAAATATAGGAATGCAAAAGAAGTCAGAAGGATTGGGGTTTGAGCTTTTGAAATTTGGGTGATGTTTTAAGTAAATCACATTCAAATTATTGTTGACAAGTGTAGCTGGATGTAAGTTGTTAAAATATGAGTCTAAACTTCTGGAGCCAACCATGTGAAAATAGTATTATTTAAGATCTGAGCTATGATATGATCTTAAGTATACATTTGATACCTAGTTTTATCCTCCATGCCCCATACCTTATCCATTCGTTGTATGAGATAATAATTGGTTGTTTTATTTTGACATGTCTATGCCAATGTGTCCCCCTCAGAGTCACCTTCTCCATCAATCTTTGTCCTTTCCCTTTCCTGTTTCCAAACTAATCCCAGCAAATGTCATTGTTCCATTTCATATATCTTAAGTGATTTTTTTTTACCATATTTCCCTCCCTAACCCACTCCACTCACCTGCCCTCCTCCCACTATCTCTCACAACCCAGACAGGACATGTTTTGCCTTCCTAATATTCATTTTTGTTAAAATATATGTTAAATGTGCAGAGGGATTTCACCATAGCATCTCACAAGGCATATACTGTAATGATTGATCATATGTATACAATATATATGATAGGTACATATATATGTACATATGTAGGTATGTATTTAGATATACACACAGATAGATAGATAAATAGATAGATAGATAGATAGATAGATAGATAGATAGATAGATGTAGCTATGACACTATATGTGTCCATATATGAGAAAAACTGTGATTCTAAGCTGGGATTATTTTGCTTAATATGATAATAGCCTCTCAGATGCATCCATTTCTGTAAATGTGACTTAATTTCCTTACCTGAGACTCCTATTTGATTTCTGTATTACTGCAACTACTCATGTGAGAATGAATCATTTTCTGAGGCAGGTTTTTATAAAATTCTCATCTGTGGTCCCCAAAATATCAAGAACCACTGGTCTAAGCAACTTCTGCTTAACGAAAGAACCCAGAGTGTATGGACCGCTCATTCATCTAGTACTCTGGCACAGATGAATTCAGAGACACTGTTTGGTTCCACTGATGGTGCATGTGTCATTTTCCAGTTTCACGTTTATACTTCAGCATGAGTGAACTGCTCAGATTCAAATGTTTTGGCTGTAGCTATTCTGGATTATATGCAAAGTAAAACATATTAGTAAAACACTCTACCATTGCCAGGCACCAGTGGCTCATGCTTATAATTCTAGATACTAACGAGGCTGATATCTGAGGATCATAGTTCAGAGCAAGCCCAGGTAGAAAAGTCCATGAGACTCTTTGACCCAATTAACCAATCAAAATAAGTTGTGGAGCTATGGCTCAAGTGGCTAGAGCACTGGCCTTGGTTAAAAGCTGAGGGATCATGCTCAGGTTTTGAGTTCAAGACAGCACACACACACACACACACACACACACACACTACAATACCACTTCATGTGTGGTTATAAAGAATCATCTTCAAAAGCGTTTCTGAGCTGAATACTTCTGCCCATACATCTAAGACTGGTTTCTCTGAAGAAAAGGCATTTTCTAAATTTCCAGAATGTCATACTGAGTAAACAGATTAAAAATGTTTTAAAGTTTATACCTTGGTAGTCATTATTCTATTCCATTAGTATAGACATGAAAGGCAGCTCTGTGACGGATATTTAAAGAGCTGTTGATTTACCAAGAAAGACGTCTGAGTCAAATAGCTGTAGAATACTTCTAGTGCTTTTGTTGACATGACTCGTTTTCCTTTGAAGTTCAGTTTAACTTTTCTTGTGAAAAGCTGTACAATGTAAAATGTTGTTATGTGTAAATGTTTTAATTAGATTGTGTGGCAAAGTGTTTCACTAAGAAAAATACAGATGTTGGGACAGAGAAGCACACCCAGTTTTATTGCTTTTTTAGAAACTTCTCTGTTATGCACTTGGAAATCCTAGATTGGGCTCCAGCTGCAAGAACTCAGCCTACCAAGTTGCTCAGTAAAAGAAAAGGGTATCTCCTTCCTGTATATATGCATGCCTCCATCATCTGGAAACCCAATTATCTTTGTATTTTAAAAAGGATTAAGAAAACCAAGGAAGGTCTAAGTTGATGCCATACCTATTCATAAGAGTCAGAAGATGTAGAGTTAGGGAACACACATGACCCCAGCATAGAAGTCTCCTAAGTCCTGAAAACAAAGGTCTGTGTTTATGCCTAGTACTCAAGAGACAGCAAGGCTGAGCTAAAGAGAAGTTAAAATGATAGAACTACAGGACCAAAGATTAAGTCTTTGAGATGAGAAAGGGGACAGTTTTTAAGAGAATACATATTAAAATTCATTGCTGGAGGGAAGGAAGCCAGAGGGAAGCAGATCTGAGACATGGATTATGAACAGTAGATCAGAACAAAGATGGAAAATGGCAAGAGTGCATGTATGCTATGATCTCCCTTGTGGCAGTGTTTAAGTCTCAGAAGTTGTAGAGGAGGCTAAGAAAAATTGAAACAGAGTTTCTTCTTGACTTATGATGAAACTGAATCCCAATAAATTCATTAAAAGTTAAAAGTATTTTAAGTGTAAAATAAATTTAATAAACCTAACCTATAAGAAATAACAACAGAGTATACTTTGGAATGCCAAATGTTTAGAAAGCTTGTAGGCTTACCTGCTCTGTTATCTACAGCAGGCAAAAAGAATATTTCTTTAGTTTATATTTAAACTCCTCTGTAAGGCTTACCACGTATGAAGGCAGTATAGTTATCTTTGGGAAGCTCACTTCTAAAAATGTATCCCTTTTGTACCAGACTAAACTGAGGTCCTCTGTCAAATCACGACCTCCGGAGTCCATTACCACACTCTCTCTAAGAAATAAATAATGACAGTAGATGATAAATGATGATGACAGAAATCGGACAAAGGATCTTAAAACTTTGAAGATAGTTGATAAAATCTAGTTGATAGAATACACCATTCATAGAGTAGCCCCATTGATCTAAAACCCTCAACTCTCAAAGTTTACATCTTAAGTAGTTACTTACTCCTGAGTAATGATTTAGGTTTGTTTACCCTATGACATACAGCTGTATTTTACAGCTGTTCATTTACAAGTAGGGATGTATGCCAAATGCTTCTCTACATGTGGCAAGACATTTCTTCATATATCGCTTTCAAAATAGAATGTTGAGTCTCATGGGATAATCATTCATCTTTGAATCAGGTTAACATACTGAAGTTCAATGATTCTGTCCTTTTAGATATGAGAGTGTGAGGTTATTCCATAGAAAATATTCAGAAGAGCCCGTTCCTGCATTCTCCAATATTTAACCCCTCCCCCAATAAATTCTGACTTAAGAATACAATTATAGTAAGCTTATTTCTGTTACCACAAGACTTCAGCTATAGCAGATATGTTTAGGTTGATTTCAGATTGTCTCTGAATCCTTTCTTCCCAAGTAAAATGACCATCTATAGAGCCCTTACACCACATGCTTTCCTAGTCACTCATTGCTATTGAATGTGTCTTTTCAGAATTCAGATTCGGTTGAAGTTCTAATCCCCACTGTGATGGTGTTTGGAACTTGGCATTTAGAAGATAATGGAGTTTAGGTAGAACTGTAGGGGTGGAATCTGTATAGTTGGTGCTCTTAGAGGAAGATGCACTTGCAAAAGTTTGCTTTTTTTAAGCCACCACCAAGAAAAGGTCATAATCAGAAAGGTCATAACCAGAAAGATAGCCGCTGTCAAAAATACAAGTATGAGAAAGAAATCGTTGTATTTTAAGTAACTCACTCTCTGGTATTTGTTACACAGTAGCCTAGGCTAACCAATCTTCCAGCTTTGTTCCTCTTCTCTGATATGCTTCAGTAGTCCCTACTTCTTCAAAATATATTACTTTATATATATATAACATGTTATTTCACCAGCTACCTTACATTCTTGAGATTATGATTTTGCCTGTATGACTTAAGTTTATATTTCCCCATACCATAATATACCTGCTGATTGGCCTTGGTATTTTCATTTTAACAACCATTTGCCCAGGACTGTGGATAACAAATTGCTATTTGGTGTCCTCTATATTAAATACAAAGATAAATTAGGTGCTGAACTGCCTGAATGACTCAGCGACTAGTCTGGGACGTAAAGCATCTAACTAGATCTCAAGTCAGCTTTTTCCAGAGTCAGAGCAAGTAAAGAAGCTTGTAGAGAAGAGATTCTAAATATACTATGAAAACCAAGGTTTATTCTAGAGAAAAAGTGACATTGGGCAATGAAACCATTAACTAAAGACAAGCAAGAATTCACTCCACAAATATTTATTTTTATACTTATAAGACACTTGGGATAAGAAAAAACTTTCACGACAAACTGGAGAATATTATGATGTAATGTACATTCTGAAAATATCGAGGTTAAGCGGGCCAGGCATCAATGGCTCACGCCTGTAATCCTAGCTACTCAGGAGGCTGAGATCTGAAGATCAAGGTTCAAAGCCAACCTGGACAGGAAAGTCCGTGAGACTCTTATCTCCAATAAACCACTAGAAAACTGGAAGTGGCGCTGTGGATCAAGCAGTAGAGAGCTAGCCTTGAGCTGAAGAGCACAGGGACAGCGCCCAAGGCCAGAGTTCAAGCCCCACAGCCGACCAAAAAGAAAAAAGAAAATATCCAGGTTTTCCCAAGGGTTCAAATGCTTTGTTAAGCAAGCCTCTAGAAAGCAGATTAGGGTTAATTCTTCCTGTGTAGTAGAAAGCAGATCAGGGTTAATTCTTCCTTTGTAGTAGGCCACTGAAAAGGACAAAGACATTAGAGAATGGTGCACCCACATCTGTCCCAAATTATGATTCATTTTTACTCTGCTAAAACACATTTAATGTAGATGAGTTTGTTGGCTTATGCAAATGAGTCATCAGCATTAGCACTGAAAGAAAATTAAGGACTAGAGGTTGTTCACAGGATGATGACCATGCATCTATATATCATATTTCAGTGATGTTTGCAGAATTTTGTTTCTTAGCCACTCTCAGATGCCTGAAAACATTAAGTTAAAATAATAGAAAGCCCATATGGATCTACTATAGTGCAAAAAAATCTTGGAAAGATTTCAGAAAACATCTAGTACCAAAAATAGCAAAAGATTTGCTCTTACTGTTCAGAAGACTCTACGAGTGGCTTCTTGGAGCCCAGAGTTCCAGCCCCAAGGCTGGAGGTGGAGGAGGAGGAGAAGAAGGAGGAGGAAGAGGTGAAGGAAGAAGAGGAGGAGGAGGAGAAGGAGAAGAAGGAGGAAGAGGAGGAGGAAGAGAAGGAGAAAGAGAAGAAGAAGAAGAAGAAGAAGAAGAAGAAGAAGAAGAAGAAGAAGAAGAAGAAGAAGAAGAAGAAGAAGAAGAAGAAGAAGAAGAAGAAGA
>NW_012267262.1:6182978-6201939 GCF_000151885.1 Dipodomys ordii
GGAAGAAGAGGAGGAGGGGGAGGAGGGGGAGGAGGAGGAAGAGAGGGAGGAGGAGGAAGAGTGCTTCAAGCATCTGTGGAAGAAATAATGGAAGTCTAGTTTCAGGTGGTAAAACTTCAATATTTCAAAATTAACAATAAATCACAGTTCATTCCTTCTGCAGTCTTAATAGTTCATGGATGAGGTACTGTAAAGTAGGAGGGATGTAGTGACAGATTGATCTCATGACTGCAAAAGAAACCAATGGTTATTGTTTGCATTTTCTAAAAGAAACTCTGCTTGGGAAAGAGGTATCTTCTCAGAGATTTCTGTATGAAATGACATAACAGCCCATTAAGAACTCAATGTTTGCAACACTACTTACAGTTATCGCTTTTGTCCTCTGGCTTACTCCCTGTAGTCACTGTTTCTAATTTCAGTACTCTTCATCTTGTATATAAGTTTATCTCATTTGGGGAAGGGAAAGGGAATCACAGAAATGGTGGGACTAAGCATGAACCAATGCAACAGCAATACTCACTAGTCACTATGTTGCAAATGAACTTTACAACTTAGAGGGAAGGGGTGTTGGGAGGGGGAGGAAAAGCTGGAAAAAAACAAAGGAGGGGTTAACCCTGTTCAAAAAGAAATGTACTCATTACCTTACTTATGTAATTGTAATATCTCTGTATTACGGAGGTATTACAGAGGGAAGAGGTGTATTGGGGAGGGATGGTTGAGGGAGGGTAACATTGATTAAGATGCAGTGTCATCCATCATAAGCTGCTTTGTTAAATGACAATTCCTAAGAGACAGAAGGATGATGGAGATACAGCTGGGCATGTATTGAGCTCTCTCTAAGAAACCAGTTTTAGCATCCCAGCAAAAAGTCCATGTCTAGAGAGTCACACGGAGTGAGCCATAATTGTACAGAGCTTTTTGCCAATGAGGAAAAATATAGGCAGCCTACTTAAGAAGACAGATTCTGAATTTAGGTCCTACTATTCTTCCTTCTCTCCATTTCCTTTTCTATATTCCTCTATTCTTATTTGCCCCCTCTCTACTTCTCATTATATCTCTTAAATTTTCTTTTAAATTCCCTCAAACCATTCTCCTTTATTTCTGGTCCTCCTTCGTTTTCTTTGGTCCATTAATCCCTAATTGTGTTCTGTGAACTAGAATGTTATTTGTATCCATTTTGATTGTGTGAAATTGGCTTACTGTGTTATCCCTTCAGTACAGATCATTTTATTGCTCACAACAAATTTGATCACTGTATACAACTATATATAATCCTTGCTCCTGAACCACAACACTCATCCTTAAACTAAGAAAAGTAGAGGTACATATAAGGAATACCTATCTATGATTTTGAAACTCTAAAGTCTGTGCAACCACAGAGTTCAGGGCTAGTTCTTGTCTAAAGGGAACCTCAATTCTCACTCAAAATAAACAGGTAACAGCACAGTCAATTAAAAAATCCTAGAGGATATTTCTGAAAATGCTCTACAAACACTACTGGTAAATACGCTAAATGAAGATTGAAAGCCTGCACATAACTATGTATGAGTGTGATGAGGCAAACCAAAGATTAATAGAAGAATTCATGGAATCAACAAACAGAAAGGTGAATGAATTCCAACTGAAATAGAGGGAGTCCAATGAAAAATAGCCACTCAGCTAAAGGATTTGAGAGAGGACACTGAAAATCAAAACAAGGAAGTAAAGAAGTTCATACAAGATGTGAAACAAAGCTTCAACAAAGAAATTGAAGCCATCAAAAATGACCAATTAGAAAGAAGGAAAATAAAAAGCAAAGTCAAAAGTCTTGACAGCGGATTGGATGATGCACAAGATAAAAATCTCTGGAATTGAAGATAGTCTAGAATTTGTAGAGAAAGAACAGACAATTATTCAAAAGTAACCCAGGGGAAAAGATCGAATCCTACAAGAGCTGCAAGACACAATCAGAAGGCCAAACTTCAAACTCTATTATAAAGTCATAGTTATAAAAACAGCTTAGTACTGGCACATGAACAGGCTGAGGGTGAATGGAATACAAGTGAAGACCCAGAAATGAACCCACAGATCTATGGAATTCTATGCTTCCATCAGAAAGAATGACATGCCCCATTTGTAAGGTCATGGAAATACTTGGAGAAGTCATATTAAGTGAATTAAGAAAGACCCAAAGAAACATAGGTTGCCTGATTTCCCTCATTTGTAATAATTAGTATAGGATAGTCTAGGATAGTTCTAGCAGACGATTACACAATAGCTCAATAGCTATGTACATGTGACCTTATAAAATGATGCTAATCAAAATGAGCTACAAGGTATAGAAACAAGAAGATTTTTTTCCTAAGGGAATAAAAGCAAGTAACCCCTCCTTCAATTTTTTAACTCCCTTTGGTTCACCCCTGTTGTGACTGCTTTTCATTTCAGTACCCTTCATATTTTATATAAGTTTATCTGATTTGGAGATGAGAAGGAGAGTCAGAGAAATGGTGAGACAAAGGACAAAGGTTGAACCAATGCAACAAGACACTAAGTTGGAAATGAACTTTACAACTTGGGGGAAAGGAGAGTCGGAGGGGAGGGATAATGGGAGAAAACAAGGGTGGCTAACTGTTCAACAAGAATTTTACTCATTTTCTTATTTATGTAATTGTAACCCTTCTGTACATCACCTTTACAATAAATAAATAAAAATAATTAAAAAGAAGATAGTGGCAACTCCTTTGTACAACTAAAGATAAACTTAGAAACAAATCATAAAAGCCAAAAAATAATTAAAAATAAATAAAAGAACTACCTGAAGTGAGCGGCAGAAGCCATTTAAACATTCGAATGGTTGAGTGTAGCTATTTTTGCTCCGATAGTAAGCTGCCAAGTTGAGTGATTAACATCTGTACTAATATCACTAAGTCAAAAACATCTGTTCTGGTATCACTAAGTCAGAAACAGCTGATGCTTCCTTGATAGGAGAATAGGAAATTTGGACATGAATTTCTCTTTAGCCCAGCTGTTTCCCATTGAAGAAAGGATAAAGGGTAGACACTGAGTCAGTGGGAAAGCATCAAGACAAAAGTGTAAAGGGACATGACTTCAAACCTCATAGATTCAAGTACATACCACTGGCATGTGATGAACAAAACTTTGCTGCTCTCCACAGTCCTAGGAGCTAGCCTTGCTTGCCAAAATAATGTCCCAGTAAAAATATTTATGTGAAAACGGCACAAAGGCAGTGCTAAGAGCAATGCTGAACTCTTACAGTTTGACCTCATCTCTCCACAGAAAGAACTCGGAAAATTTCTTCACTGTGAATGATGCAAGAGTCTTGGTTCCAATAGGTGGTTTGAATACTTTGGGCTATGAGAATTCACTGACCAGGAGGTGCATAAAGGAAAGATAAGTAGATTACAGGAATCCTTTCATGGATGAGGCAGCTCTTACTAATGAAGGCTTGCCCAGTTCCTATCAGACTCAGACTGTGGAACTCTACGTAGGAAATTTCTTCTAGCAATCAGTCAACAAATATGTATTGAACAAGGTCATGTCTTAATTCAGGAATAGCAGGCATGATTCTTGCCCTTAAAAATCTTCATAATTCATGAAATGAAAAAAATTGAACTTAATTGTTTAAATAATGGTGAAAATTGAAATTATCATAAATACTGTAACAGTGAACCGACTGATGAATTCAGATATGCCATAGTTTTTACAGACACAGGCTGGTCTCTGTAATCCTGTTGATCTTCAAGTCTGACTAGTATCTAAAGCATCCTGAATCCCATAACAGAATGCCTTGGCCTGACCATGTCCTTAAAATCCATTGCCTTAGACAAATATATCCATAGTTCTACCATGGTAGGTTTCTGCATTCCCTTCTGGCATCTATTTGGCTTCTGATTCACCAGTTACTACTCTATGACATTTTGTTCTTACTGACCAGAATTCTATTTATTCATTCTCAATACTCAGCAAGACACCTTTCCAAGTGCAGATTCTATGAGAATGACTTCCTTTAACAAATACAGGCCCAGGTCAGAACTAGACTCAGAGCAGGGATAAACTAAGGAAACCATTTGGCCAAATAAAAAAGGCAGACTGGTCTTTGGTTGTCTGCCTCTACCTCAATTAGATACTGTTTCTTCTACTTCTGTACTCCCTGCTTTTCTTCATTCTTTTCCTTTGCTTGGAACACCTCTTTTCCTTATCAATACCTTTCAAAACCATGTTGTTTTATAAATACTGACTTAACTGATGCTTTCTCGGATTTTTCTTGCTTCCCATTAACTGAGAGACAGCACCATGACATCTTCTACGTCATATGTCTTTAAGAACTATGTCTCGTTTCATTTTACTGTTATTTTTATTTTGTTTTTCACTCAAATGAAACCTTGCATTATTCCTTTCCATGTGCTCTGCAACCATCTGTGCAGAATGTTGCACAGAATAGGTGCTTAAATACAAAAACTTCAATATGGGAGCTTATTTTTGAACCTTGACACTGCCTTTTTCAAGGAAACAATTCACTTATCTCATGTCCTCTGTTTACTCATCTCATCAAAAGCTGGAACAACAGAAAATGTGGTGCACATCTATAGTTCCAACAATTTGTAGGCTAAGGCAGGAAGATCAAGAGCCCAAGACTACCTTTCTTAAATAATGAGACCTTATCTCATAAAACAAACAAACAAAAATTAATAGTGACCTTACAGAATTGCTACAGGTAATATTGTAACTACTATACAAATGGAAACCTAAGCCTGCATCCTGGCTCACTCACTGAGGGTACTCAATAATAGTTTATTAACTCAAGGTATTTTCTAAATTAAAATAATACTTGCCAGATGTTGGTGGCTCATGTCTATAATCCTAGCTTCGTAAGTGGCTGAGACCTGGAGGATCATGGTTCAAATCCATCCTGGTCCTAGAAACTCCATCTCCACATAATAAGCAAAATGCTACCCTGGTAAATGTTATTAAGTGACTGCCAGTTGCTAATATTGACATTCTGTCTGCTCTGCTAATTTAATTATTCTGCATTTGCCTCTTATAAAACTCAATTTATTGGCTTGAGATCTTATGAAAAAAGTCACAAGGAAATATACCAGAAGAGTTATTCCAGCAGAGACAAAGCTGGGTTTTAAACAGCTTCCACATTTGTTTGTTTTCTTTCTGTCCAAGTACCCTGAAAATCCATTCCTCATGAATGCCTTATTTTTCCATTTCATTTAAACACCTCCCAGACTATTTGCTGCCATTTAAAATGTTTTGAAAGGCATTTTTGTAGGTTTCTTCCAATGAAAAGTCAACAAAATCATCAAAAGGCAGACCTGTTATTTTTTCCTTGCAATGAAAATGGCATTGGAGAAAAATGAGGCAATTGAAACAGGAAAAAAAAATGAAGCTTTGGGAGCAAGATTTGATTGCAAAAAAAGGGCTCAGGACTGGTAATGATTTTAGTTGGTTCAGGCATACAAGTCTGAAGGAAATCATTTTCAAGAGAGTGAGAGAGAGAGAGAAAGAGAGAGGAACTTAAGCATTGTGAAGGCTCTGACACTAAGAATCTCAACACAAGATAGCCCAAAACTACATCTGTGGAAAATCTCAGCTGCATGAAACCACAGGATGACAGTGAAAGCTACCACAACGTTGTGTCCAGTCTTCCTGACACAGCACACATTTGTCAGGGATCTGGAAGGCCTTATAGCAGAAAAAAAATCTTTAAATATTTAAACTATATTTTAATTTTGAAAGGACACATTTTGCTGCAGTTTACTTCTTTGCTTTTTTAAACCATAACTGTAATGTTTTGTTTTTAGTAATAATCATACACTTTCCTCAATGTGAGGTCAAGATGATCAGTTCTGGAGTTACCTCATGTTCCAACTTTAGGGATTTCAAGTTCAGATACATAACTTAACTTCCCCATGCCTCAGGGTTTGCATCTGTAAAATGAGGGAGGAGGGTATGGTTTCATAGATTACATGAGATGATATATATTAAATGCTTCAGTTTCCAGAACTTAGGAAACCTAAAATGTTACCGATTTGCTTTGATTGTTTCATCCTTTCCTTGTGAAAGGAAAAGGTTGTTCTCCTTAATAAAACTCTGAGAATAGCCCTTTTGTTGAACTGTTGTGGTCCAAACTCTAAATAAAGTTACATAAGTAAGTTTCAGAAAATGTTGTTCACCCATCCCTCCCTTACCCAGTGGTTCTTCCCACGAGTTCATCTAAAACTTTCAATATTCCTGTGACTCCTCAGATTCTAGTCCAGGAAGCATGCCTCCTTCCGCAGGGTTATTTCCTAGGTTATTTCTCCATCTTTCACAATCTCTTCCACACATCTTTACACCCTCTACTCTGCCTTCCACAACAGAACTTTCTTCCTCAGTCTGTAATATTGTTCTTCTTCCTCCAGAAGGTTCTCATACTCAAGATAACATCTAGCAAGTAGGAACATTACAGAATTAAGTTATATGGAAGATCTTCAACTAATTCCTGGCACATAGTAAGACTAAGTGTTTCATGTTCATGTATAAACGTGAATTTTACTATTCTTTCTGCCTTGTGACAAAAAGTTCCCAATTTTTGTGTCCTTGTGGTCCTTCTAGTCTCTATTACATCATAAGATTGCCCTTATTGTCGTCCTTATTGTCGCCCATAGTGTATAGCATTCCAAACCTTTCCAGTTGTGAAGCAATGAAAGACAATGACTAATGATGAGCTCCCAGAATACCATCAGTATCCACTCCTCCTGAATAGTCTGTGACCTATGTCTAGCCTACAAGTCCCCATCATACCCTCTTACATTGAATCAGGTTTTGTGAGCTACAGGTTCATGTTTCCCCACTAGCCTAATGCTCCTTGAGGATAGATGCTACTATTACTTCCCCAGAACTTCATACAAAATCTAGCACAGAGCCAGGATGCAATACATACCTATATGTTTAGATAAAGAAGCCCCTGAGGACCTAGTTCAAATCATAGCACAAAGACAACTATTTCCTGGGCCCAGGTGGGGCTAAACTTAATCCCTTGTAAATTTGCCATGACAGATTGGGAAACATCGTACTTGTGTGCACAACTGAGGTCGCTGAGCCAAATTCTGTTGAAAATAGTGAACTCAGGAGGCACACGTAGTGAGAAACGACACTTCTCACTCTCTCCTCTGGGATCATTTAACAGAAAATCTGGAATTGTCAAACCAAAACCTACTGGTCATATCTCATCTTATCACTGCCTACTGTGGTCTAGACTCACTGGCAGTCCTCAGGGCTTGGTTGCTTAGAGTAATAAGCCATAGACTGTTTATGCATGCCCTTGTTGATATTTTTTTTGTGTCTGGCATCAAATCTTTGCATCTTGATTTTTTAATAGAAACCAGACATCACGTCATTGATGTGTCATCAAAAGCAGTGCCAGACTTCCTGTTCTCCCTGGGAAGGCTTCGGTGGCTAGTGAAAATATATGGAGGAGGTCAGCCTGGGGATTGAGCTCAAGTCTACAGAGGCAGGAGAGGACCAGATCAAAGGGCACAAAATATATATATTGAGCTTCACACAGAAGAGATAGAGAAACTTCTAAATTGATCTAGCAAGGCTCAGATTTCCAGCATTAATTTGCCAACTGTGTATGAATGTAGGTTTTGTGTGTGTAAGAATTACGGGGAAGAATCAAATATTTACATGCACATACAGAAATGGTATATTTATAAAACAAAAATAGTCCAATCTTTTAGCATAGTTTTAAAATACATAATAATAGATGTAATAGATGTGTTATGGCAAACCTGCCTATATAAACAATAGAAAATTGTGCCTGTATTAGAATCTCAGGAAAAATAATCCAATTGAATCCTCCTGGCACAGAATATCTGTAGGGTTCTTTTTGTGGTAGTCTAAACATTATTATTGGCTATTTTCATCAAACAAGTTGCAATAAAGTGAGCTACATATTTTCATGTAAAATGTCTGTGTGTTTGCACAGTACTTACTATTTGCAAACTGCAGGACTTTGGTGGCTTTGCCCGCTCATAGTAATAATGCAATTAGAATTTCTAACACAGGTGTTCTTGGAATTTCCGTTGTAAACTAGCATTTAGAGGTCATGGATTTCACCCTCTCCAAGTGATGAGAAAGAAGCGTTTTTGGGGAAGGAAAGCAGAAAATCACAGTCTCCAGAAACCCACCCTCCAGTACTCCTACTTCGAGACAAAATACTCATGTCATGCTTGATGACATACACATTATCTCAAGACATTCTCAAACAATCTGGAGGTTAGAAGTTCTCGTTCAGTGTTTTACAAATGAGGGCAGAGGTTTCACACTCACAACAGATAATGACAACATTCAAAAGATGTATTGTAATATATGAATTTTTTGGAACACAAAGTTTCAAGTGTTTCCAGTTGCAGGCATAGTCTCCTAAATATGGTTCTATGCCATCAGTCAGTGACACTTTGTGAAATTTGGGTGCAATTTGTGAATAATCATTTAGTCTTAAAGCACAAGAGCATCTGAGAAAGCAGTGAAAATAGAGTTGCCCTCTTGCTTGCATTCAAACCCAATATCAAAATACCATTATCAGTGAACAGTAATGGGAGTGGAAGGCACCTATACTTTTTGAACTCTTCTCCAGTTATTATTAAAAAGGTTCTCACAATATGACTATTTTTAAATGGCATGGAAGCTGCACATGACTTTTTTCATTCTTTTAATTCTCCAGAACACACGACTCTTAAAGTGCACATGGGAAAGGAGGAATAGCCATTTTTTCCATCATACTAGCATATAAGATGCTACAATGACAGATGCTAAGATGTCTTCATCTTTAGGGGATGCCATAACAAATATCATTAGCCTGTTAGTTTTTTAAACAATAACAATTTATTTTCCTAGATCTAGGTTCTGGGAAGTCCAAAAAGAAAGTGTCATCAAGTTTGGTGCTGCTGTTGGAGGCTGCTTTATGATTCATAGGTGCCCTTTCTGGATATGTCTTCTTACAGTGGGAAAGATTGTGCAGCTCTCTGGAGCTTTTTTTGTACAAACATCCATATAGGCTTTTGCTTTCACCTTCTAATCACCTCTCAAAACTAATCACCTCATCACACAGGTGATTGAGCTTCTTCGTATGAATTCTGAGGAAATATAAAATTCAACCAATGGCATATGTTTGACTTGGTGCTCATCTAAAGAATCTTAAATGCAACTGTCCAAAGTGATAGCAAAAAATCTCCAGATAGTGTGAACATTCATTACTTGAGTTTTGTGTTATGCAAGGGGTAGAGCGATGGGAGTGGAACATGGAAAGCTCTTACAGAAACATTTTATGATGACATATCTGAATGAAGGCTGAATTGAAGGCACTTACTGACTCTTTTTTTTTTGGTGTGTACTATAGGTCAATAGAATTATCTAAAATATATTCTAAAGTTTTGGATGATTTCTTCAGAAACTATAGGCTATGATTCTGGGGAAAATGAATTTGGTAAACCATAATAGTGACAGAAATGGATAAATTAAGCAGATTTCAATATATAATACTAAGAAAATTGTTACATATCCTGTAATATATGAAGAGACAGTAACAAAATTGAAGGGATGAGAAAATAGACCAGAAGCAAATCTTGGTCAAGCTAATATATAATTAGGAAGTAGTGTAACCGATACTTTTGAGAGAAATGCCAAAGAATGAAATTAGATGAATCACATTAACAACAAGAAAGAGATGATTAATGTAAGTGTTTTGAAAATATCAAATTGGAAAAAAGTGAAAAAGAGGAGAGTTAACAGTGATCACCAAGTTTGGACAACAAATTATGCCTTTTAATTAGCAAATGAGTCCATAAGTTTTGTTAAAAAATTGAGAACTGAACTATTGTACACAATGGGATAAAATAGAAACATTAGAAAGTCAGAACATTCATCATTACTTCATAGAAAGGTGTCAAAAAAGCTTAGCTAGATTTATATCCTCACCTAGCATCAGATTATACTTACTGTCATTTGCAAGGAACTGACCAAGAGCAAAGCATTTTGAGTAATATTTTCATTGCAGGAGGAAATGAATAGCTTTATTATATCACTACAATTTTTTATCATGATACAAAAAGAATTATAAAATGTATCCATTTTCTCTGATGTTTCCTTTGTAAACTCAGGTGTACCAGACTGGATTAATCATATGCAATGTTAAAGAGCAACGATCAAGAGAGGAGTTTAACTGAATTTCATAGTTACCTTACAAGCAAGTAATATATTCATAAAATCATCTACACATGGATTAACATCAATATTCAGGCAATATTTCTTTGTAAAAATACATACTCAAAAATGAAATATTGTTATATACAGTATTATGAATAGCATCAGATTAATATTTGAAGAAAAAGAACATAGCAATTTGATTTGGTAACAGAGAACAGTACCTTTAAATTAAAATTAAGCAGGATTTTGTCTTAGTTTCCTTCTACCTCCACTAAAATTACATTTTTTAATGTTTTTGTTCTGAACCTTCTTTTTCTAAAAAATATTTTATTGTAAAGATGCTGTGCAGAGGGGTTACAGTTACATGAGTGAGGTAAGGAGTCCATTTCTTGTCAATCATTGTTACCCACTCCTTTTTCTCCTATTATCCCTTCCCTCCCCCACCTCCCCCACTCTTCACCCCCCAAGTTGTAAAGTCCATTTCCAACATAGTGTCTTGTGAGTATCATTGTTGCAATGGGTCATCCTGTGTCCTTGTTTCAGCATTTTGTTATTCCCCTACCCCTCCCCAAATTAGATAAATGTATATACAAGATGCAGGGTACCAAAATCAAATACAGTAACAACAGGGGATATACCATAGGGGGAAACAAAAAAATCACGTAGTACATTAAAAACAAGAACAAAAAATAAAAAACCTCTTGTGTCCATATCTTGAGGTTCATTTTGCTTAGCATCATCTTAGATGGCCATATGTACATAGCTTTTGAGTTATTCTGCTCATCTAATAAGTTTATCCTAGATGTTTACTAATTATTGAAAATAAGGGAAACTAAGGTACCTATATTTCTTTGGGTATGGCTTACCTAGAATTGCAAATAGACACATGAAGAAATGCTCAACTTCTCTGGCCATAAAAGAACTACAAATCAAGACCACTTTGAGCTTCCCCCTCACCCCAGTTAGTACGGCTATAATCAAGAAATCTAATAGTAACAAAGGCTGAAGGGGTTGTGGCCAAAAGGGAACCCTACTGCACTGTTGGTGGGAGTATAAACTTGTTCACCCACTCTGGAAAGAAGTATGGATGTTCCTCAAAAAACTACACATAAAGCTCCCCTATGACCCAGCAATCCCACTTCTGGGCATTTACCCAAATGATCACAAACAAGGACATTCTAAAACTATCAGCATAACTATGTTTATTGCAGCATTATTCACCATAGCTAAGATGTGGAACCAACCCAGATGCCCCTTAGTAGATGAATTGATGAAGAAAATGTGATATATATATATATATAATATTATAATATATAATGGAATTCTGTGCTTCCATCACAAAGAATGATATCACCCTATTTGTTAGAAAATGGAAAGACTTGGAAAAATCATAATAAATAAAATTACATTTTTTCATAAGTGGTTTGTAAGAAAAAGAGGACTTTATGAAATAATAAAAACTTATTTTATGACATCTTATTACTAGATTTTTAATTTCATCAATGAAATTTTAGGGAAATAATCTGCTCTATTATTAAAAGTACCCATAATATCCTCACTCTTATTACCTGATTCCTTGCCTCTATAAAGTCTAAAATACTTACAGCTTGACCCTTTACAGAAGGTATTTTCCAGTCTTAGGTCAAGATGCTAACATGCATGCTAAATTAACACTGAAATCCCAGGGTTACTGAAATATTTTCTTTGCATGGTTCAGTTTAATGTGGGTCCTGCAGCTCCATTTGTTATTTTCCACAAGCGACAACTCAGGAATCTGGGCACCTTCCATCTTGTCACTCCATGAATTCAGACTTCCTACTTTTCAAACTCGTGATGTTGGAAGTGATCGTTTAAATTTGAGTCATCAGATTGTGAATGATATATAAAAAATCATGGGAGTAAATGCAATTTCCCATGAAGAAAACGAACATATCACTCAAGTAACACTTCTCTCTGACCCTCAGCATACAGTATAGAGCCCTAATGAAAAAGAGGGAATGAATATAAAAGTGCTGTTGAGAATGACAGTTCAAAAAGGAAGAAACCTGAGACCAAACTCTCAAGATGAGATTAGAGACTGTGTTGTATAACATGTGGCACAATAGCATATTTACTGGTATGCTATTGCTAACATCTGCTCCCAAAAGATCCATTACGAAGATGAATGCAATAAGCTATGATTACTACACAAATTATGGTAATAATTATCATGAAAGGGGCTCCTCTACTATGTGTGATCCTCCTTAAATAGAATTCTTCTATACTGTGCTTCCATTATTGCTTCCAAGTTACGTCAGATTTTGCCAGACTGGTTAAGGTTTAGATAAGCCACAATCTAACTGAAATCCAGTGACTCCCAATCTGAAACATTTCAGAGGCACGACCTACCCGAGGATATAAATCTTTCTTTCAGTAAACTAAGAGTAGTATATTAAATCCTTACAATCTTTCTGGGATAAAGAACCAACTCATTTTAGCAGCCCTTGAGCCAACCACAGGCCATAGGGACACAGTAAGCTATAGTCTGAAATTCTGGTAAATAAGGCACCAAACTTCAGGAAATCATAAAAAAAACAACTGAATGCAAGCTGTGTGTGAAACTCTGGTTTTTAGGTATAATCAACAGTGAAGGTAAAAATAAACAAATACAAATGTGAGCCTACTTAACACTAGACCTTTCACTTCATAGATTTTTATGAAAAAGCATTTGCAAATGTACAAAGGTTGGGTATGTTTCCATCTTCCTTTAAAAAAATAATATATTAGAATCCTATGATTGAAACCATATGTTGGCTCAATAATTCTCAATTGCAAAATGTGTAGCATTTTAAGACCCAATAAAATATTGGGGGAAACTAATGTAACAGGATAAATAATCTTGGACAGATGGACCACTGTTTTTCCAATCTGTTGGAAAGGAGGGAAAACTACGTCTTTGATTAATTACTTACAAAGCAGAAAGGCACTGCAACTGAGCTAATCACACAATGGGAATTATGTGGACTGGGGTGGGGGAAAGAAATATATATACTTTGGACAGAAACAAGCCTGAATTCAAATCCTGCTTTTCCATCTTTTGGCTCTGTGTTCTAGAAGAACATTTGTGGAAGGCATTTTCAATCTCACTGAGATTCAATTTCATTTCCTATAAAATGTTATGACTCTGTGTAATTGTTATGTAGACAAACATGGCTTAATAGGATAAAAATGATTATGATGTGTATGGAATTGGAACTTGATACTGAAGGAACTGGATGACACAACTTAGAAGTCTGTTCTACATTCTCATACTCCTCTTGAGTTTTGTTTTTTCTAATTTTGAGAAACTGAAAAGCCAAATGATATAGCATTTTGGTAATATGACAAGCTGAGCCTTGTGTAAGAATGAAAATGAATCTGGTTAGTCATGAGTACATAACTGTGTAGTGTTTAGCCTAGAGCTTCTTTCAATCTAGCATCCTATCCCACATGTTTGGAGATGCTGGTAAAGTACAGGCTTGATTTCAGTGACTCTTTACAAAGGGTTGTGGGAAATCTGTACTAGTAACAATTCCCAGTTGTAATGCCAATGTTTAAGTGTTGGCCCATAATACTTTTGCTTAAGGGATAATTGAAGGAAAATAAGTGTTTATGAGCCAAATTTTTCCTTCTAAATGGTTATGGTTTTATTGAATTTCATAGAGAACATTTCTTGTTATTAGATTCAGGGCAATAATAGGGGCCAATGTTATTAAGAGTTTAGCCTATGATAAATTGCAATACAAATGATTTACATATATTTTCTTATTTAACCCTCACAAGAGAATTTTTGCAACTCCTATTATATTAGTGTCTACACAATAAGGATCCAGACTGACAGAACCAGAGATTGTTGGGCTTTTTCTCTTACGTTTATGTAGGTGTGCAAAGGGGTTGTATGAGTCCAAAACAGTGATGAGTACAATGCATCTTCATTAATGTCACCCTTTTCAACATTCTCAATCATCAATCTCCAACCACCCCTTTCAAGTACCTGTCTTCTTGGTGCTTATTTTTCAGAACCAGGTTTTAAAATAAATCCATTCAACTTCTGAGCCTGTGAACGTTTTATGTCTGGTGCACTAGAAATAGAAATTCAGTAAGAAATTAGGCATTATGCTTTTACCAAAATAATGTACTGGAAGGGCAAATTTGAGATTGTGAGCTATCCAAAACACCCTCATTTTCTATAAAGGATATAGAACCATTATCTTCTTTACATTTTAATTATATATTTAAGTAGTTATGCAAAGAAGTTCCCATTCCACAAAACAGTATGTGAGTACAAGCCATCTGACAACATGGCCACCCATCCCTTCTTAGTTAAAGTCACACACACATTTTAATCTTCACAAGGCAAATTGTCCTTATCATGGTCTATAAAGTTTGTGAATCCTATGAGCTTTGACAATACAAATTATTTCTTCCACATCAGGTGATGATTACAGTTCTTTCCTTTTGCTTAGTGTAAGCTGTTCCCTCTTTCCCTCTTATTCCTCCCTTCCCATCACTCTCTTTGGGTTGCTTGGTTCTTTTTCTTCTATGTCCAGTGAAGCTGATGGGCCCCTTTGTTGTATGTTGTTTCGTTTCCCACTTATTCTGTTCCTCCTTCTGGCTTTCTTCAGGTATGTGCCATTATCCTTTTAAAAAAATTTTTTACTAGTTTGTATTAGTATACATTCTTGGAAATGTGGATTTTTGTGATAATTTCATAGACGAATACAATGTACTGTGAACAAGTTCATCTCCTCTATTATATTCCTTTGACGCTCCCCTCCTACAGATCTGCCCCCAGTTGGTTCACTCTTACATCATGTCCTATCATTTCCATCACCATCATTGCCATCATGTTACATCTAGATTCCATATACTAGGGAAAACATAATATTTGACTTTTTGAGCTTGACATGTCTTGCTCAACATGATAGTTTTCCAGTTCCACCTATTTCCCAGTAAATGACAAGTTTGTTCTTCTTTATGGCTGAGTAGTATGCATATATAATATGTGTGTGTGTGTGTGTGTGTGTGTGTATATATATATATATATATATATATATATAATGATACATTTTCTTTATCCATTTCTTGGATGTGGGGCATGCAATGATTTTATAACTTGGCTATTGTGAATAGTGCAACAATAATCCTAGAGATCTAGTTGTCTCTCTTGTATGTTGGTTTGTACTCCTTCAGATAGATTCCCAATAGTGATATAACAGGGACAGAATGTAGAAGGTCTACTCTTATTTTTTTTTGATGAACCTACATATTAAGTACCATGACAATGCAATAGATTTACTGTCACTTTTTTCATTATTTAATGTATATTAATTGTATAGAGGGGCTGTTGAACAATTGGAGGTGGGGATTTTGAGAGAGAGAGAGAGAGAGCAATTGAGGTGGTTAATATAACCAAATTATAATCTACACACATATGACATACAGTGGTAAATCATCTTTGATTGTTTCTGCATTTGGACTTCTGAGAAGTGTCACTTCAATACCTTTGCCCATCTGTTAATTGAATTATTTACTCTTTTGCTGTTCATTTTATGAGTTATTTTGTATTAATTTTTTTAATTTGTATTAATTTTTGATTCATTGACTAGCTGGGCAAAGATTCAACTCCCATGTTTTGATTCTGATCATTGTTTTCCTTTGAATACAGAAGCTTTTTAGTTTTATGCAATCCTTTTTGTCAATCCTTGCTCTTATTTCTGAGCAATCAGAGTAAGATTCACAAAATAATTGTTTGTCTCTATACCTTTCAGTGTTTGTAGAGCTTAAAAGCTCACAAAAGGTATTACATTTATTATTTCACTTCAACTATAAAACTCAAGTTTAATTTTCAACAATTTTAGTGCGTATTACTGTTGCATTTGTTCACCCCTTTTCCCACCATTTCTGTGTTCCCTCAACCCTCCCCAAAACAGATAAATGTTCATAAAAGACAAAAGTTATAGAAAGCAAAAACAGTAACAAAGAAGACAAAAAAAGACAAAAAAGAAAATAACAAAAAAACTAATTTCTATGTCTTGGAGTTCATTTTTATTGTTTGTATTGTTTGTATTTGATTATATGCACATAAGCTATTGAGTCTTTGTAATCCTCTCCTAAAAATATACTCCTTTGGTCTCACTGTGTGAATGTCTAGAGTAGTTGGGAGGGAAAAATTGGAAGAAAATGAGGGAAGAGGTAACACTTTTCAAAAACAATACACTCAGTACCTTGCTTATGTGGCTGCAACCTCTGTTCATCACCTTTACAATACCAATTTTTAAAAAGAAAAAAATTAGAAAATTGCATGAATAATCGCTACCAAAAATATTGCACAAAGAATGACATAGAAAGAGGAATAATATTATAATAAACAATTAGGAAACAACAATAAGAAACTCAAGTTTAAATAACTTTATAATTGGGCTGGGAAGATGGCTCAGTGGTAGAGCGCTTGCCTTGCATGCCTGAGGCCCTGGGTTCGATTCCTCAGCACCATATAAGCAGGAAAAAAAAAGCCAGAAGTGGTGCTATGGCTCAAGTGGTAGAGCGCTAGCCTTGAGCTGCAGTGCCCAGGCCCAGAGTTCAGGCCCCATGACAGACCAAAAAAAAAAAAACTTTATAATTGCTAATTTGTATCTAATGCCTAGACCAGTTCCCTGCACATAACAGAGTGTTTACTTAAGTACTTGCTGTGATATAAAGATGATGACTGCACCCACTGGTAGTTTCCCTTTCACTTGCTGAGGAAGATGTAAAGGTAATATAGGAAGCATGAGACAATTCTGTGATCTGTGCTATGGCAGTGACATAGTCTGTTCCATGTAATTGTCAGCTTTGTACAAGAGGATACAATTGGTTTAGCCTTCAATCTCCTAACTTTTTCCTGTTAACAACATAAGGGGGATATAGAAGAAAAAAAAATAAAAGTAATTGGTATAAATTGGCTTCTAATGACCCAGATGGGATTAGAGAAATTCAATTTGACGATAAATTTATATGGGTCTATCTGAATGTGCCGTTAGACAGGAAGATTGATCATTGATTTATATAGGAATAAAAGAGAATCAGAGAGCCGTTCTTAACAGTTGTAGCCAGGTCTAGTGCCACAGTAGATTGTGACTTTTCCAGTCTTCTGATGGCAGGTAAACTCTATGTGGAAATGCATGCTTTAGCTCAATATAACCTGGTAGAGTTAACAATGAAAATATTATAACTATTCACCTTGGAACTATAATGCATTGATTAAATTATCTGCATGTGTGGGCTTCCCAAAACAAATGTATCCAATCATACTATGACATTCTCCTATCACAGTCTTCATTGAAAGCAGATTAAAGTATTTATCTATTATGAGATGTTCACAAATAACTCCCAAGTCTCAGGATTCTTAGACCAAAATTCATTTTTCAGACTGAGTCCGTATAGCCTGAAAGGAGACTGTGCTCATTTATGCTCAACAAGGATGATGCATCTTTACATGTGTTGCTTCCGTCACTCCAGCAGGTAAAAGGTGCAGCCTTTAGGTAGCATTTCTGCCACCAGAGTTCTCTGGAAATTGTCTCATAAGTAGATACTGCTTAACATTCTGTAGCTTATCCTATTTAGGCATATGATACAAGACTTAGATATGATATGATTGACAATTATGCTTCAGCATGTATTACAAATTTGAGGTCTGACTTTTTTTAGTGTCCATTAAATTGTGAAATTTGTCTGTTTACCTGAGCCAAATAATAAAGTATTTTTTATTGTTCTTGTTTGATGGTACTGGGATTTCAACTCAGATCCTTTCTCTTATAAGGAAGCACTCTACCTCTTACCTGAAGACATACCTGCAGTCGCAAGCAATTCTTTTATCATATATTTTCTAATGTTCTTTAATTAAAATTATGAATAAAACAAAAGAAAAGCAAACAACAAAATAATTTATTCAGCTTGCCAGGCCTCTTCTCTCTATATCAACAAATTCTACCTCTTGCTTATGATGATTCAAGACACAGACGATCTTTCCACTTAGGATTTGGTTTCTCTAAACAATTCAGACTCTAAGTCCTGAGGGTTCCACTGGTATGTGCTTGGTGATTAGTCACAGTCTTCACATTCCTTGGATTAAATGTTCAAAGGAGAATCTTTCCTAGTTAAGATGTTTATTCTTGATTCATTCAGCCATTGCCAGAGAAACTATAAGGACAGCTGGTCAAAATAAAAGGGAAAGTTGACTGATGTGTGTTGCATGAGTATGTCATATGGCAAGAACACATGCCACCTTGAGTATCTAGCAGGCAGCCCCAATACCAACATGAAACAAATACATGAAATGAGGATACGAAGTTTAAGTCAGGACAAACACTTTGAATCAGGAAATAAACCATTTTTACTCTATCATCACAGAAGCTCAAGTAGAAATCAGTGGCCAATTCCTAGACATATGATTGAGACTATTTCTATATTGCACTGGGAGTTAAACAACTTCTAAGACAACTCCCAGCCAGAAAGTTTATATTCTTTGTCTACACAGAGGAAAAACCACACTGATTAGCATTATACCACATATAAATCCAGTGTTTAATTCTTTCATCAAGAAATAAGTAACTCCACCATAAAAGAAATGCAAATCAAAACAACATTGAGATACCACCTCACCCCAGTTAGAATGCTATTATCAAGAACTCTAATAACAACAGATGTTGGAGGGGATGTGGACAGAAGGGAACCTTACTACATTGTTGGTGGAAATGTAAACTTG
>NW_012267262.1:6204339-6238384 GCF_000151885.1 Dipodomys ordii
AGAGTCTCATGGACTTTCCTGCCTGGGCTGGCTTTGAACCTTGATCCTCAGATCTCAGCCTCCTGAGTAGCTAGGATTACAGGCGTGAGCCACCAGCACCCATCTACATAGTTTCTTTTTTATGCATCTTTAATTAAGTATAATTATGTTGAAAATTTCCCATGTTTTGCTATCAATATTTCCTTCCTTTTTATTGCTGAATGGTATTTCAATTATTAATACACCATAATTTCTTTATTCACCTGTTGGTGGACATTTTGATTGCTTTTTTTAAAGCAATGCCTATTATGCACATTCAAGAGTCAGTATATAGAGACACATGCTTTCATTTATCTTGGGAAAATATTTAGGAAAATATTTATGATGATTAGGCTATCTTGTAGATATATGTTTAAGAAACTACCGAACTATTTCCCAGTGTACTTGTACAGAATGACATTTCCATCAGTAGTATACAAGCTTTCCAGTTGCTCCACATCCTTGTAAACACAGTATTGTCATTTTAACATTTTGAAGTGCTTGTAAGTGTGTAGTAGTATCTCATTACTATTTAAGTTTGCATTTTACTGTTGGCTAGTGCTGCTGAGAAAGTTGATAGGCTAGTCATATATTTATATTTTCAGTCAGACGTTTGCCAGTCATAAACTTTCTCTGGCTAAGTATCTGCTCAAATCTTTATCAATTTGTTAGCCATCCTTTCTATATTCTGAGTAAAAATGGTGAAATGCAAATGATTTCTCACAAGCTATGACTTTTGTTTCATGCCTTTAACCAAAATACTACTTTGCACTTATTTTTAATTGCATATACTAAAATACATAAAATATAATGCTTCATTATGATGCTTTCATAGGTGGATATGTTATCCCATTCAGTTCATATTTACCCCACATCGCCAGCCCTTACACCCACACCCCTCTTGCTGGTGTCCTTCCTGTCCTTCAATAGTTCACCTTCTACTTTCATGTTAGTCTTTTAGAGTCCACATGTAACAGAAAGTAGATACTTCGCTTCTTGAATTCACTTACTTTTCTTGTGAAGACTATATGTAACAAAAACTTCTGAAAAGAAATTGCTTCTTTGTTTTCTTTTGTTTAAAATGGTCCTGGTGGAACCAAGGATCTTGCCTATGTTTGGCAAATATTCAACTACTGAGCTACACTCTAACCCCCTTTAAAAAAATTTTTAGCCATAATTTTGCAAACTTATCCAGCTTTATCTCAAAATTCTGATAGTCCTGCCTCCGTAGAACCTCTACTCTCTCTAGTAATTGAGATTACAGGTGTGTACAACTGACTTGAAAATGTTGATTTAGTATATCTTGTCTAGTGTTTTCATTATTCCATGTACAAAAACATATGCAAGGTCCATTCCTCCAATGTGTCTAGAAGTACAATTTCATTGTTTTAATACCTTAAATTTGATTGCAATACTTGGCCAATATATTGTGGTAGTATTTGGGATTGTATGTTTTCAAATAATGGTGCTCTTCCTCAAATGACAATATCTAGAAACTCCCATTTATTTAGAACTCTAGGCCAGGATTTCAATATACTGAACTATCTGCCGAAAGAACAAAGCACAGAAGCATTTGCCCACATATTTCCATGCCCCAAAAATCAAATACCCTGAGACTTAGTCCCATATGACTGTCATACATGGCTGCTCACTTTTTGCTTTTCTCGTCACCTGCTGAGACTCAGCATCTAGAAGTACAAACTATAGTGAATCTCCCATTCCTAAGAAAATTCCCTCCTTCTCTTCAACCAATTTTAAATTCAGGCACACCAAGCAAGGAGAACTCAGGAGGCTAAAAATAAGAAATAATTTTCTCTAATTTGGAATTGTATGAAAAAAGATTCTACAATTGGAAAGCAAACTGTTGATGATAAATTGCATTAGTTCTTCTTAATTTGCTTCTATTTTTCCTGACAGGAGTATTTTTCTTTAAAAAAAATTTTGTTTTATTATAAAGGTGATGTACAGAGGGGTCATAGTTACATGTCAGGTAATGAGTACATTTCTTTTAGAATCGTGTTACCCTCTCCCTCATTTTCTCTCACTTTTTCTGTTTTTAGTATATATTTTTATAGCAAAGATAGTGTACAGAAGGGTTACAGTTACATGAGTATGGTAATGAGTCCATTTCCTATCTAGCATTGTTATCTCCTCCTTTGTTTTTCCCCACAATCCCTTCCCTTAGCATTTTTTCTTTATTGAGATCACTTTGTCTTTCTTCATTTCGCTCCTGTTTTTGTTTTTTAGACAAAGCCATGATCAATAAACAATTTCAAGATAGAAGAGAGGAAGATGACTTGTCCAGGACAGAAAGCCTCGTGCTCAGCCTGCTCATACTGCACATGGAGCCCAGCAGTGCACCCACAGTCAATTGGCTTACTATTCCTTACAACAAATAGAGTGAATCTCCGTAGAAAAATAAGAAGCATCCTTCTTTTGAGAACTTTCTATTTTAAACATTTTACAGTCTCTGATATTAGATGGCTGCCACTACCATGTTCTTATAAGTTACAATATTTCCACTATTCATAAATTATAAATTGCAGTCATTTCATGCCAGACAATGGTATACTTTCAGATAGATCAAAAAAGTGTTCTCTATCATAAAAAATGTTGAGTCTTTACAAACATAATCAGTTACTTGGTTACTTGACAGACCTCCTGAGTAATACAGCCTCTATTTTTAAACTTTTTGTAACCCAAACTTTATTTTTTAGAGATTTGCAATAAAAATACTTCAAGGGCTATTTTTCTAAGGTTGGTTAGGACCAAGAAAAACTCTGGTGTTAACTTTTATTAAAACCTTCCACCATTAGGAATGAGAATTTGTATCTTTCCATCCTCATTTCCTTTCTTTTTTTATATTGCATTCCAATTTATTTATTTATTTATTTTTATTATCAAGCATTGTTGCCTCCTCCTTAGTTTCCCCTTACCATCCCTGCCCTCCCAGACCCCTCTTCCCTGCTCGGCCAAAGGTGTAAAGTTCATTTTCAACATAACGTCTTGTACGTCTCATTGTTGCAATGGGTCCACCTGTATATCTATTTAAACAATTTGTTTTTTCCCTTCCCCTCCCCAAATTATACCAACATCAAATACAGTGAAAACAGGGGTTATACCATGGGGGAGGGACATACAAAGCAACAAAAAAAATCACCTTATAAATATGTTAGAAACAATAGCAAGAAAGAAAAACCATTTGAGTCCATATCTTGGGGGTTCATTTCACCGAACATCAATTCATTTCCTTTCTTTAAAAGAAGTTTTATTGTTATTATTAAGGTGAAGTACAGAGGGATTACAATTACATAAGTCAGGTAAAGAGGACATTTCTTGCCATGAACTGGTGGTTCATACCTGTAATCCTCGTTACTTAGAAGGCTGAGATCTGAGCCTCTTGGTTCAGAGCCAAGCCAGGCAGGAAAGTCTGTAAGACTCTTAGCTCCATTAAACAACACAGAAAATGCCGGAAGTGGAGCGATGGCTCAAGTGGAAGAGTGTTAGCCTTGAGCACAAAGAAGCTCAGGGACAGTGCCCAGGCCCTGAGTTCAAGCCCCAGGACCAGCAAAATAAACAAATAAAATGAGTACATTTATTTTTGGACAATGCCACCTTTTCATTTGCTCTCTCACAGTTTTTCCCTCCCATTACCACCCACAAATTATATAGTTCATTTTCAACGTAGTGTCTAGTGGGTACTGCTGTGTTACCCTTTATCCCTTCCATTTATGTGCCTCCTCTTGCTCTCTCAAAGACATATAAATGAACAAATTTGGAAGACCAAAAGAAAAGAAAGCAAACACAACAACAAATAAAAATACTCTTATTTCCATTTCCTAGAGTTCCTTTTTTTAATTTAATTTAATTTTTTTGGGAACATACTGTACAGAGGGGTTACAATTACATGGTCAGGATAACGCATATATTTCTTATCAAGCATTGCAGCCTCCTCCTTTGTTTACCCTTCCCATCCCTTCCCAGTTCCCCCCCCATCCCCCCCCCCCGCACCAACGTTGTAAAGCTCATTTTCGACATGACAACTTGTACTTCTCATTGTTGCAACAGGTCCACCTGTATCCTTAAACGACTTGTTTTTCCCCATCTCCTCCACAAGTTATACTGACATCAAATATAGAGAAAGCAGGGGTTATACTGTGGGGGAGGGACATACAAAGCAACAAAGAAATAATCTTATAAATGCGTTAGAAACAAATGCATGAAAGAAAAAAGCATTAAAATACATATCTAAGGGTTCATTTTCCTAACATCACATTCCTGGAGTTCCTTTCAATAACTATTATGTACCCAGGCCTTGAGCCTTTGTTTTCCTCTCCTAAGAGCATCTTCCTTTAGTCTCACTCTGTGTGGATGTTTAGAGTCCTGTATAATTTATCATATCATGATATATTTTAGACCTAGCTTCTGCAGATGAGAGAAAGCATATGTCATTTGTCTAAGCTTGGCTTGACTCACCTAACATGATTTGTTATAGGTCCATCCATTTTTCTGCAAATGGTATAATATTATTCTTTCTAATGGCTCTGTAAACTTTCGTTGTACATAGGTACCATATTTTTTTTATCTGGAGGATATTTGGGCTGTTTCCACAATTTAGCTATTGTGAATAATGAAGACATGAACATGGAAATGCAGGTGTCTTTACAGCATCTTGGCTCATAATATGCTGGGTAGATGCCCAGGAGTGATATGGCTGAATTGCAGGGGAGATCTACATTTAATTTTTTTGAGGAACTCCAGACTGCTGTCCACAGTGGTTGCACTACTTTACACGCCCACCAACAGTGCAATAGTGTTCCTTTTTCCCCACATCCCTGCTAACATTTTGTGTTGGAATTCAAGATGTCAGTCAAACTGGGGTGATATAGAATGTGAGTTTTTTATTTGCATTCTTTTATGGCTAGGGATGATGAGCATTTTCCTCATTTGTCTAGTTTTAATATATTTATTTTAGAGATGATATACAGAGTAATTACAATTACATAAGTTAGGTAATAAGTATATTTCTTTTTTGAACCATGTCTCCCCTTCCTTAACTCTGTACCAGTTTTTACCTCACATCGCCACTCACAAGATGTATAATTCATTTTCCACATCATGTCTACTGAATATATTTGTTTACCCTTTGTTCCACCTTTTCTGTGCTCCTGACCCTTCCAAAGGTAAATAAACTAACAACAAAGAAAACAGGAAAAGACAACAGACAACAACAACAAATAAATCATCTCTTATTTCCCTCCTCATTTTCTTTACATCATCTCACCATGTGGAAATCACACACCTTTCAATCTTTATGTAACCAACTCTGAGCATAAGCTCCATTTATATTCTTAAAAATTAAAATCAAATTATCCTGGGATATTTAGTATTGACTATATATTCCAGGGTTTTAAGAATATTTTGGTTATTATTACACATTTCATCAATATTAACTTACATAAAAATGCTATAACCCAGAGAAGTCACATTGCCCCTGACCTTATTCTAATACTACCACTAAAAAAGCAAAACTTCCAACCTATGAAAATCTAGAAACTTAACCTCAAATCCACGGGAAGGGAACATACTGATTTTATTTTTATAATGGAATGAATATGCCAGAGGCTGCTGAATCCAAGGTCTGGGTTATTGGCTACCCACTAAAGTGGTTTCAGAGTTTAATTCAAATGCAGACTGTGGTGTGCAGACTTAGGCTGGGATGTCAAGGAAATATCCTGTCTAAACAAAGTTTTTAGAATGTGGCTCACGTCTTTCTAACTCCTGACACTAATTTTTCTCTACTTTCTTTCTTTTTATTTTTGTTTTAATTTTTTATTTTATTGTGAAAATACCGTAGAGAAGGGTTACAATTACATGGGCAAGGTAATGAGTACATTTCTCATCAAGCATTGTTGCCTCCTCCTTTGTTTCCCTTTCCTATCCCTTCCCATCTCCCCGACCCCTAATCCCTCCTTCCCCCTCCCCCACCTTTCAGCCAAAGTTGTAAAATTCGTTTTCGACATAAAGTCTTATACATCTCATTGTTGCAATGAGTCCACCTGTATCCCTAGTTAAACAATTTGTTTTTGCCCTTCCCCTCCACAAATTATACCAACATCAAATACAGTGAAAACAGGGGTTATGCCGTGGAGGAGGGACAAAGCAACAAAGAAATTATCTTATAAATGTGTTAAAAACAATCGCAAGAAAGAAAAAAAAACATTTGAATCCTTTTCTTGGGGTTCATTTCGCCTAACATCAACTTATCTGAACTTTTCCGCTTGTCTCAGACATATACTAGTTATTGCAAATAACTAGTATGGGACCTATGTTAATTTGGGACTGGCTTTCTTCAATTAATATATTTTTTTCCAAGTCTTTCCATTTCCTAGCAAATGGGGCAATGTCATTTTTTTCTGTTGAAGGCATAGAATTCTATTGTGTATGTATACCACATTTTCTTGATCCATTCATCTACTGAGGGGCATCTGGGTTGGTTCCATATCTTAGCTATGGTAAATAATGCTGCGATAAACATAGTTGTGCTGGTAGCTTTAGTATGGTCTTGTTTGTGATCATTTGGATAAATGCCCAAAAGTGGCATTGCTGGGTCACAGGGGAGTTCTATGTGGAGTCTATCTACTTTCTTTTATCTTCCTCTTGTGAAAAACTGTTGAGAATGCAGACTACACTAGAGAATCTTTTAATCTAAACACTCTATGGCTTTTAATCTAAACACTCTATGCTTCTCATGCTAGTATCATTTGCTTCATATACATATATTTTGAATTTTATATACTAACCAATTGTTCAAACAGTATTGTGTAATAATCATTTTCTATTTTACTAAAAAGAACTTTAAATTTAATTTTTAAAAGATGCAAATATTTTTGGTAGGCAGAAATAACACATAGTTACCTTTTTGTTTCTATTTGGAGCATCTTGCTTTTCTCCAGATACCTATTCTCAGAGCAATACAGCAATGAGTGTCTTTGATAACATATCTTTCAGTGCATATGAGTTTATTTCTAAGAGCCAAATTATTAGATATTAAACATAAAACTTTTCAGTTTCCTGACTCAAATAACCACATTGCTTTGCAGAATAGTCAAATAGAATTACATTTTTATCTTTGGTATGTGAATTTTTTTCTTTCTATGAAGTTCATATTTTTGGCTTTTTGCCCCATATAAATAGCTGAGTAGCTGCCATTACAGGCATATGCCTCCATATCCAGTTTTTCATGTCATTTTGCTTTTTACTTCTTTTATGCAAAAGGCTCTTAAACATTGATTCATAAACTTATTAGACATTTATAGTTCTTCTTTTGAGAACTATATTTATATATATATATATTATATTTTTATTTACTAATGTGATTGGGCATTTCATTTTTGAACTCTTTATATAACATAATTTTCTCATTTTTTAATTTAAATTTTATTGTAAAGGTGATGTACAGAGAGTTTACAGTTATGTAAGGTAATGAAAGCACATTTCTTTTTGAACAATGTTACCCCACCATCATTTCCTCACACTTCCCTCTCTCCCCTAGTCCCCTCTATCTCCCAAGTTGTAAAGTTCATTTCCAACATAGTGTTTAGTGAGTATCACCATTGAATTGGCTCACACTTTGTCCCACCATTACAGTGATTCCCCTTCCCTTCCCCAAATCAGATAAACTTATATACAAGACAAAGGATACAGAAGTTAAAAAAAAAAAAAACAACCCAGTGGCAACAAGAAATAAACCAACAGAAATAAAAGAAATAACTGAAAACAGTACAATAAAAACTATTTTTCCAGTTCTTGGAGTTCTCTTCAATTTTATTCTCTTCATTTTATTGATGCTATTGAGCCATTGTGATCCTCTCCTAAGAATATCCTCCTTTGTTATCCCTATGCAATGCTTAGATGTTTAATTTAACCAAGTCCATTTTACTATCCATTGGATTAACTTGTAGATATATTCTAGTTCTTACAAATTAAGGAAACCATGCAGCCTATGGTTCTTTGGGTCTAACAGATCAAAAAAAAAAAGCTGGATAAATGGAATTGTATTAAACTGCAGAGCTTCTTCAAGTCAAAGGACATAGCTAGCAGGATAAATAGAAAACCCACAGATTGAGAGATCTTTACTATCTATATATCAGACAAGGGCCTCATATATAAAATATAGTTAGAGCTCAAAAAAATCAACCCCCCCCATCAGCAAATCCTCAAAGAAACAATAACCCCATCAATAAGTGGGCTAAAGACTTAAAGAAAGACTTCTACATTGAAGAAATAAGAATGGTCCTAGATACATGAAGACATGTTCAACCTCTCTGGCCATAAAAGAAATGTAAATCAAAACAACATTGAGATTCCACTTCACCCTCGTTAGAATGGCGATTATCAAGAAAACTAATGACAAATGCTGGTGGTGATATGGCCAAAAGAGAACACTACTACATTGCTGATAGGAATGTAAACTTGTTCAACCAGTCTGGAAAACAGTATGGAGGTTCTTCAAAAGACTAAACATATTTTAGCTATGAAGCTTTTGTTTGTTGTATGCTAGTGAAGATCTTCTCTCAATCTGTGGGTTTTCTGTTGATCTTGCTAGCTATGTCCTTTTTCATGCAGAAGCTCTGCAGTTTAATGCAATCCCATTTGTCCAAACTTTCTTTGATTTGTTGTGTTTCTGGGTCTTTATTAAGAAAATTTCAGAGCTCCTTTATGATCCAGCAACCCCACTTTTTGACATTTACCCAAACGATCATAAACAAGGCCATACTAAAGCTGCCAGCACAACTATGTTTTTTGCAGCATTATTCACCATAGCTAAATATGGAACCAATCCAGATGTCCCTCAGTAGATGAATGGATCAAGAAAATGTGTTTTATATATATATATATATATATATATATATATATATAAGAGAAATAGATCCCATGGTTTCCCTTATTTGCAATAACTAGTATATGTCTAGGGTAATCTTACCAGACAAGTAGAAAAAGTCAAAAGCTATGTACATATGACCATATAAAATGATGCTAAGTGAAATGAACCCCAAGATAGGGACACAAGAGGTTTTTTTCTTTGTCACTGTTGTTTTTAATGCACTATGTGATTTTTTTTGTTTCTTTTGTGTGTTCTTCCCGCTGTGGTTTATCCCTTGTTGTCACTGTATTTAATTTTTGTACCTTGGGTATTGTATATTCTTTTATCTGAATTAAGGAAGGGAGTGGTAACAACAAAATGGTGAGACAAAGGTCAAGGGGGAACCAAAGCAACAGCGATACTCACAAGATAATATGTTGGAAATGATATGTGCAACTTGGGGGAAAGGGGAAAAAGTGGGAGAAAAATGAGGGAGTAACCAGTTCAACAAGAAATGTACTTATTTCCTTACTTATGTAACTGTAACCCCTCTATACATCACCTTGACAATAAAAAAGGAAAGAAAGGAAAAAAAGACTAAACATAGAGCTTCCCTAGGACCGAGCAATCGCATTCCCGGGCCTTACCGCAAATGACCACAAACCAGCCTGCAATAATGACACCAGCACAACCATGTTTGTTGCAGCATTATTTACCATAGCTAAAATATGGAATCAACCCAAATGCCCTCCAGTGAGTGAATGGATCAAGAAAATGTGGTATATATACAATTTTCTGTATCTGAATTATTTTCACTTACAGTTCATCCCATACACAGCTGGGCTAGCATGCTCAAGTAAGGCAGGCTGTGACTCAGACTCACTGCCGATAAATAAGGATTGTTTGTCAGTTGTTTGACAAATCAGAAGCTAATCAGTAAATACATGTTTACACTGTCTAAACAATCCTTAGCTTTGCTGTAAGTATTGCTAATGATTCTTGACCACAGTAATGATTTGTGTCTCCAATGTATGCTTTGAGTTCTCTTGAGTTCATGGTACAAAGCACAGACTCAATATTAAATTGTTCATTTCACTTGTTTTTTTAATAATCTGTTTATTATTTGTGTTAAATGTTGACTGAATACTTACTCTGAACTTATTCAGATTGATTGTTGAGTACATATATATATATGTATATATATATATATATATATATATGAACATTTCCTAAATTAAGATTCAATACCTAAAGAGCATGTTTAAGTGAATCGTGGCTTTGCAGACAGCTGTATGGCATTACTTCTCTTTCATTTCTCTGACATTTGGGGCCATAAGTCCCCAGATGAGCATAAGTATTTCCTACTGTGAAAACTAAAGTGCAGACACTCATTAGGCAACATAAACAAGGATGCAGAATAAGTTGTGGACGAAATCAGGTCCATTCTGGAAGCACATTTTCTGAAGTCTATTCAAGCTTCTGCTCCCAAAGGCAATGACAACATGTCCATTTTGACTCATCTTCAAAACAGCCCCTATCATCCTCCTCCAACTACATTTCTTCAGCATTAAAAACTCTTTGGATTTGAATTAAAGGCATAATCAAGGACTTGTTCACCGAACAACAAATTTTAGATTTCCAAGATTTGTAAAAATATATAGATTGAATCAAAAGGAAGCCAAGAACCATAAAGGACAAGATTGGAAGATGTTCCCATTTCCTGACAACTAAAGAAGTAGAGATGTGATTGCTTTTGCTAACCCTGACATCATTTCACCACCAACCCCAACCAATTGATGAGGATCATCTGTTTGGCCATTCTGGGGGTTTCTTTAGAACTTTTATTGAGAAAAAAAATAAAACAGCAGGGTTTTCTGAGTGAGAGAACGGATGACCTCAGCCCCATATTACCTCAGTGACTTCAATCAGTGTCTCCTGACCTAACAATCCCATGTTCCCATTAGATGTGAGCTTCCAGGCTCTTTCAGCCATCATATATCTGGTACATCCTTCTTACTTGACCATCACTGCGGATTTCCAAATATTACACCCACTTGTGTCCGCATTACTTCCCCTCCCCAATGGATTA
Organism: Dipodomys ordii; assembly: GCF_000151885.1. NCBI lineage: Eukaryota > Metazoa > Chordata > Mammalia > Rodentia > Heteromyidae > Dipodomys > Dipodomys ordii. The sequence continues at coordinate 6,215,313 of NW_012267262.1, forward strand.
TTCATATACTGATACCTTGTGATTGCTGATCACAATGCTCACTGCAAGGAGACTGGTATAGTCTCTATCTCATACTCTCGTAATTTTTCCATGAATTAAAATGATGAGAATTGTAATAGGCTAGAAGTACAGTTGTTGAAACTTAGTCATCATAGCATTAGAAGGTGGAGGTTCTGGGAGGTGATAAGGTTGTAGAGTGAGCCCTCATGAACAGGATTGGTGTCTTTCTAAAAGACCACAGAGGGCCTCCCTGCCCTTTCCTCTATGTGATGCCAGCCAAGAAGTGGGCCTTCACCAGACTCCAAGTCTGTGGGAATCTTGTTCTTAGATTTCTCAGTTTCCAGAATGAGAGAAATGAACTCATGTTGCTGATAAGACACTCAGTGTAAGCTTTGGTGTTATAGCAGCTCAAGCAGATAAAGACAAGAACAAACAATACATTGGTTTAAAAAATGTACTCATCACCTGACTTTTGTAACTGTACAATAACTTCTTTTAAAAAAACTAAAATTTTATATGTAGCTTTGATAGTTCTCAATGGCACTAGTTATGTTACAGATGTCTTTAATGACATTCAATCTTTCCTATGTAGAAATGTGTTACTTTATATAAGACCATATTCTTATGGAGGCCTGTGTATGTATTTAAAATTCTACTCTCAGGAAAACTTTTCAAATATTTATGATTTGCTGGAGTTATGTTTTCTAATCTAGTCCATAAAAGTTCTTGCTAGTTAAGAAACAGAGCTAGGGAAGGGATGACATTGTTCAAGAAGAAATAACTTGTATAACTAACTCATCTGTACATCTCCTTTATCCTTTATAATAAAAAAGAAACTAAAGAAAGAAGAAGGAATAAGCAAGGCCTGCTTCTTCTCTAAACCCCATTGGCTCAAACCCATTGTATACACTGCTGCTAGGAGAAAAGTGAAAATCTTTACCACACAAATGACAAACCATCCTTCAGAGTGGCCTGATACTTCCCGGGCTTTCAGACCACAGTTCTCCATGAAGTTATGTAGAGATTGCTACACAGCTTCCTTAAGATGGATCGCAAGTCTTTCATCCCAGTGATAGACCCCTTCCTGAACTTCGGAATTCACAAGACTCTTCCTTTACTTTCTTACCAGGATCATCCAGAATCAGTGTGAGGTTATTTTTGCCTGACTGTTGACTAAGGGAAACAAAAAAACAAACAAACATGGATCTGACCTTTATAAAGTTATATAATACCTTAAATTCCATATCTTAACTATCATAACAACTAACAAATATAGGGCCCTTGCTATGTCTTAGACTCTGTGCTTATCACATGGAATATTCATGTTAATATTGAAAAATCCAGAGGGGGTAGATAAATAATTAAGTAAGCTACCTGAAATGATGCAATATATATTATAAAACAACAAAGAATGGATTCAATGAAATACTACATACTGAAATTCTTTGTTATAACTAAGCATGATGGTGTATGCCTGTAATCCTAGCTACTTCAAGAGCAGATATCAAAAGGATCATGGTTTGAGATCCTCCCAGGCAAAAAAGTAGCAAGACCTTTTTTTAATTTTTTAACAAAGAAGCTGGGTGTAGTGGTTCATACCTGTATTTCCAGGTACTTCCACATACTTCTTGGTACATGGGAAGCACAGGTAAAAGAAAACCTAGGTTCAAAGTATCCCTAGGCTAAAACTTGAAAGGGCTGAAGGCATGGATGAAATGGTAGAGCACCTGCCCAACAATGAAAAGATCTGAGTTCAAACTTCAGTGAAGTCTAATGCAAAACAAAACAACAACAATATTGTTAGAACATCAAATAAGAAATTATCAACTGTACACAGGGTGCTAACATACATTCACTGAGTATCTCCTGTTGTCCAGTCACTTTACTAAACCCTGGGAAGAACGAAATAAGCACTGCTTTTAGTTGTATGTAGTTTGAGTCAAGCTGGAGATAAAATACAAAGACAACATACATTCACAAATTAAACTATAATTATAAATGACAGAATGTGTCATGAGGAAAATAACATGGCCAGTATGAAAGAAAATAAGGAGGACAATTAATTAATAAAAAGATCAGCAAGGGGATTGAGGAGGTATTAGTCAGTAAAGGGGTTAGGAGAGAAAGTTGCAGGCAGAGAGACAGTTTACATGAACTTGGAAAGAGGTAAAAAATTTTTGAGGGAAGTCTATATGGCTTAAGTATGATAAACCAAGTTAGCAGTCATAGGATGTAGGCCAGACAACTGAAGGTTTTCTAGGCCAGCTAAGAAGGTTAAATTTCACTCTAAGGAAGATGGGAAGTCATTGAAGAATTTAAAACAGATAAAGAATAATTCCCAATAACTCTGAGTCCTTATCATATGTATAAGTAAACTTTATATAGTACTGAACACATACCCTTGACATCATTTCCAATGACTGTCCTTATCATTAAGGATTAAAAGTCTGGCCCATCTCATTTTTTCTTCTCTTCTTCCACACACAGTATATCTATGTCCCCAGAATTCAGTTCAGCCCCATGTTCTTCCTGCCCCATAGAATAGATGAGTCCTCTAGCTTTTTGGACACTTTATTAGTATATTTTTATGATCTGTAAAACATTGTGGTACAAAGGAGGTACCATTTAACAGGACAGTTTGTGAATACCATGCATCTTGATCAGTGTCAACTCCTTCAAGATTCTCACCCCCACTTTGACCCACCCCTTCCCTTAGTTTTCTTAGTTTTGTAGTATATACAATGAATTTGTGACTGCATCCTCCCCTTTTCCTCCCTTCTTTCCTCCATTCCTTCCCACTTGGCCTCAACCCCACATCTCCCGTTGGACATACAAATTTCTTGGTGTTGATTGTGTTGGGCTGCCACCCTAAGGGAACTGACTTTTATTCTTACTTTCACTATCAGAGTCTCCTAGCACCTCTCCACTAGGATGTGTCATGTGCTACATTCATGGGTGAAATTGTGGAAAAGATCAGACTTGTTGAATCTGGAAGTAACAAAGAAATAAGTGCCTTTAAGCTTACTTCTCCTTTCTATTTGGATTGAATAGATGGCATGTGCTCATTTTGGAAGAATGCATGCCTTTTTTTTCTGCCTGATTGGAATTCTAGTACCTTTCTAACATACACTTCATCTGTTGTAAAGTATGATAGAGAACAATATTCTCCACATCTGATTTTCCTCTCTTCTTCCCTGAAATACTGACTCCTCTTTTCACCAAGATCAGACCAAGTTACCCACCAATGGGTTGTAGACGAGAATGACATTTGACACATCTGAACATAGACTTAAAAGAGCCTTCCTTCTCCCTTTGCCACATGAACCAAAGAGGTTGAATGTTAGAGATGATGTAGTAGAGTTACCATACAGAAGAAAGTTTTTGAGTTCACTTGACCTTCAGTGAAGTCGTTTGGTGACAGCATACTTGTAATGTTTGTCACTATAGCATAACATAAAATATTCTGACTAATATGGTGAGATTATGAGAATCGATCATACTCCCTACATTATACTTATAACCTTGTCAATGTCTTTGTTATTTTTGTAGGTATGTTTTATTCCCTATATTTAATGAGAAGCTTATTTGTGGACATTCCTACTATTTAGTCTCTTCCCTTTCCCTAACCAACTATCTTGTAGGAAATAACAATACCTACTGAGTTCATGAGACAAATAACATGGACTGGATAAAATTTATTTCACTCTGTTATTTCTTTCCTTACTCTCTTTCTGGCTACTTGTTTTCACTTCGTACCTCTTTTTCTACTTTCTCATGTATTTCTCTTCCACTGTCCTTCTTACCTTCTATAAATGCCCAATAAATGTACTAATCTTGGAAATGAAATAATTCCCAAAATGCTAAGTACTGTATCATTCCTTGTATTCCTCCATTTTCTTTATTCCCTTATTCTTTCCACAACAGTATCTCTAGTCTCTCCAATGTTAAAATCCCATGACCTTTTAAAATCTTCTTCAGTGTTGTCCTGACAGATTGGAAAATGTTGGGAATAAACTTGATGTTCTAGGCTACATAGGAGGACCAAGTTTTCCCTCAAATTATCCTTATAGTTTGTGCATATAAGCTCCATGTCTATAAAAATTCTGCTGCTACCATTATCAGGAATTATCAGAGGATCACAGACATTTTAACAAAGAAAAGTTATAAAACCATACCCACGGTACCAATACAAATTCCTCATTCCTTCTCTAAACTTAGAATTCATTCAAAAATACAAGATTATAAAAAGAAATAAAAACAAGTAAGCCTACTTTGTTGACACATTGTGTCAGGGATGACATATACACAATGAGCTATATTGGGCAGAAATATTCATTCACTTATGACTCCAGTCATTGCTCCTGGATATATTCAGTCCTTTCTTTTTCTTTTACTTCCTAATGTTCAGTCCTGGATTCAACTGGTACTTCTATCAGAGAATAGTATCTTTACTCTTCAAAGCCTTCTTTCTGGAATATCTCTGTTTGAACATATACTTAGGCTCCACTTGTTCTAGGTCAATACTTAAAAACAATCTTACCCCTAACCCTTTTTAGAGTAATCCAGGATGGAATTAGGCATATATGAAGTATCTATCAACAAAAACCGTTTAAAGTGAACAAAATGGAGTATTGAATCAAAAGGACTTTTTGTACTGAAGATGGTTTGTGTTGACTCTTAAGGGCTGGTTGTTAGGTTCAATTTTTTTTTTTCATTCATGGGATGTGAACTCTGGGCCTGGGCACTGTCCCTCAGCTCTGCAGAAGTGCTCTACCACTTGAGCCACAGGGCCACTTCCGGTTTTCTGGTGGAGATAGGATCTCATGAACTTTCCTGCCCAGGCTGGCTTTGAACAGCAACCCTTAGATCTCAGCTTCCTGAGTAGCTAGGATTATAGGCATGAGCCACCGGCGCCCAGCTGTTAGGTTCACTTTTAATGCAGAAATCGTGCAATTTGGCAAAAACCGCCATTATAAAAAATAAAGCTATCTAAACTTACAATTATATAAACTATATTAAAATAAAGGAAATATGAACAAAAAAGTCATCATTCTTAATTACTAGACTTGTACTTGTTGCTGTTTTCTTAGGCTTATCTATATCTAGTCATCTGTATGATGGGAATCCTATATAATGATACATTACATTACTGATTTTTCTCTACTCTTTATTCAGTTCTATCAGCCATGGTGAATACTTATACTAAAAAGATCAGCAAATGTTATAGATGAGAGCCCCATCATAAAGCTATCTGCTAAACACTGACACTAACTGCAAAAGGTCACGGTATTTTCTACATGTAGTCAAGGCAGGTAAGTATTTGAGGCAGAAGGAATATTCATAAGTACATCCTCTATTCTCAACTATTTTAAACCAGGACCCTAAATGTATCCTGAATGTATAGCTGCAAAATTGGTTCTTGTTTTCTTAAGCAAAATGGTGTATTCCAAAATTTCTGATATACCATCTAGAGTAAGTTAATGTGGGCACTGAGGCTCATTTAAAGAGGCTTTCATCTGAGTTACCAGGAAATCTTACCTGCAATCTTGTAAGAATAATAATCAACAAAGAATCATGTAGCCCCAGAAGAACTGTAATAACATTGGACTCACAAATGGAAGAAACTGCCCAAGAATGAATATAAGCTAAGAGCATAGAACCAAGAATGATGAAATCAAAACTAGGTTCTAGACTAAGCCTTGTCTGGAAAAAATTCTAATCCTAGACTTTATGTGAGTTCCCTTTGCCTCCACTCAGACTTAAATCTGATCCACTTGTACAAACTAATTCCTTTGCTATATATGGTGTGAGATTTTTATCTTCAGATGAGATCATTGCAAGAAGAAAGTAAATACTCCTGACTTCTTTTCTCAGGGCTTTGTGTTTCTGTGTGCCTAACTCTCAAGAAGCAGCTTCTGAAGTTTTTTTATTACCCACCTTTGTAACTATAAGCTAACTAGCTCACCCTGTAAGTAAACAGGAGCAAGCAAAAGTGCTTAATACAAAATTTGTTTAATTGACTTTGTTTGAAAGTCAAGGAGGAATTACTCAAGTAGTGGAACAAATTCCTCTTCTTTTCTTTGTCCAAGAAAACAGCTTGAATTCATCTGTTGTTAATGTCTAAGGGGACTAGAAATGAGCCAATGTGACTTGTGAGTCCAACAGTCCAGCCTCTCATCTAGAGCAGGTTCTAGTCTTCCTCTGAAATAGAGTAAAACTTAGCCTTGGTCTTCTAGCATGAACAAACACTAAGAAAATTCCTGTGAGGTTTCCTCCATAAGTAAAAAGTATGCTCTGTGTTTTCAGGATATCAAATATCCTGCTTAAAATGTGCAGCCAACATGCCTCAAAAGATCTATGCATGTGATACCGTACAGTGTCCTGCCACACTGTCACTGAATGACTTAATCCCTTTTGTGACTTAGAGGGAGACAGCTTTGGAAGCTGACAAGTCTACATGAGCAATCCCATCAAAGAAAAACAGAAATTACCCATGGAACTGTAATTATGGCATGGGCTGGCTTTCTTATCTATTCCCTAATTTCTTTTCTTCACATCACTGTGCATTATGCAATCTATTCTGCTTGTTTGTTTGTTTTATTTTTATGCTATTAATTTCCTTTTCATTTCCTAGAATGAAAACTCTGGGAGGACATAGATTTTTCTCCATTGCTGCTCACTGCTGTTTATACCTAAAACAGAGCTTGATCACAACAAATATTCAACAAAAACTTGAACAAATGGCTTATAGGCTTGCCTCATGTGTCAATAAGTTCAGAAATCAGAATTTAAAACTGGCTGGCAGAAAAATAGGTTCTTTTCTAAATCAAATTAAAGAAAAGATCTTGTGCTGTGTTTTAATAGCCTTCCTACAATGCCCATGACTAACAACTCGCTTTACATTCTGCCCTTTCTTTCTGGAAAATTTAGGTAACTCTGAAACACTGAACATGTCAAACGCTTGTAAGTAGCTCAGAAAAAGCAACAGCTGTAAAATATAAGGCTAAAGACTCAATACAGGAGCTCAGTATGGATGTTTTTTCATAAAATTAGGCAGTAGTGTCAATTGTCCTTTTTTTTAAATTAAGCAACCAAACTAATGCTTTTTAATTTTTAATCTTGAGCCTATTACAACTATGCATTAATCCACTCCCCATATTTCTATTGTTTCCATAAAATTTCATATATTTATTAACCAATCATTTCCAAACAAAAGTACCCTTTTTGACATGTTAAATTTGCCTCTAAAGGGAAACTTTTTAAAAATAAAAATAGGCACACTCCGCAAATCCAAACTAACTGCTATTTACTTAAGCCGGTAAAACAACCTTTCCCTCTCCCTTAATACCTTAACAGTAGATCAGCCTTTTTGTGTGTGGAAATTTCCCCTTCACGCTAAATTCTATTTTGCAGCTTCTCCCACTTCCAATCTTTAAAAAGAAACCCTGTGCCTTTAATAACAGAGACCTGGTGAGAGGTTTCTTTCCAAAGTTGTTCCCAGACTTCCAAGAGAGGAAAACAGCTGTAACTTGAGAGCCCAGAGATCCTCAGGATATCTTTAGCCAAAGCAAAAGCTCCATATTCCCTCCCTCCCAGTCCAGGGGTTGAAACCGTATCAGAAAGCAAGCAAAAGCGCCTTGCTCTTTTTGCCACAAGCTCCATCTCCCAGGAGCAAGAGGGAACTCCCAAAAGTGTATCAGAGAGACAACCATCTGCCAGATTCCTGGATGAGTGAGCCCCCCCTCCCGGCCCCTCCGAGCTGAGACCGACTGAGAGAGAGCCAGGCAGTTCCAGCCCCAGAGCAAAGGGCCAAAGGCAGAGACAGCTGCGAGGTGCATCCTCCTGCTTTGCTGCGGGGCTGTGCTACCCAGGCTCTGTTGCACAGAGCCCCATGAAGTCTGCTGGGGAGCAGGGACCCGGGTGCAACCAGCCACTTGGGATTGAGGAGGACTCTGTTTGGGGAAGGAGGTATTGAAGCCTCAAGGGACTTGTTTTGCTTGTTCCTGGCCGAAGAAAAAAAAGTCTTCTGGAGAGGGAGAGGCTCTCTGGTCATCCTGAATTTCCAGAATGATGTGTCTAAAGTTGCTCTGGATAGCTTTCTTCTGCTACCTGTGTCAGGGTTATTTTGATGGCCCTCTCTACCCAGAAATGTCCAATGGGACGCTACACCATTACTTCGTTCCAGATGGGGACTACGAGGAGAATGACGACCCGGAGAAGTGCCAGCTGCTCTTCAGGGTGAGTGACCGCCGGCGCTGCTCGCAGGGGGAAGGAGGCCAGGACAGCAGCTTGCTGAGTCTTACCCTCCGAGAGGAGTTCACCGTGCTGGGTCGCCAGGTGGAGGATGCTGGGCGGGTCCTGGAGGGCATCAGCAAGAGCATCTCCTACGACCTGGATGGGGAAGAGAGCTATGGCAAGTACCTGCGGCGGGAGTCCCACCAGATTGGAGATGCCTACTCCAACTCTGACAAGTCCCTCACTGAGCTGGAAAGCAAGTTCAAGCAGGGCCAGGAGCAGGACAGCCGGCAGGAGAACAGGCTCAATGAGGATTTCTTGGGGATGCTGGTCCACACCAGATCCCTGCTGAAGGAAACACTAGACATCTCTACCGGGCTCAGAGACAAATACGAGCTGCTGGCCCTTACCATCAGGAGCCATGGGACCAGGCTAGGTCGGCTGAAGAACGACTATCTGAAAGTATAATTCCCAAGGCACCGATGGGAGGCAGAAGGAACCAAATCAGTCTCCTGTTGTAAAAAGTAAAGGACAGAGAACGGGGCTAAGTTTTCCCTTCGACCAAACCTCCACCCCCTTTTTTTAATGTCCAGATTTGCACTTTGAGAATGAAATCTGAGGTTATCTTGGGAAAAAAGGAAAGAAAAGAAAAAGTTGAGGGTCTGAGTGGTACTGATTTGTGTTTTCGTTTTGTACAATATGTACGAGGTTGTTATGATTTGAGCACTCGGAAAGAGTAGTTCTCAAGGCACGCCTCCTGTCTTTCCTGGGAGGTTTGATGGTCTGCAGAGGTAACTTGTTTCAGTCACGTCTCACAGGATGCATTTTTTAGGTAGACACTGATTCAAGTTTCTCCTCCTGCAGATTATGTGGAAATACCCTTAGAGCATGATGTACAACTCCATTCCACTCTTAAGAAGTCTTCTCTCTTGGGTTATAAAAGCTCAAGTGTCTGATTTTCAGCTGAGGTCCCAGGTCTTGTTCTGCTTGCGTGACAGCCCATTGCAAGTTGCTTGTTTTCTCATTTTCTTTCTTATTTATTAACCATGATCGGTGAGTTGCTTTTGCTTTTTGTACAAAGTATTTTCAAATCATTCATTGCAGGGAAGTTTGCAGAATAGGTTCTCCGGGGTTTGTCTTAGTTATAGTGGCTGCATATATGAAATCTAAGCTCTTGTGGTGGCTACCAACTCTTGTGGATATGTTCATTTGTTATGTCTCATGTCTCATGTTGCATGTCTAGTGCCTTGTCATCTGTCAGTTACAAGGGAATAGATTTTTGAAAACACCCCCCAAATGCCTATGATTTAGGTTTCATAGTATTATTGCTCATGGGGGGGTTGCTTCTTTATTGCTTATTAAAAATGTGTACTTCAAAGAGGTAATTCTTATTTTAATAACTCCTTAACTAAGCTTTATTATTCAGCCAATAAATATGTTTCCATGTAATACTGGTTTATTTCCTAATTTATGTCTTTAACTTTCATATTTCCAAATGGGGCCAATGTAATGAGAGAGGAGGATGGGGTTTCAGCCAGTTTATCTACAGAGTATGCTAAAGAAGGCAGGACGAGAGCTATGTGGTTTGCCTTCCTTGCACTCACCTTTTCACAAGAAAAAAAATACAAAAAAAAAGATATGCTGTGTCAAAATTTTAAGTGTGATCTCTACTTGGTCTCTTTAATACTCTATATTTCTCCAGTTTTTTTCCAAAGACTCAACTGGAAAATAGATGACAAAGTTTATACCTTGTATAACCTCAAAGACACATCCATGTTCTTTAATTAATGGCATCAAGGGTAGAAATGCACTTTCTTTCATGTCTTACCCTGGCCTGTCCTCATTGTCACCTAAAAGAAGCTTTCCTTTCACACAGTCACACTCACACAAACAGGCTTACATGCATACACACATACACACACACACACACACACACATACTACACCACACACACACACACATACACACATATACACACTGGAAAATACATGTTCATAATCCTCTGTTCAATGAAGAGCAGGTTTTCTTGCCTATATGTGAGGAAATCAGTTTTCTATTTCTACAAAGTGTCAAATACAATAGGGGAAACTGAGGTCCAGAAAGGCCAAGCTCATCCTCAACCCTAGATCTTTTAGCTTTAACTAGAGGACTTAACCACACTAACTCTTTTCAAGGATACAGAGATACGTGTAGCAAGAGGCCTGAACCTGTCCATAACTATTTTATTGCTTATGACCTTCCCCCAAAGTAACCTATAGAACAATAATTAAAATCAACATTTATTTTTTATTACTCAGGACCCAGATTAGCTGCCTTATAGATTTTTGTAGAAGAAAGATTTGAAGACTATGCAGTTTTCATTCTTTATTCTAAAAAAAATGAGGAGGTAATAAGAGCAGAGGCAAAAAAAAGGAATATTTTATACTCAAATAGTTGTAGTTTGGAAAAAGCAAGTCCTCTTATCTCAAAAATTCTATAGTATTCAGTGTAAAGCACTCAAACATAATCCATAGACATATCAAATGCCAGCTGCTTGAATTTTGCCAGTGGTAATACGTTATTATTGGACATGTGATATGACTGAAGAACTAATATCTTCATGCATGTTAATTTCAGTCTGCTGGTGATGATTGCTTAGAGTATTATGTTAAGAAGAACTCAGAAGGCCCAGAAATAAAGAGTGCTGTCCCCAATTAGAAAACTCTCCATGAGCTGGAAAGGGAGTGGAGATACATCTGCTATAAATTTGAAAACCCTGAAATAGATTCTGTATGAGGTTCTTTCCAGAGTTAACATTCTATGATTCCCACAACCAGAACAAAATTATCTGACTTTGAATTACTTCATCCAAGGGGGAAGGTACAGACAGTGATCCCATAGATGCTCATGGAAATGACCTAAAATAGCAAGTGGGAAATCCTGGATTGGGATAGGGACAAGGAACTCTGCTGGCCCACCATCCCAGAAACTGGCATCAAAGGACTTTCTAACCTTCTCGAGGTAAAGGGCCCGATCAACCCAGACCTTCCTTCTCATTCCCACAATTATTCCACTAGATTTTGCTACTAACACAGACAAAAATTCTTCTTTAAATTAAAATTTTTCAAAAAAATTCTTCTTTCTCAGACAATGAAATATTTTAAGTATCTGGAGAAAACCACATACTATCCTCCCTGAGAAGTATACTTATAAATATATCCATATAATTTCATAACTTTATTATAATTGGGGTTGTTCATATAAACTGTACCAAGCACTGTGGTAAATATGTGACATTACAAAGCCTTGGAATTTAATCTACAGACCAGAAGTTTTTTTTAATTATATAATTTTATTGTCAAGGTGATATACAGAGGGGTTACATACATAAATTAATGAGTACATTTCTTGTTGAACATTGTTACCCCCTCCCTTGTTTTTTCCCAAATAGACCAGAAGTTTTAAAAAGGTTTTTTGAGTTTTATTTGAAGTCAAAAGCAATTGTCATTGTTGTTATTATTTTATGGAAACAACAACAAAGCAGTTAATTTTTTGGAGAAGTTAACATTATTAAGTAAGCCAAATGCTAAGAATTGAATTACTATTGCTAAAAAGTAGAATATTAATGAAATTATGTTTCCTTCAAGAGCTATTTGCTTTGTTACAGTTCTACAGATTTCAGTGTGTGCTCCTCTGGTTGCATCGCTTATGGGCCAAGAACATCATGGTGAACTGGGTATGGTGGAGCAGAACACCTCACTTCATGACCACAGAGGAGTGGGGGGGGGTTGGGGATGGCAATAGACAGACAGACAGACAGACACACAGACAAGAAGAAGGTATATTCCCCAAGGGCAGGATTCCATGTCCTAAATTTTCATCACCAACGGATAGCTCATCGAATTGGGAGCGAAATGATAGAGATTAATTCATTTATGAAGTCAGAGCCCAGTTGCTTCCCAAATGCCACTGTTGAATATTCCTTAGGGACCAAGCCTTTAACATGAGTCTTAAAAAGGCATTTGATATCCAAACCATAGCAGGAAGTAATATATTATATGAAAAGAATAATACATTCACCTTGATTAGAATCATATTTGAGACAAACTACTATGTTCATTGTTATTATTACTGATCTAATTGTTTATATAAAGGAGGGACAGAAATCCTAGGTACATTTCCCAAGAATAAAGCCATGTGATCATTTATACGGTTCACTTTTCATTCACCATTATCTAGAGAAATACATGCTTAATAAATGAGGACTGTGAACGTTTCACTGAAGCCTCTAGTATGATTCGTATACCTGGCATTCCACTCAAGGCTAAATGCACAGCCAGTGATGTCACAGATTCTCATGGAAATAACCCAAGATGGTAAGTGGGAATTTCCAGGTAGAAAGAGGGAGAGAGGAGGGAACTGTCCTATACCTCCACACATTACTCTAGATTTACAGTTCAGATACCTATTATTATCTGACAATCAGAGATGGTTAACTCTTCTATATAATTATGTAATGCCACGTTTTGTGGGATACATTGCTCAATACTGCAAATTCTCATCACGGTTGACCATGTGCATAGTATCAGATAACAATTTTGTAGGATCATAGGTATCTTTATATCTGTGGTCTTTTGAAGAAAGATATCAGGCTATGTTCAAACCAGGCCCACAGAAACTGTCAGAAGCCATCAGAAGCTAGCAGGTACATTATGCATGGCAGCACCAAGAGGCTGTCCAACAGTTCTCACACTTGGCATTGCATTGTAAACTTTTGTTTTCAACCCTGGTAAAGAAACAAGCTCATAACATGTAACAGAAAATGTGAAACTTATAGATTATGAACAATTTTAATAAGTTATAAATATATCCTTGAAATAGAATTATCCTAAAGGACAATGTGATCAAATTTCATTGAGATATTTTTCAAAGGCTTATTATCAAAATCTTCTTTATATAGAATATTACTTGGGTAGTAAATAGAAATGCTAATTGTGTGTTGCAAGTGTTTTAACATAAAAACAAAAACAATTAAAAGCATAAGAGGTCTTGGCTACTTTAGTTTTTTCATTCTCTTGGATTAAGTATAGATGGAGAACAAGCCATTTTGACTCTAGTTAGCATTTACTTTGGTGGCTTGCATATTTTACCAATACCTTTCTTTCTTGCTTTTCTATGAAAAACAGAAGGTATTTTGTATGTCAACAGCTTGCTATTTATGGAAAGGAACCTGAAAGCTATGATTAAGGAGGTAACGATCTGGTGTTGGCAGTAACAGTTTGCAATTTTCAGTTGTGAAAGGTTTCTGCTGCAAGCAGTTAAGGAAGTATTTTTGTGAATGTCTTGTCTCTCTTTGAACTTTGCCCAGCTCTCATCCAAAGACCAGGCAACAGGAGTGTTTCACCAGATTTTCAAAAATGTATGGGTTTTTTTGGAAACCACCCTGGGTCAGCCACGGACATTTTCCACAAGATTCTACAACAGATTAAATCATGAGGAACAGAAAACCTGATGGGATTGCTTTGCTCTGAATTGTAGTTTTGTCTAGCTAGCTATCAAGTGCCATTTTTACTTTGTCCTAGTTTCCTTCTCTCTTTTGCCTCTGCCAAGCTCTCTCTCTCTCTCTCTCTCTCTCTCTCTCTCTCCTCCCTTCCTCCCTCCCTCCCTCTCTCTCATTCTTTCTTTGCTATCTATATTCACTATGAGGAATATGAAAAGTACAAAGAGATCTCAATTCACCACTCCAATATATTCAGTGAGAAGTCCAAGAAAATTATACAATCTTGATTTTTTTTTGAACCTTGATTTCCTCCACCACTGAGTGCGCACAAATGGGTTCTTGTGAAAATTAGATAAACCACATTATGGAAAGCTGTTATAATAATGCTGGGGGGAAAAGAAAAGTAACACCACCCTCACACAATCTCGAATGTGTCACTCATCAAGAAGCTCATCTTCTTGTCAGAAGAAGGGAACACTTCATTGGTTCTTCAACTGTTAAGAAAAAGTATTTACAATAAACTATAGACTGTGTGTGTGCGTGTATGTGTGTATTTCCTATGAAAATTCTTACACTGGTGTTTATACTATAGGTATTTCTTCCTACTGCAGCCAGGAGACTGAGTGCTGCAGAAGGAAATAAAGAGTGCAGGATTGCTTGCCCTCTATTTCCAAATGCTAATGGTGACTTTGAAGCATGCCTTGAGCATGGTGACACACATGAAAGAAACTAAAGTATTTCCATATATACAATTACTGTGAGACAACACCTCCAACCTCACAATAAAGCTACCAAAAACAGAGAATTAGGCTATCCATTTCTACTATTTATTGTGCACTGGCTATATATTAAGTAGGTCTTGTTCATCATGGAGAAGTTGGGATTTTAGGACCATAAAACTAGAGATTCAGCCTCATTTCTGGTGACAGTTGTTAAGTGATCTCATTGGGGAAAGCAATAAGATAAGCCCAGCCCGTCACTGTGGCTGACTCTATAGTCTTCAGGATATGTATTTTCCATGGTTGATTGAATTCATTCAGGCTGTGCTTCAGCTCTGATGTAAATAGTCCTCACTGACAGTACCTGAGCACATTTACATGTAGCTTTGAAGACTTCTTGCAGTCAGGAGGCATCTTGGTAATTCTCCAACTTGCCTGCTTCTTATTCTATAGCCTTCTCTAAATTTCAAGCGCAGAGGTCCTATCTTAGTTGAATGAGGAATGAGTTTAGAGCTTATAGCCTCTCTGACATAACATGTGCCCAAGAAATAATTGAATCTGCACCTCCTTAATGCAAAAGCAGACAATCTGCCCAAAGATATTCAAACAACGATGATGATGATGATGATGATGATGATGATGATGATGATGATGATGAACAGAGAGGCAAGTCTCTTCTCTAAATTAACGATGCTTTGGTTATTTGAACAACTTCTAAAATAGAACAACTTTTTAACTGTTGGCTCAAACAAAATCCCATTCAGGCTTAGAAATTGGCAAGGGCCATATTAATGATAAATGCTTATCCCATCATCACATTTTCCATAGATCATCTAATTTCCAAGAGTTTTGCCATGGAAAATAATTGCAGTGAAAACTCTGAACAGACAGTTCACATTAATGACATAATGTTAACCGGATGTGAGGGTTTGCAGGCCTTTGCCACTTCCTCTGAAAAACCTGACATTAACAAAACATTTCAATCATTGTTAAAAGACTATTTTTCAAAGGACTTTTAACTGATTTCTCTAGAGTCAATATTCACTGAGTTCCTAGTATGTGCAGTTTTTGTACTAGACTGAGAGAATAATGTTTTAAGAACCACAAAAGGTAACATTGTATACTATCTAATATGTTGAGGGAGCACTATTATAAGCATTTCATATATACTGAACACAGGTGTTCTGTGTGACAAGTTTTTGTTTTGTTTTTCAAAAGTTCCTCACAATGTACTCACCTACCTACCTAGAATGTTACCAGGTACCTATGACTGCCTTTTTTATAACCATCCCTGATCTGCAGCTGTGCCACATTTGCAGTCCTAGCTATTAGCCTCTACTGATCTGCTCTACTCTGCAAACGTAATTCTGGAAGGACTGGAGCATCTGCCAATCATGAGTGCAGGAGCATGGAGAGTTTAGCTTCCATGATCCCAAGGGATAATTAAAACAAACTTTGAATTAAACTGAGGAGGAGATAAGAGTGAATGCTTAAGAATCTCGAATTTCCTGAATTGAGCAAACCAACCTGAGACTGAAAGTTAAAATTTCAACATTATGTTAACCTCTGACATTCTCAGGCATAATAAAACCATCCTTGCAATTGTTTCCCTGAGTAGAGATTTTGGCCCTGATAACTACTTACGCTAAGAACATGAGAGCTAGAAATAACTGTAACAAACACAGAGGCTGAGACATAAATAGGTGAAGAAATTTATTCTAGTTCATATAAATGAAATCAAAAGTCAGAGAGTGGATAAAACTACCTGATTCTCTTGGGGCTGGGAAGGTGGCTCAGTGGTAGAGCACTTGCCTTGCATGCATGAGGCCCTGGGTTCGATTTTTCAGCACCACATAAGCAAAAAGAAAAAAAGCTGGAAGTGGCACTGTGGCTCAAGTGGTAGAGTGCTAGCCTTGAGCTGAAGAGCTGAAGGACAGCACCCAGGCCCAGAGTTCAGGCCCCACGACCAGACCCCCCCCAAAAAAAAGAGTATCAATTCCTTCTCAATTGTGGAAAATGACAGGATCTCATTCTTTTCTGTGGCTGACTAGTATTCCATAGTATACATGTACCACATTTTCTTCACCCATTCATTCATTGATGGACAGTTGGATTCCTTTTCAACTTCTTGGCTATTGTGAATAGTGGCGCATCAGAAGTCAGATGTCTGAGAAGACATACTTACTTCTTTCCCTTTTGGATATATAACCAGTAGTGAGATGAATATGATTGCTTTGGACATTTTAAAAATATTGTGCCTTACAACCCACAATCGTAAGATGTCTTTCCAATTGTCTCTGTCTGGGACATTTTTATTTCTTTTTTTTTGTTCCTTTAATTGTGAACTAAAATCCTTTTCATGTAACTTTCACCACTCAAAGGCCTACAGCCTTACTTTTCCCTTTCCCATATCAACTTAATCAAAGATCTGATAGCTCTCTTGGCCATACTCGTACCTTTTGTTCCTCCAAGCTTTACACGTGTGCACAAACAATAACCCAAATCTCCCAGCTCTGGTTTATTGCCAGAAAGAAAAGATGTGCCATCTTTAAAAGCACAAGCTTTGCAGATAGACAAACCCCTGGGATAAAAGGGTTTGATCATATGTTGGATTCCTTTCAAAGAATCCAATATTCATAATGCATATACACACTTTGTAAAGTTCTTGTCATAGATCAATAAATGAACACCTACTTGTGTGCTTTGTCTGAATTCCACACTGAGTTTCCTAAAATGAAGAACTAACCCAGGGGCGATATTGTAGGGAAGAATGTCAGAGAAAGAATGAGGATAAAGATGCTCATGAGACCCCAAAGCTATCATGCTGAAGAGTTTCTGGTGTGGGCCACCCTCAGCCTTTGGGTCACCTAATGAGAATATGCTTCAGGTTCACTCCTCCTCAGTATGAGAGAAGGGCAAAGACAAGAGTCATACACACACACACACACAAACACGCACACACATATCCTTTTCAACTTACTCTGGACATTCTCATAAAGGTTTGACTCCATGCAAACTTGAAAGTACAAACTTATAGGTTATTTGGGGAATGAGAGAAAGTGTATTTATATCATTTTTTTCCTTCTGATGCTACAAAAACAGCTGAACAGACTTTCCTAACTCATTCCCAAACATTTCATGTTTGAGCTGAGCTCAGCCCTGGAAGTTCTCACTCTCCAGAGGGTGGCCTGAGAAAGTCATTACAGCCAAATGAAAGCGCAGGAATGGAAGTGCAGAATGGAGATGGAAAATCAATCAGCTTTTCCTACCAGGTAATCCATCTTTCAATAACAGGAAGATGAAACCAAGAAAATCATCTCAAGGATAACATCCTTTAAATCATTTCAAGTTTAGCTTCTACTCTTTTTTCCCTCTCTCTCTTCTCTATAGAAAGAGAGTAAAATAACACGAACAAATTTTCTAGCTATCACTTTTCAGAAGCAGTTCTTTTCTATCTTTTTGGTCAGTTGTGGGGCTTGAACTCAGGGCCTGGGTACTGTCCCTGAGCCTCTTTGTGCTCAAAGCTAGTATTCTACTACTTGAGCCACAGCTCCACATCTATCAATCACTTTTTAGTAAAACCTTTTCAAAGAGTAAAATATAGGCGTATTAGGAATTGAGCATGATATGAAAAGGGGTAGAAACTGGGGCTCCTGTCTGCATCCTTTAGTACATAAGACAACTGCCCACAATGGGGAGTTACCTAACCCCCTAGTGCTGAGGCTGAGAAACTGTACTAGAATATACACTATGTTAGAAAGTAGTGTCACAAGAGGGAGATTGTAGTTAGACAGAGGATACTTAATATCTGTCAGGATGAGATTTCTTTTCAAAGAAATATTGTATTATTGGAGTATAGCAATATCTTCATACAAGTTCACGCATTTTAGACACTCATACCTAGTTAAAAACAACCAACCCTGAAGCCTCAACCTTGGCTTCAAAAAACAAAAGGCTAGATTTCTGATCTTCCCATTGATTAGGGGTTCCCTCTACAATGTGTGTAAGACAGTTAAAGGGATACTCATCATCAACTTAATCAAACTCTCTGGCATGCTGGAGACAAAGCATCTGGTTGATTGATGTTTTCATTTTTTCCTCTCCGTGGTGTTAAGATGGAGGAAACATAATCATCTCTGGATGTTTACTAGTTACCAGCTGATCACAGAGTAGTTTCAACAGGTCCCAAAAGAAAGACTTATAGGCACATATCTTCAACCTAAATCTGAATGCTAAATTAAAAATGACAAACCTGAGTGTCTGCTTCATTTCTATCTCCTTATGAATGTTCAAGTTCAAATATCCCATCTTAGCTACTTAAGTGTCTGGGAGGTGGTGGGCATGCCCTCCTCCCTAAGCCAATGTGGTCTTCCTGTAGATCAGGACTCCTTTTACATCTGTTCACAAACCTATGTACTCCTACCAGGATTCATCTACTCAGATGGACAGCATTAGATTTTATTTCTTAAGTTCCTCTGTCGAGAAAGCTGACAAAAACCTTGGTCCCCTTTTTTTGCATTCCATATTCTACCCAGCTTAAGACCAGCTGATCTCACCAGTCTAACGGCTTTTCTGGAGCTCTTGTTCATGGTGATATAGTTCCAGACTATTTGTAAAGATTACTTAGAGGATTAGGTTAAGAAGAACCATGAGGCCTTCAAGATGATAATGGGAAAGAGTTCGGTGATCCATTAACAGTATCTTTCATAATCATTATAAGAAGAGCAGGTATTATGTAAACCAATTGTTTTCTTTCTTTATCCTCTCCTGACACGTATTTACACGATATACATTAACCTGATATCATTTCCTAACATATATTTTTACATCTATGCTAGACTCGAGCATAACAGTATCGAAAAACATAGACATTAGCTCTGCTTGCGTCAAAACTTAAAGTCTTCTGAAAAAGGGTTATTAAGCAGATGCTCAGCCGTCCTGAAATAAGTTTGTTGTTTGTTGTTCCACTCATGAAGATAGGACATCTACATTTCTTCCCTGGATCCTAAACAGCCTGTGATTTACCTGGACCAAGAGAGTGCTGTGGGTCAGGTTTCAACCAACACAGTAAAAGTAGAAGGCCTGCCATTTCCACTGCTATCCCCACATGCTGGCAGAAGCTTGAGTTGTGAGCAGCGTTAAGTGAGATTACTAATGGAAGGGGTCATATTCAGAGACCCCTGGAAGGAAGAGGCCTTTCATGTTGAACATGCTAGAGCCAACATGATCCCCAACTGCTACCACATGTGACCTAAGTCTTCACAATGCAAAGCAGGAGAATCACCCGGAAGAACTAAGCCAACCCAAAGAATGGTAGAAGTCTGAATTGCTGTAATAAACCACAAACTACTTTGGGGGAGAGTCTGTTGTACAATCATTAGGTCATAGAAAGATCCTTAAACCATCAGCCTCATTCCCCTTTCTATTCCATTGTCCTATTTCATGCTCTGTATAGCTCAAATTACTATCTGAAAATTCTGTTTACTTAAATTCTGTCTGTTTTTCCCTAATAGAACTGCCAGAGCAGGGACCTTATTATATTGTTTCCTGCCTACAATGTTGTTTGGCAGAAAACAGATACTCAATAAATATTCATAGAGTAAGTGAAGAGATAGGTCGATCAGATATAATTGATGCAGTATGGGAAAAATAGATGCTGCTATGCAGTTTCGCCTATGAGTGAGGATTAGATTTGTTGAGGGAGATCAGAGAAGGGAATGCTTGTTTGAACAAAGTCTGTGTTACAGCTGGATGAATGTTAGGAAATGCTTTCTTTCTAGGTTCTATTGACCATTTATCTCCATTTCTCTTACCATTTATCTGTCCATTTGTCTCTCTATCTCCTGTCTCTCTGTCTCTGTCTGTCTCTCCCTCTCCGTCTCCTTCTCCCTCTTCCTGTCTCCCTCTCTCTCTCTCTCTTTCACTCTCCCTCTCTCTCACTCTCCTTCTCTCTCCCTCTCCCTCTCTCTCTCTGTGTCTCCCTCTCTCTCTCTCTGTGTGTGTCTCTCTCTTCTCTGGCAGCACTGCAGTTTGAACTCAAGGCCTGGCACTTGTCAGCCAGGCCTGGCACTTGTCAGCCAGGTAGTCTAACACTTGAACCATCCCTCCAATTCCTTTGAAAGACTTATTTATTTTTCAGACAAGGTTTTGACATTCTTTCCACTGGGGACAGCCTTAGATTACAATCCTCCTAGGCAGGCAGCTGGTATTACAGATGTGTCCTACCACACCCAGAGTGTTGGCTGAGATGAGATCTTGCCAATTCTTTTGCCTAGGCTGGAAAGGAGCCATGTTTGTCCTGATCTCTGCCTTTCGAGTTGCTGAGGTTACACCACCACCACACCCAGTATCAATTGGCCATTATTTTACAACTGATACTGTCACTTCAAACCTCCTGTGATAGTAGAGTACAATTCTGTAGTGAAGACTGGAGTGTAACTCAGTGGTAGAGCACTTATCTCATATGCAAGAGGCCTTGAGTTTAATCCTCATTACCATAAAATATTTGTAGAATAATTTGCTGAGGAACAAGCTACATATTACCTTCTTTGCCAAGTTAGAAGCCAAATCCCTGGGATTATAAAAACATTTTGCAAAAAGTCAAGCAAAGAATACATTTCATCCATTTTTTGCCTCTGCTAGGAAACTGTATAAAATGAAAACTGCTTTCTCAATCTGAAGACTTTCTTAACGAGGATTTTTTTTAAGTTCAAAAGTTTTATTTTAAAATGCAAACTCTAAAAGGACACAATATGAACAAGTAAAGAAAAGAAAGTAAGAAAAAGAATATGAAAATGTATAGACACATTTTGGAAAAAAAAAAACATGAAGTTAAGGGAAAGAGATGAGGAAGGAGTTTCTGAGAAATAGGTTTAGTCTTAACCAGTTGCTCTAAAATCACAGAGGAATTAAGGCACACCTAATAAAGAAAAAAATTTAATGGCTATTTCTTATTTCCAAAGCAAAGACATCAGTGGAAACTATCTTAACCAAGAGAAAGAATTCTTAACAGAGGGGACAAAAGAGAGAAAAATAGGGGAAAAAAATCTCTTTTCTCCTTCCTGGGAAAGAAAAAAGCAGAAGGGGCAGAAACTCAGTGAACCCAAATCAAGCATAATGTTCCATGGCTGTGTGTGACTTACTGAGCAGGAAGCTGAGACACTAGCTTTGAAGCCACATATGAAGATCAGAATGAGCAAAGAATAAAATAAGAACAGAAGTCATGTCAAAGTGTGTGTGTGTGTGAGAGAGAGAGAGAGAGAGAAAGACAGAGACAGAGACAGACAGACAGACAGACATAGTAGTATCTGTGGGGAGAGTGATAGTATTAAATATTTGCATTTTCTTTCTTATATTTGTATGAACTTTTGTAAATATTTATATATACACACAAATATTCATGCATAAGTATTTACATCTTCATTTTCTGCTTTCAAATGTTTCCATAATTACTATTTTGGTCTTTGCTCTAAGCTAAGTTTCAGATAGTTTAACAAAAAGTTAGATAAATGGTTGGCATGGAAGGAATGGAAAATCATGGTTACAAAAGTCTAAGATGAATATTAATGGAAAAACACTGGTAATATGCTGCTTAAAAAAACACTCTATAGAAAGAGAGACAGCAAGAATCAGAGAACATAAGCACAGATTCTATTCATTTGGGCATTCAAATCCTTGAACCAACACTCTAGACACTGGAGACATTATCCAACTACTTATCTTTACAAAACAAATTCTCTGTCAGTCTAATGAATATTCATGAAGTGTCTTCTTTGCTAGATTCTGAAACTGCAGCAGAGTAGGACAGAAAACCTTTCCCTTCATAGGGTTTATTTAGGAAAGGAGACAATCAAGAAAGTAAATAATAAATGAGCTAAATCAAAAAACTTTGAATTAGGGAAAACCCCTTATAACATGGTTATATTTTGTGTGTATCTCTATCTATCTATCTATCATCTGCATATTATCTATATATAGACATAGATTAAATATATATATCATGTTTATCATTTTATAAGACAATGTAAATAAAGACCCTGGTAGCAAGCTTAGCACAGTATATGTCTAGCAATTTGAGGCTTGAAACTCCCCCAACCTCTTGGTCTGCAACAAGCAGAAGGTTTGTCCTAGATTTCAAAGATTGGTGAGGGCGAAGATTGTATCTGTCTATTCTTAGTTATATAGTTCTAGTGTTCACATTGGGCTAGTGATTGACCAAATTGACCCCAAAGCTTAAATATAAATTGTGTAAATGTGTAGCTTCACAGCATTGCCTAGTCTTTAAAAGCCACAATTCTGCACTCACCTTTAAATTGTATGTAGATCAGCAAAATGCTTAAGCACATACACTAAGTGCAGAAAAATGAGAAGCACTAGACTGTTGGGAGAAAGAAGTCTGTTTCTGACCTCAGTATTTGAAATTTGTATGATTTCTAAGAGCCAGAATTCCTGCCTAAGTATGTCCTGAAATCCTTGTTTCCCTCACAAAGTATTCAAATGAGTTAATGGAATAGGAGAAACCCTAGGTCTCCTTGGCACAGGCCGAAATATTTTGAATAGAGACCCGGAAACACAACAAATCAAAGAAAGGTTGGACAAATGGGATTGCATAAAGTTGCAGAGCTTCTGCAGGGCAAATG
>NW_012267262.1:6239499-6267639 GCF_000151885.1 Dipodomys ordii
CTGCAATGCTTGGTAAGAAATGTACGCATTATCCTGCCCATGCAATTGTAACCCCTCTGTACAGTATGTTCACAAATAAAATAAAATTAAATTAAAAAAAAAGAAAAGTGGAAACAAAGGAGGAGGCAACAATGCTTGATAAGAAATGTACTCATTACCTTCCCCACGTAACTGTAACCTTTCTGTATGCTATTTTCACAATAAAAGAAAAGAAAAGTGGAGTTCTTAAAAATCTGCCAGACACAATGTTAAGTATAAATATTATTATTAAGATACTTTCATGTTTTAACCCCCTGACATGTAGGTTCATCCAACCCTCTCTTCTCTGAGGCTTAGAAGAGTTACTTCTTAAAGACATTTGAGACAAAGCAGGTAACAAAGTCAACCTGTCACCAGATGGAAATCAGGTAGCTAACCAAGAGGCTTCTCTCTTTGCCATTTACTTGGTGAATCTAACAAAATGTTGTTTCTAACCTTCAGTACCAAAAACTAGACCTTAACTGATTTGTAGAGTGGATTCTATTTGTGATAAATCATTCTCACATGGGTATATAATCTAAAGTATCTGCTTTCTAAAAGAGAATGGATCTACTCATCTCTTTCTGTTGGACATTCTTTTCCAATGGAATAGTTGTTTGCTAGCCAGCTTATCAGAAGTTCCCCTGATAGGCAAATAATTGGATCTTTTGTAGTCACTCTGATATATGGAATCGTTGATGAAACCAGTGTGTCTGCTTGCTTGATAAGAATGCATCTGCCTGGGGAGAATGGGTGTTTCCGTATCTAATCAGGGTACTCTGTTCTCTGGCTTGTGTCTCTCTGCTTCTCCTGGCCTACATCCCTTCTGAATGACACATGCATGCTTCAGATAAAGTGAGGCCCTCCATCAGGTTTCAGTCCTTTCTTACCAGCCTGCACAATGTTCTATTTCTGACATGTCAGACCTGGAGTGTTTGTTCTATAGTGTCAGCTTCATGTGGTTATCTGTCCCTGTTTTTCCTCTGTTCTTAGAGAGCACTGACTTTTTGCACCATCTGTCACTAACAGTAATGATTTTTCTAATTCACTTCCTAATTTAAGAGCCACTACTTGGCCATGATTCTCTTTTAATCTGTGCAGCATAGCAGCATTTATCTTGCCAGCAATGGACAGAGCTAGGCATCATCTTTTTCTCCAGTAATACAATCTCCTTCTGAAAAAATACCTTCTCGCATAACATTTGAACCTAGTGGAAGGGAAATTCCTAGATTACTGATACTAATTTCCACAGACAGGAGCCTAGCGAATAGCTTCTCATTCTTTCACAGCGGCACATGACTAGATAACAGATCCTTTAGAGGTATTTGTTCACAGAGGTATTTGTTCATCCTGGATTTGTGTGTGTGTGTGTGTGTGTGTGTGTGTGTGTGATTTATAGCTAGATGCTGGATGGATGGATGGGCACATAGGGCACATAGACAAGTAGAGTGAGCATTGATACAACAAATTGCCATTAAAACAATTTGATTCACATAGAGAAGATTTAGTGCTTGATACCAAGAAGAAATTTTATCTCCCTAAGTAGACAAAAATGGAGAAGCACACTAAAATGGGATATTTTGTTACCTCCCTCAGCTAGTGCTATATATAAAAAGGTGTTTCATAAAGATGCATTAATTGAACTGTTGAGTGTTACATATTCAGTAACTATAACTAATTTGAATTTAATTCAAATGAATTGAACAAAATTTTCCCATCACAACTATAAGCTACCATTTTACCACCATTCAGAAAATTGTGGTCACAAGATTAGATTCTGGACTCCGGACAGATAAGATTTCAGCACTCTTATTTATACTTAGCCTTGAAAAATTGTGTTTCACACTGTGTTACTAGGAGTTCTGGCAATTATCTGCAAGTGAAATGTGCCATACCGACTGCCTGTGTTTGTAGGTGGCATGCCATCATGAAGTGAGCTGAAAGAGATTGCAGCATTCGTTCGGGTCTCTGAATGAACCACAGACTGAATCAACAGCAACACTGGGCTACAGAACCAGATGGAGAAATGCCTACTAAGTAGCAATTGCAGATAATAGCAGGGATTGGGTTTTTCCTTCTGAAGCTCAAGGGAAATCTATTTCCTTGCTGTGTTACTGGGTTTCTATAGTAGCCCTCTTATCCAAAGTTAGATCAGTTCTATTTGGCAGTAGTGAAAGTCTGCTTTAAAAAATAAGAGACTATAGCAGTATTTCTGAGAAATTCTTTCTCTTAGTTACTTAGTGAATAAAATGCCTTTTTAAAGTAGGTAAAAATGGACTTTGGTCTAAAAAAAGTGGTCAATATTTGTGTCACTTAAAAGTTTAACAAAATAAGATTAGATGCTGACTTTGTCTAGTAATAATTTTACTTATTCTTGTAAAATGTAGCTATTCTGGGGTAAAATTAAATTAGAAACTGTAAGTTACTGCTAACCACAGCAGATCTGGATTTCATCAAAAAGGCCACAGAACTCGTTGAAGACTAGTTTACGATTCTACTGGGAACATAAATACCAGGCAGACAGTGACATTTCATCAGTCTTACTGATCCTCATCAAATTGGCTCTTGCTGAATTTTTCAAAGCACTCTACCCTAAATGTGCGCTGCTTAGTGACACGGACACTATGCTGAGAAATGAGGCCACTTTACCATTGTGCCAACCTCAGAGTGTTTTCACACAAACTACTAAGTCATTAGTCGACATAATCTTATGGACCACTATTGTTTGTGCGGCCCATCATTGTAAACATGACTACAATCTTTAAAGTGACTTTTGAATGTCCTTGATAAAAGCCCCACCGGGGGAGGCGACTCAGGATACACAAGCATCATCTCCAGTCACGGACTGTGTTCTTGAAGAGAGGCCTTGCTACATTTTTTGGCCCATTCTAGAGAAGACAACCTGTCAGAATTTTTTTTCTTTTTTTTTTTTTTGTGGGTCCTGGGACTTGAACTCTGGGCTTGGGCGCTGTCCTTGCGCTCTTCAGCTCAAGGCGAGTGCTCTACCGCTTGAGCCACAACACCACTTCTAGTTTTCTAGTGGTTAATTGGAGATGAGAGTCTGATGTATTTTTCTGCCCGGACTGGCTTTGAACCATGATCCTCAGAATCTCAGCCTCCTGAATAACTAGGATTATAAGTGTGAGCCACCAGCGCCTGGCTTGTCAGAATTTGTTTACAAGAGATGATGTCAAGCAAACGGAAGTGAATAGTTTTGCTCTAAAGAGAATTTAAGAAACAAAATAAAATCCAACCTGTTCAGGACAATCAATCAATAAATAAACTAATAAATAACTAAAAATCAAAGTTTAATAAGGAGAGAGCCTTACCTGCCTCAGATAGAGTAATCATGTCTCCAAAATGCTGGACATTCAGTAGCTTATAAACAATAGAATTTTACTTCTTGTGATTTGGAGTCAAGACTGAAGCAGCAGCAGATTCACTGTATGGTGAAGGTCATTTCTCAATTCATGTATGGTACTTCCTTGATGTTCCTTCATGCAGAAAGCAGAAGGCAGCTCCTTATGGCTTCCTTCCTAAGAACACTAATGGCTTCTCACTGACCACCCACTCCCCTCCTAACATTGGTGATTGGACTTCAACATATGGCTGGCTCTACTTCTTGCCTATAACTTTCCTTGGCATATATTCAATGTTTCTGGCATTTCTAGCTTCCTAAAATCTCTGTTACAGCTTAGGCTTCATCCTCACAGTTTCACACATTGTCAACTCAGAGACCATTTGGAGGAACTATGACCTTGCTACACATTCCTTGGCCTCCCTACACCTTTCTTTAACTCTGGATGGAAACCTCCCAGATCCTGTACCTCTGTGTTTTGCATGTCTATAAAACCAGAATCACATGGATAAGATCAAGGTCTCTCACCTGATTGAGCGGTGACTAGACTCCCTTGGACTATGGCTGCCATTCTACCTGAGCAGCCGGATGCAGAAAATTTAATCTTGAAAACACAACTTCCTACACAGCTTTGGGTAAGGCGGATACATTGAAGCTGCCCTCTTAAAACTGTTACAACCTTTATACTCTTGATCCACTGATGAGTAGAATCAGGCCAGTTCCTCAAATGCTCTCAAAGCCTCTTTCCTTTTGTCCCAGCATAAATAATTTGATTTCTTTATGTCACTAAACTCTTTATCAACTATGCCTTCTTTGTCCACATCTCTCAGTGAACTGGATTTCCAGACAGACTGCACATTTTTCAAATCCATCTATGCTCTTTGGGTTTTTTTGTTGCTTTTCTGTTGGTTGGTCAGTTGGCTTTGGGGTTTTTCTTTTGTTCATTTTCATTTTTGTTTTGTTTGTTCTGATCTTGGGTCTGACTGTATAGCTCAGACTTGCCTGTAATTCACTACGTATCCCAGGCTGACCTAGAACTTGCTAGCCACTTGCTTCAGCCTCAACAGTGCTGGAATTATAGATGTGCCACACTCTGCCGTGCTCTTTTTCCACTCCGGATTCTTGCTATATAAATCAGGCTAAAAGCATCTAGAAATAACAACATCACAGAATGAATGCTGAGCTGTCAAGAAATTTTCTCCACCAAATTTATTAATCCATTATTTTAAAACTTAGTCTCACTCAAAAAGCTCAGGACATAGAACAAAATGTGCACAAGCATGTTGCCTGAATGTGACATCAATTGACTCTAAATCAATTCCCAGGATGGTGCTCATTCTCATCTGAACCCTCTTGAACCCATCCTTCACTGTACACATTCCTGTGTGTATTTCAGTCTTCTGAGATCCTACCAGAACCACCTAGTAAGCACCACGAAGAGCCTCCTATGCTTTTCCTAAGCCACTTCCTGAAAATTGTGCAAATTCTTACCACACATAGTTTTACAGGCTTAAGAACCACATGGTCAGTTCTCAGGTATCAATTCTCTGTATTTGTTACTTTTGCACTGACTGATCCTTTGGTCAGTTGTGACCAAAATATATAGTACAAACAACTTGAGAAGAATTTATTTTATTTTACTTTGTTTTGTTTCATTTCATTACTTTATTTATGATGACTCCAGGATTTGAACTCATGGCCCTGCATTTGCTGGGCCTTCTACCATTTGAATGTCACCAGCTTGGTTTTTTACTTGCTTATGCCTACGGTGAGCCTGAACTGTCATTCTCTTATGGCTGGAAGACAGATGAACACCATCCTGCTCAGTGTTTTAATTGCTTGAGATCAAATCTCACAAATTTAAGTTTCATGGGCTGGCCTTGAACCTCAATCTTCACAATCTCTTATTCCCAAAAGTTTCACCATAAAAATAAATTACAGTGGAAAATCTCCAGAGAAAGGTCTATATAAGACTGCAGAAGACATTTCATATTCCAACCATAATGCCGGTAACTGGGACTAACCCTACGACCAAGGGGAAAAAGAAACTTCCAAGAAATAGTTCCATTCTTATATGTGGGTGTGCATATGTACACTGAAATTATTCAGTAATCCTAAATCATTTACCTTGCTCTGTCTACAGCAATTTCAGAAGAAGACAAGGTGTTATTTCTCTCATTATTCCTTTCTTCTGCATCCTGACTGGCACATGCGCTTTTCCATGTGGTCTGTGAGCCACATCAGGTCTCTCATTTTCCTTTGCCAGCCTCTGTCTCCAGCTACACTCAGCTGACTGACACATAAGAACACTGAACAGGTGACCATTACATACTTACATATCACACAATGTAATAAGCATACAGAGGCTAAGTTAATAGCTAAACACCAAGAACCTATCAAAAACTCAATTTAGATTTAGACCTATATCTGTGCAATTATGTAATTCAATTAAGCTGGATTGTATGAAGAGCTCCCAACATTCAGTGGCTTAAAACAATAGAATTTACTCTTCACCTACCTAAAGACAAAAAAGAACATCACACCCACGAGCACGGTGACTCCTCCCTGTGGCCATACAAGGATCCAAACTCCTGCCCTAGGCCCATAACTCCCTAGATTCTCATGACTGAAGAGAACAAAACATGAGAAAATGCCTTTCAGTGGGCAGTTTGGTCACTTCCCTCACAGTGTTCAAATATCATAGTCTAGATAATGGAACATGGTGATTCTGTAAAAAAAAAAAAAAAAAAGACAAGTGCCAAAGGTGAAAATTAAAGAATGGTAAGCCATGATCACAATGCACAGACTTTATTAGAGTACAAAGAAATCACAGCCTGATTATGCTGAGTGATTAGCTGTCCTGATTCTGCTGGAATCTGGTAATGGCTCTAATTATTATACAAACTAGCTGTGGAGAAGGGCAGAATTGTGCACATGCAGTGTGTGGTCCACTGAATAAGTGTAAGGAAATAAAGAAATATGGAAATAATCATTATATTACAATGTGTATTTTGGGTGTTGTCCAAGATCATCCTTCCAGGGCCTTGTTTCAAAAAATATTTTTTACTTCACTTTTTAAAATTTCATCTTCACTTACTCATTGATTTTACTTATTATAATCCAAAGGAGTTAAGAATAATTAATATAATTACCTGTTTCTTCAAAACCCGATCTTGTAAAAACAAAAGTTTCTGCATAGTGTAGTATTTCTTATCCAATCATGTTTATGCTTAATATCAACAATTAACCAAGCATCTATTGTGTTAATACTTTATGTAGAGTATATCATTTATCCACAATGATGTTGTGAAGTGGTTATTAAAATTCCTAGTTCTCAAATGAATTGATTGAATGTAGGTCAGACATAAGGCTCAAATCTATAATCTGAGATATTCAGGAGGTAGAGATTGGAAGGATCATGGTTCAAGTACAATTCAGGCAAAAGAAGTTAGCAAAACCTTATATACAAGCCAGTATGTCTTGTGAACATCTACAATTTTAGCCACATGAGAGGTATAGGTAAGAGGATCACAGTCTGAGGCTATCCCTGGGAAAATAATTTTCAAAAAATGTATCCCCAAAATAGCTAGAACAAAGAAATAAACACCAAATTTAGAGAACTTAAATTACCTTAGGTCATTAAGTAGGACCAGGATGACTGGAGCCAAATCTCCCTGATTCTAATGTCCTATTTTTCCCCATTATGATAAGTATCCAGGAGTCTAGCTCAAATCAATTCACAATATATCAAAAAAGCAATGATCTTCATATTTTGGTTAGAATATTTCTATTAGGAAGGCTACATTGGGTGCAGCCTGACCTCTCAAGATGATTTCAATTTCCCTTTGATTTCTATCCACCAGAGCACAAGGTGCCAGACAGCTAAATTTTGACGAAGAAGGCATTAAGATATTTCTTTCAGTTTAGCATCTTTCCATCTATCCTTAGTTTCCCATGCAACTTAAGATTGTAAGAGAATCCATGTTTAATCAAGACAGAACTTCTCTGGGAACAATGTGTGTGTTACATCTGCAGAAATAAGAACTTTCTTATTATCATAAAAACTCCAATTTTCTATACACTGAGTAATTTTAAAAAATACTCAACAGAAACATTTCTATTTTCTGTTTTTTTGATTTAATTTTATTTTATTTGTGAACATACTGTACAGAGGGGTTACAATTACATGGGCAGGATAATGCGTACATTTCTTACCAAGCATTGCAGCCTCCTCCTTTGTTTACCCTTCACATCCCTTCCCAGCCTCACCCCTGCCTCCCCAATCCCAATCCTTCTCTTTACCCCCTCTTCTCCCCCCATTTCTATTTTCTTTAAACTGAAATTGATAATTGAAGTGTTACATGCCTCATATTAAAATAAATAGACAAAAAGCGAAGTGAGTGCAAGGACTCTCTGAGATTTGTTTAGAAGTGGAGTTGGCTCTTCTAACTGTAACTATGTCTTTTTTGTTTGAATCCTCTCTCCTCCAGCCCACCTCCCACAACTTCTAGCACAAAGAAAGAGAAGGTAAGAGAGTCAAAGGGTGTGAGATATGAAAATCCTCTCTCCCTGAGCCAAACCATCTATTTTGTCTTATGCTTAGACACTCAAGATCCTGGTTCTTGGGCTGTGGAATTGCACCAGGAATTCTACCTTTCAACCGCCACCAACACTCGAGTTCTGAGATATTTCACTTTCAAGTGATTTATTTCCATTGCTAACAGGATATCATACAGCTCTGCTTCCAATAATTGATTTCTATGATAAAAATTCTCTCTGTCTCTGCCTCTGTCTGTCTGTCTCTCTCACACTCTCTCTCTCATCCTCTCTCCCTATCGCCCTTGTGGCACTGGTGTTTGAACACAGAGACCATGCTGGCTGACCAGTCAAGTTCTCTACCACTTGAGCCATGACCCTAGCCTCTATGATGAATCTCTTTTATAGTCTCTGTATATCTTGTTTCTTCTATTGGACAGCCCAGACTACTTTACTGCCTAAATACTTTGGAAAAACAATGTAACTGTTCATATCACTATTTACATTCCACCTTTTAAATATAACATGCCCTGATTCTCCTGACTGCCTACAGATAAATCTTTTAATTTTTAATGTATATTTTCTTGTAAAGTTACTGTACAGAGAGGTTATAGCTACATGAATAAGGTAATGAGTACATTTTCTATGGAGCATTGTCACCTCCGCCTTTGTTTTTCCCCTACCATCCCTTCCCTCCCCACTTCCCCAACTCCTCTCTCCCCGCCTAAAGTTGTAAAGTTTGTTTTCAACATAGTGTCTTGTACATCTCATTGTTACAATGGGTCAACTATTTCAGCATTATCAGGTGAAAATTATTCTTTTAATACCAACCATTAAAAATAGTAAATTATTATTTTATTATTAATAAGGTTTTTATTGTAAAAATACCATACAGAGGGCTTACAATTACATGAGCAAGGTCATGAGTCATTTCTTATCAAGCATTGTTGCTTCCTCCTTTGTTTCCCCTTCCCATCCCTGCCCTCCCATCTCTCCTCCCTGCCTCCTCACCTCGCCAAAGTTGTAAAGTTTATTTTTCGACATAACGTCTTGTACATCTCATTGTTGCAATGGGTCCACATGTATGCCTATTTAAACAATTCTATGCCTCCATCAGAAAGTAAATTATTATTGTATAAAGAACTAACATCTTTATAAAATAAAAAGAAAGTGCTGGGCGCGGGTGGCTCATGCTTGTAATCCTAGCTACTCAGGAGACTGAGATCTGAGGATCATGGTTCAAAACCAGCCTGGGCAGAAAAGTCCGTGAGACTCTTATCTCCAATAAACCACCAAAAAGCTGGAAGTGGCACTGTGGCTCCAGTGGTAGAGCACTCGCCTTGAGTGAAGAGCTGAGAGACAGCACGCAAGCCCAGAATTCAAGAAAGAAAGAAAGAAAGAAAGGAAAGAAAGTCCCCAGCACAAAGAAATGGTCAATATATAAGAAGATGGAAATGTTAATTACCCTAACTGAATCATTATATATCACATACATGTATCAAATTCTCACACTGTATTCACAAGTATGTATAATTGTTAATTGTCAATGAAAAGTTTAAAAATAGCAAGGTATGCCCTGGAAGAGCTTACATCATGTGAGGGAAATAATTACATATGCAACTGTATGCTATACTCAATTCTCATAAATATATACAAGCTGACATGAGCTTCATATATAAGTGCATGTATGCATATTTTATGTAAGCTCATATAGATGTTAAAAGTGGAAAGATATCCCTCAACTGTTTCCATAACTATCTCTGACAAACTAGTTGAGAGGCAGGAATACAAGGAAGAGTTTGTGTACTTTATATACTTCTATATTGTTCAAATTTTTATCCTATAATAATTTATAGTAAAAGAAAGTGAGAACAATTAAAAGGCTTTTTTTATTTTCTGGATTAAGCAGCCATATTCCACATATAAACTTATCTTATTTCCACTCTCGCCAAGAAAACCAAGTATGTCCATATTATGCATCAAAATTCCTACATATCTGGCATTTATCATTAACGTTATTTAACTTACTATTGTTGAAAATAGTAAGCTATCAATACAATTTAGTGTCATTTTAACAAGTCAAACAATAATAATAGTCATTGTAGTAACTAAAGAGGGATGAAATAGAGGAGAACATATTTGTGATGGGTTCATGAAAGTAAGCAAGTAACATTAATGCACAACAAATGAGTTCCAGATTTTTTTTCTGTGTTTCAAGAAGCTTTCAGTCTCAAGCCCTGTATTTATCTATTTTTAAAGCTGTAAGTAGGCCAGCCTGAATCCTTTTAACTAATTTATTAAGAGAATAAAATAACCATTCCATTGAGATGTTTTTATATTTCTGGTTTATCTGTCTAAAAGCATCTGAACATTAAAATTCACTCCTTCATTTGCAAATCAAGTACACATGTCTGGGTGGGGCATCTTTTAGTGGCTTTTGATGACCAAAATGACATAATTTTCTAAACAAGCAGAAAGTAAAAAGGATCCTGAGGAACTGAAAGTTGGCTAGACAAATAAAGAGCTAACACATCATCATTCATTGCATAAAGTGAGCCAATCTGTCCTACTGCAGCTCAGATCATGGGGCAAATAAGAAGCTACTCCTTTAAGTCAACAGTGACATCAGAACCTTAGGAGTTAACTGGAAATTTATTACAAAAGAAAAACAGAGAATGTTATAAAAACTCTTTAAAGCAAAGAAAAACATTGTAAATACATCCTGAAAAAGGAACATTGTGAGATTTAAGATCTACTTTCAAGGATCTACTTTTGCCTGTGCATTGAATCATGCATGGTCTTTAGGAGATCTCACAAACAGTACTTCAATCTCAAATATATTTTCTTCCAGTCACAGTCCAAATTCATTTTGAACAGCATGTTATCAATCCCTGAATCCAAGAATCTGTTTAAGTCTTTTATTGTGGCATTCAAAAGGATCTCGCAAATACAAATGGCACATCATTTGTTAAACAACAAATCAGCCAACTGAATTGTCTATTGTTTTGGTGTGGAAATATTCCTGCTGCTTGCAGAAAGTTTATGCAGTAGATAAAAGAAAACAAGAAGAAAAATTTTCTTGGATACTGCAGGATCTATCTTCTGCATCACTTTGACTCTTCATCTTGAGACTAAGAAGAAACCAGTTAGTTTCAAGACAGGCCAATAGGATTTGGATTGACATGATGGTATGGGATGGGAAACTGTTGTATAAACATAGTCAAATGTACAATCATTTCACCCAATTTCTGGTGCTTGGAGCTAATCTCCTTCAAATAACAAAGTAGAATTGTAGTTCCAACCTACTGGAAGTATTATATGACCACTAATGGTAATAAGTGGAACTTATACATGTCACTTGCAGACAGGTGTCTAAATTCTAGACATCATTAGTTATGCTTACAGCTACCACACCTCCTCACACACATACCCATCCTAGCAACTGGTGATGTTCTTCAGTAACCTTGATTCCCCTAGTTCATGGAACAGATGCTCCTGACCACCCATGACAGGCATGTGATATGTATGGAAGTGTCTTAGACCAGTGAGCTCTTGCATTTATAAATTAGTGTGTCATGTCCTAACTCATCTTGACTAATATAAAAGATGATGATATCTGGCCTGTCCTCTGATGAGATCAAGTTTTATTTAACTTAGAGCTATCTCAGAATCATCATTATAAAGTAAAATCATTGGGTCAGAAAATGTCTAAAGACTTTCCGCATCACAAATTATACTTCTAAACTTACTGGTAATTTTCCTGAGCTCTCTCTTTAAATTGGTGCACATATTGATGAATCTGTTTTTGTTTAGGAATAGGTTCAATTAGTTTTAAATATTTTTATGTTCTGGTCATAAGATTGTTTTTGGAAATCGTTTTAGAGAAAGGACTGGTTTTGGATAGTGTAAAAGAAGTCTCACAAACAAGATCTTTGCCATGTTCCAAAGAGACTCTTCTCCTAGGCACTTGGATTTATAGCAACAGGGTTCAGCTAGAGCAACTTTGCTTAGGAGACCGTATGTAAAATAGATAGCTCTTTGTAGCACTATGAAGATTTTTTTTAAAAAAATGTAAAATTTAAATCCTGAGAAAATAACAAAGCTCATTTAGGGAATGAACCTTGAAATATGTACATTAGGATGGAAAATGTCATCATGAGAATTAGAAAGCTTGCTTTTTATTAATTATTGGAAAAAGAATAATCACATGTTAAGTGTACAAATCACCAACAAATGGGAGGTATGTTGGAGGTACAATAATTTCAAGCAGAATTTGCTATTCATTGTTAAACTTTATTGAATTATCCAAATAAGACAGAAAATGTCATTCTGAGTCTTTATAAAAATATTTTTGCAGTAGTGATACTGTACAGGGGGGTTACAGTTACTGAGTAAGGTAATGAGTATGTTTTCTATCGAGCATTGTTACCCCTCCTTTGTTTTTCCCCTACTATCCCTTGCTTCCAGACCTCCCCAATTCCCCCCACCCAAGTTGTATAATTCGTTTTCAACATGGTGTCTTGTATGTCTCAATGCATCAACCTGTATCCTTGTTTCAACATTTTGTTATTTCTCTGTCCCCCCCCACCCAAATTAGAAAAATGTATTTACAAGATGAAGGGCATCTGAATCAAATACAGTTACAACAGGGGTTATACCACAGGGGGGAAAACATACAAAGAAACAAAAAAATCACATAGTACATTAAAAACAACAGCAACAAAGAAAAACCTCTTGTGTCTGTATCTTGGGGTTCATTTTGCTTAGCGTCATCTTATATGGTCATATATACATAGCTTTTGACCTGTACTGCTTGTCTGGTAAGATTATTCTAGACATATACTAGATATTGCAACTAAGGGAAACCATGGGATCTATGTTTCTTTGGGTCTGGCTTACTTCCCTGAATACAATTTTTTCCAAGTCTTTCCATCTCCATCAGAAAGATTCCATCCTGAGTCTTCCACACTTTGTTATGTCTTCCATGTCTTTTGTGAGAACTCAGAACATTCCTCACTGAGAACAGATGGAAACCAAATCTCAAGTATTAATTCAAAGCCATTTTTCCTTCTCCTATTCTAGGGTATAAAATAGAGCTGAGAAGAAAGTCAGAGCCTAAGACTTCCTTAATTTATGCTGAGATACCAAACATACAGTCAAATGGAAATTTGACCGAATATTCTAAAATGAATAACAGTACATTGTGTGTGTGTGTGTGTGTGTGTGTGTGTGTGTGTGTGTGTGTGGTGTGGTGTGTGAGTGGTATTCCCTAGAGAGCTTTATGCAAATGAGATATCTACCACAAAAGCTTATAAGAAAATCCCCAAGATACATGGTCATTTGGCTTGACCTAAAGACAACTGCATAGAATGTCAAGGACTATAGTAGGTGGTTTCCATGGCCCTCTCTTTCAGTCATGATCCTTAGAAAATATATATCAATGTATAGGTGAATGTCTTGCATAAAGTCACACAACTAATAGGACTTTTGTTGGTACCAAGTTTTTATTAAATATCTGCTGGCACTTTTCTATGCACTGAGGCTCTGAAAGGCTTGAGAGAGCATCTTTTTCCAAATTTACGTTCTGTTATGTTTTACTGAAGATTTTGGCCACACTAAATGCAAATATTACAATCAAGTGGAAGTTTGCTTGTATTTGTTTGTCCTCCAGTAGCCTGTTGTTAAGCACTTACTAGCAAGGCACTATTTATAAACCCTGATTTTGAGTATTGTCCTCCAAACCTGGAAATGAACATCTTCATACCTTCATAATAACCTGAATGGCAAGTTTGAATTTCACCTCAGATTTCTTATTGTTCCTCATCATAATTTAGAGGAGAAGAGAAAAATGACAAAAATCAACCCTCAGACTGCAACCTTGAAGCTCTAATTTCTTCCACTTCTCATCCATCCTCTCCATGCTCTGGGGGAAGTTTGTGTGACTAATGTGAATGGTCCAGCATACCTGTATAAACATCATCTGCCTGTACACCACATAAACATGTAAAGGCACCCCTAGACCCTACCCATAGGCCCAATGATTCAGGATAGCTGTGATAGGCAGGATGTGAAGGAAACATACACAATCCTTAGAAGCAGATATAAATCTTCAGAGATCTGAAAAGTCAAGGACTGCAACATTATCTCAAACAGATCAATAGTAGAAGGTCCAGTCACTTTGACCCCATAGAGAAACCACCTTATGATGGGGGAGGGCCAGACTAGAGCATTCTAGCACAGGGCCCAAGGTAGCATTCCCTACTGATTGATCTAAGGGGAGTGCCAATACAGGACTTCCAAAGCACTTAGGGACCCCTGTTGCACTGAAAAATGATATAAAATAAGTCATTTTAATGAGCAGATTATCTATTCTCAGCCCCTCTGTTCAACCTAAGTTAAAAAATATACTTAGTTACAATTTATTGACAGGTTGCAGAACATGGCTGTTAATTACTCAAATAGCTACCAATAATTATTTTTTTAAAGCTACTGTCATTGGCAAGGTTCAGGGAAGCTCCCTATTCGTCTTCTTTGCACGTCTCAGGTGTGTGTTCTTTTGTGAATTCTGGACTATCCTTGTCCATTGCTGAGAGTTCTGTCATCATAGGTAATAAAAGCATCTTCACCTTTTAAGTGACAATTATAGATGTATGGGCAAATTGCCAACAACACAGGCTCTGGAACCAATTTGTCCTGGCACCATTATGGAATTCATGAGCCACGATGGTCCCCCTTTCCTCCATCTGAAATCTAAAATGTTAATTTTGTTTGCTGCTTCTGGAATGAGTGTGCTCTGAGAGTCATGTGTGAAATCAAGCTAAGATTGAAAGGACAAATGAGGGAAGACAGCAGAGCCCTTTGGGAAATGCTGACTTACACTTTACATCTAAAGGAGACGTCATCATTTACTTATGTAATTATTTACTCTAATTAGCATATAATTTAAAATAAATAGTGACTATGTTTGCTCCCTATTTCTTTGATTAACACTTCTTGGTCCACCCACCCTACCTCAAATTTCACTACCTGGCAAACACCATTCTAGTCTCTGCTTTTATGAGTTTGATTGTTTTTTTTCAGATTCCACATATGAGATCATACAGTGTTCACCTTTCTGATCCCAGATTATTTCATTTAACACAAAGCTTTCATGGTTCATGTATAATGTTGCAAATGACTAAATTTCTTCCTCTTTAAGCTGAATTCTATTCTGTTAAATGTATATGTGTGTGTCACATTTTCTTTATCCATTCATCTGTTGATACACATTTAGGTTGATTCTCTAACTTAGACATTGTGAGTAACATTTCAATGGCATAGACTTTGACATTTTTTTGTATGAAACCACAAAACTAGGTAATCAAAACAAGAAGGGATGAATGAGATTGCATCACACTAAAACGTTTCTGCATAGACAAGGATATAATCAACAACATATATAATGGGATAAAATACATGCAGATTATGACTAACAAAAAGATAGTCCCCAAAACATCTATACCCAACTCTAACAAGAAAACCAATAGCCTGCTTTTTTAAAAATGGGGAAAGACTTGAAAAGAAATTTCTGAAAAGGAAGATATACAATTGATAATAGAAATATAAAAAATGCCAAAATATCATTATCAGGGCAGGGAACATTCAAACTAAAATGAAATATCTTTTTGCATTGCTATCAAGACGACAAGACAAAAGGTAAATACTGGAAAAGATATGGAATAAAGGGATCCCTTGCACCTAGTTAATGGGAATGTAAATTAATGTGGCCATATGGAAAGCAATGTAGAGTCTCCTCTAAAACTTCTCTCTGTGCTGGGCACTGATGGCTCACACCTATAATCCTAGCTACTTAGGAGGCTGAGATCTGAGAATCGCAGTTCAAAACCAGCCCGGGTAGGAAAACCTGTGAGACTCTTGTCTCCAATAAACCCCTCAGAAAACCAGAAGTGGCGCTGTGGCTCAGGTGGTAGAACGCTCGCCTTGAGCTAAAGAGCTGAGGGACAGCGCCCAGGCCCAGAGTTCAAGACCCACAACCGACAAAAGAAAAAATAAAAACCTACTCTATGCCCCACCGTACCACTCTTAGTTATAGTGATGCAAAAAATATGAAATCAGTGTGTTGAAAGGAAATCTACACTCCCTGTTCACTTGACACTCCTCTTTTAGTGAAGACCAGAATTTCATTCTCCTGTTTGTTTTTGTTTGTGTGTCTATTTGTTAGTAGGGTTTAATTCTTTATTTGCATTTTTTCACATCTTAAATATTGATAGATATATTTATTGTTTTTCTCCATTTGCTCATTCTATTAGAAAACAGACATACAAATGCCAGAACAAAAATGTACAGGACAATAATTGTTAGTAGAACATAAGGAGAACTTAAAGAAAAAAATAACTGTGCACATTTCTACTATGTCACATCATGCATTATTAAGTATAATTAACTGATTACTTCTGGTGTACTTGTAACTTCAGTTGATGGAGGTATAATATGTTAGCCACATTTATGATGTGTCTCTCATGCACACGCCCCTCCCACACATGGGAAACTAAACCTGCTGTTGTTTTTCCTGGATGCTGGGTGTCAGTAATTTGATCGAGAGACGGTGGGAGAAGGAATGCGGAGGAGGTGACCACAGATGCAGAGACCCAGGTAACTTTACCTTGAAATAAACTGACAGAAAGAACATTATTAAGGAGGGGGACATCACAATTCTGGGAAGAAGAGTGTAAGAAATCATGAAAGAGTTCACTGCAGAGTTGAAACTGCCTTTTCTCCCTGTTGAGTTAGCGCTTTCATTTCCCTTTGAGTCTCACAGCCACTGGAGTCCTTTGGGCAAGAAGCAACGAGCAGTACATGAGGCTGTTTTGTGTGTCTTCTTGACCAGGGTGGGGCCAGTGAGAGAGGATAGAGGGCTAGTGATCAGTTTCTTGGAATTTCTTGACACCTGGAGACTGTCTTTTAATATAATAGTGACCTTGTTAAGAACTGGATCTTGGGCTCTATCCAACAAGCCCTCTGTCTGCACTGGGCACTCCCCTAGTAAATGTCTTGCAGCCAAGTTCTGGATCCCTGGCATGTTGCCCACCCTGGCCTTTCCCTTTTGTCTCCCTAAGGGCTGTGTGTTGTGAGTCCAATCACAGAGCAAACAAGTATCTTTGGGGTGCCTGGGCTCTCTGGCAACTGATTTTTAATCCAACCAAAACTGCAAAGGAAAAGATGGCATGAGTCTAAGAAAAACTAATCCCAGCCATTCTACAACTAATCTGTTCTCTTCAAAGAGGTTTGTGTTGTAACCATCTATGAACAACCAGATGCCACCTCTCTGCTCAGGTGAGAGGTAGGTGACGCCTCCT
Organism: Dipodomys ordii; assembly: GCF_000151885.1. Classification (NCBI taxonomy): domain Eukaryota; kingdom Metazoa; phylum Chordata; class Mammalia; order Rodentia; family Heteromyidae; genus Dipodomys; species Dipodomys ordii. Next base: position 6,256,768 of record NW_012267262.1, read on the forward strand.
TGCATGCCTCAATGTTTCTTCTCCAAGTGAGTTTTGCAATCAAAGAGCTGTCTCAGTGAGCAGTGAGAAAGAGGTGGAAGCGCTTGTTCACTTACTCTTGCTTCTGCTGCTGGCCCAGGGGCAAAAGACTGATAGGTGAGAAATGTTCTTCCTTCTAAACAGAGCCAATGGTCTACTTGCATTTGTTGGGGAGGGGTTTATGGTTTTAGTGTGGTGAAAGTACTTTGTCTTGATAGCTGCTTCACCTCCTGGTTGTAAAATCGTTTAACTTTCTTTTCTTTTCTTTTTTTAAACCTCCAAGTGCCTTTCAGAAACGGCTGCACCTTCAGATTGAGACATCCTTCCTCATTTGCAAACCTCAGTTGTGTCTGGGGGCAGGGCCAAGACAGAACTGCCAGGAGCACAAAAGCTTCTAAAGAAAAGTCCTAACAGCAAGCTGGGAGCTAGAGGCAGATCAGTCCAGGAATGTGACAGGCACCAAAAGGCTCCGTTCTTCCAAAAGTCATCTAGGACCAAAGCTGACCTTTTCTTTATTTGGTAAGTTTTGTGTGGCTTACTGGTGGACTCATAGCTGAGAACAGGTGTGACTGAGTTCGCCTTTCTCTTCCCTGTGGATTCAGGTCTGTGAGTTGGGGGTGGGGTGGGGAGGACATCCAATTGGAACTCCAGTCACATAGAGCTCACAGCCTGGGGCTGCGATGGGGAGAGTCCACCAGGCATCTGGAATAGACTTGATTTCGGAATGTAGTGGATCTGATTGCTTTTTGGCAGCTTCCCTCTTCCAATTATGTTAGGCTTAGTCTGGTTGTCAAATTACTTTGCAGTCCCTAAACAGATCCAGAAAATATATTGAAGAGACAGAGAGAACACTGTCTAAAATGCAAACTGGGTATGAGAAGAGTGTTCTGGCAAGATGTTTTTTTTTTTTTTAATGTTGTCTGAATGATGCACAACCCAACTCAAAGAAAGGTGACTGCCTCTTATTCCCTGGCCCATTGGTCAGTCTCAAAAGCCAAGTACAACATTCACCTTTAAAGTTCAAGTCAATTAAAACTATTATGCATACTTTAATTTTGCTCTCCTTACAAAGCTCAGGCTTTTTTTAAAAAAATTGATTATAAGCTTCACTATTTGTCATGATCAAACAAATTTAGAAAGTGCCCAGTAACTTTCCTGGTATCAGTTTGAGTTCCTATTTGAAGTTGGTAATTCCACCAGAGCAAAACTAACATTTTCTCTTTTATAATATATAAAGAAAGTTTTGTCATGAAATCTGATACTTTAAATCAGATGTGAGGCAAGATGATGAACCTCAAGAGGTGAACTGGTTTTGCTAGTGATTTTGTAAGTGCACTATTTACGTAAGAGAAGTAATTATGTACCCCAGCCACTTACTAAATCAAGTTAAAGCTAAGTATAAAATTAAAAGCCTTCAAAACAAGACCATTCCATGGGTTAGAACAGGTATGCATTCCAACGATATTAAAATTTAGGCACCATAAATATAGCCTGGTAAACGTCTACCTTTCCAAGTGGATATTATTTGAGTTTTATGGTTTAAAGATTAGTTCAGTTTAAAAGAATAGTAATATTTTTTGCAAAGGTTTATTTATGGTAGCAGGGTTAAAGGAGGGAGAAATACGAAAAGAGAAACATTTCCTGCCCCTAAAGCAAGAAATGAGAGTCAAAGATTCCAGATAGTAATATTTTTTAGCCTTTATGGCTTAATGTCTGGAAAACTAGTTCTTCCTGCCTTCTCCCTCTGGAGCTGAAATGTCAGAGGGTAAAGTTAACTAATAACTAAAGGTCTTTGAGTTTGAGCTCTGATTTTAATGGCTCCATTTTGCTATGTTAAAATTATATTCTGGAAATTATTCAACCATAATATTTGCATCATGAAGAGTATATGAAAATTCTTATTTCCTCTGCTGTCAAGTCAAGCCCAAGTTTACCTCTCCAAGGTCAAGATCACCTCTAAGATAGAGGTAATAGTGCTAACCCTCAGAGAGTTTTCTAGAACATTAAATGGGGTTGTTGTAGAGAAAACCTCAACTGAGTATTTAAGAACATAGTAACTGCTGAATAAATCTTTTTATGTTCAAACCTCTGTCATTCACACACACACACACACACACACACACACACTAACATTCACACACAAATGCTATATGTTCATTTTAATCATTTCTGATCCTACTACCTACTAGTAGCATTTGGTTGCCAATCATATGACTGATAGCAGGACTGACAACTTACTCTGAGGAAGAAAAGATGGAAATTGATAGACACTAACACTTGAAGGGTTTATTATATTCTTGTTTTTCATTATGAAAAACGCCAAAGAAATAACAGTCTTTTACTTTGGTTAATTAGTAATCTAGTAGATGACTCTACCTTTTCACACACATGCTATTATTCCACAATTTTAATTTTGTGCAGAGAAACCATGAACTTCCTACAACAATTTCTTGTAAATCATTTCCCAAACCTATAATTTAAATTGGTTCCAAATAATATTTGAGAAATTTTCATGTACTCTTTCATTAGAGCTAGGAAATGTTCCCCTTCTTTGTGTGTTCACTAGGCTGATAAACCTAGGTTTGAGGCAATCCTGCTCACTAACAATCAAAGTAGGTCTGTACGAATTGCACTGAACATTGCTGAGCTGGGTTTTTCTCCCCTGATTATCTGGTAAAGGTACTGAAATCAATAATAACAGAGATTGCTTCTTTCTGGCTTTAAGAATTCTGTTTCTGCATTACTTTTATTTCCAAGAACAATGCACAAAATAACTTTCAGAGCTACTCTCATGATTCTCCAAACAGGATTGGAAAAGTTGGATGACAAAAATAAAAGAAGACAAAACCCACAACCATCCCCCAAACAGGATAATCTCTAACAGAATTTAGTTATACCAAACAGAAATCCCACATAAAACCTACAGCCCTAAAGAGGAAACTTACGGTTAGTGATAGGGAAGGAAAGCAAACACAACTTTCTCTCTCTCTCTCTCTCTATCACTCTCTATCTCTCTCTCATACACACACACACACATTTTAAAGTTTCAAAGACAACCATCCAATCAGATATGAAGCTGCCAAATTCTAAGAGCTGTTTTTATATGACAGGCAAAACTACTCCTCCTCACCAAAACTACCATTTGGTTTCATAAACTAAATAATAGTTTTAGTAAGAAGCAAAATTAGTTATACATATTTTATGAGTTATTTAGCTTATCAAAGAAATCTTATCAAAAAAATTGTCACATATATCCATGATTCCCTACTTTTTTTCTTTTCCACAGGGGGAATTAAAAAAAATCACAGTAACTTGCCAACTTATTAAATTGCCATCGTGTTCCCATTCAATCCTAAATCAGGTTAGAAACAATTTGCAACTAATTACAGTAATGTGCAAGCCTACGGATATTCAGAGTCAATTTGCTTTTAAATACTGATGATCCTTAACTTTTTATCTTTTTGTAAAAAAAATTTTATTGTGAAAATACCATACAGAGGGTTACAATTATATGGGCAAGATAATGAGTACATTTCTTATCAAGCATTATTGCCTCCTCCTTTGTTTCCCCTTCCCATCCCTTCCTATGGAAAGACTTGGAAAAAATGATATTAAGTGAAGTAAGCCAGGCCCAAAGAAACATAGGTCCCATGGTTTCCCTTATTTGCAAGAACTAGTATATGTCTGAGACAAGCAGAAAAGGTTGATAAGTTGGTGTTAGGTGAAATGAACCCCAAGATAAAGACTTAAATGTTTTTTCTTTCTTGCGATTGTTTCTAACATATTTATAAGATGAGTTCTTTGCTGCTTTGTATGTCCCTCCCCCATGGTATAAGCACTGCTTTCATTGTATTTGATGTTGGTATAATTTGTGGAGGGGAAGGGAAAAAACAAATCATTTAAATAGGGATACAGGTGGACCCATTGCAACAATGAGATGTACAAGTCGTTACGTCGAAAAACTTTTTATCTTTTTATATTTTCATAATATTTGCCCCAGTAAAGTTTAAATAAGCCAAAAAAAGTTGTAGAAAACGATTTCCCTATTTCTCATATATTTGTTTTGATCACCATTCATATTTGTCATAAAATTCAAAGAAAGATTCTGAAGTCTTAGAAATTACCTGCCAAGTTCCAACATAGATATCCAAATAATTCAATATCAGCAACATCCAAGTCTTTCCCATTCCGACCCACACTCCTCCTGACTACAGCAGCCTCTGATCAGCACCATCATGACTTCCTATTTGGTTAGGAAGGTGGGGGACAAGTCTTTAGGTATCCTGGTGACTAGAAATGTGTTTTTTTCTAAGCGTTAGGCAAAAGAACTTAAAGAGAAACAGAAAAAGATCTCTGAGCAGTCTGGAATACTATAGAATGTGATTTGTGTTTGTGTTGGTGCATCTGAGTGATCAGGTCTTTATAGGATTATGTTCATCATGGTGCATAATGCATCCCTCAAATGATGGCTCTATTAAGGACTGATGTTTCAAATTTCAAGATTCATAGAAATCCCTTCAACTCAAAATAACCAAATGTAGTAATGAATATATAATTGAAAAACAATTGTATGTCAATGCACATGGATCCTTGATGATTAAAAATGAAGGGAATGGCATAAAGAAATCATTCAGTATATACAAGCTATTAATTCTATGATTATTATTTTATTATTAATTATTTAATTTTTATTTAGTTATTTTACTTTTAATTCAACAATTAGTCCTATTAATAACTATTATTAATTCTACTATTACTTATTACTAGTACTTATCATAGTAGAATTAATACTACTAGCAATTGTTAATAACTATAATTATAATTATTAATAGATACTATTTGTATGTTATGTGGTATTATAATGTAATGTAATAATTAATATAATCAATGAATAATATAATTGTAATTATTAATAATTACAAATATAATTACATTCTAGTATTGATTCTAGAATACTATTTTACTATTGTTGGAATTGCTACTATGATATCTAATGTTATTAAAACTGATATTCTTTAATTTTATCATTCTCAGTCACTAAAAGTTAAACAAGAAATATTAATTAAATAAAAAAGTACATATTTGTGACAATCAATGTGACGTCTTGATATATATATCAATTGTGGATTTGTTGTCACAATCATAAGACTTAATGCCTACCACATCACATAGTCATCATTTTGTGTATATGTAGTGACAACACTTACAATCTAATAATATTTCTAGTATTCAGTCCAGAATTAACCATCATTATCATGCCGTATTAGATCTCCAGATTTTACTCATCCTGCAAAACTTAAATATTGCATCCTATGATAGTATCTCCCCATTTTCCTGTTTCCTACACTAGCAATCACCATTCTATTCTCTTTTCCTACTAGGTCAACTTTTTTGGAGTTCTAAGTGAGCTCAAAGTACTTGTCTGTTTGTGTCTGTTCCATTTCACTCAGTTCAACACTTTCCAGATTTACCTACGTTGTTAAAATGACAGAATCACCTTCTTTTCTATGTCTAAGTAAGATTCTATCATGTATTGGCATGTGTATATTTGTGTTTATGAGTATCTCACATTTTGTTTTTTGTTTTTTTGTTTTTGTCAGTCACTCAGTGCCTGAGTGCTGTCCCTGAGCTTTTACACTCAAGGCTAGTGCTCTACCACCTCAAGCCATAGCATTATTTGTGGCTTTCTGGTAGTTAATTGGAGATAGACTCTCATGCACTTTACTGCCCTGGCTGGCTTTAAACCCTGATACTCAGATCTCAGCCTCTTAAGTAGATAGGATTACAGGTGTGAGCTACCAGCACCTAGCATCTCACATTTTCTTTATCTATCTATGATCTGTGGACACTTAAGTTGATTCTGTGTCATGCTTGTAAATGAAGTTGCAATAAATATGGAACACATTGATTTCATTTCCTTTGAGTACCAAGCAGTAAGCAGTGATAGTTCTGTTCTTAAATTTTAGAGAAGGCTCCATACAGTTTTCTATAAATTCTATCTCAGTTAACATTCTCCCCCTAAAACATACAAGTGTTTCCTATTTTCCATCTTCAACAGCCCTTAATGATTTTTTAAAACCCCATAACATTTGTGAGCTGGTGTCTCATAGTGGTTTTAGTTTGGGTTTCTCTGATGATAACTGATCATTTCTTACAGACCTGTAGAAAACCTTTCTTTGAGAAAATGTCTACTTATGTCCTGTTCCAATTTCCCTTTCTATTGAGTTTTTAAGTTCCATATGTATGTATATATAGATATACATATAAATACATATATATCTAGACAGACAGACAGACAGACGACAGACAGACAGACAGACAGACAGACAGATAGATAGACAGACAGACAGACAGACAGATAGATAGATAGATAGATAGATAGATAGATAGATAGATAGATAGATAGATAGATAGAGGATCATTTACCCTGCTTTTAATAGGATTTCTTTTGTGTGTGAAAATACCGTACAGAGGGGTTACAATTACATGGACAAGGTAATGAGTACATTTCTTATCAAGCATTGTGGTCTCCTCCTTTGTTTCTCCTTACCATCCCTTCCCATCTTACCTTCCTCACCCCCCCCAAGAGTTTTATAATTTCTGGCTTTGTGTGTATGTCTTTAGTCTATTTTGTGCTGATTTTCATTTGTACTGTGGGAGAAAACCTCAGTATTATTTAAAAATAATTTTATATAAAGATGTACAGAAGGATTACAGTTACCTGAGTAAGGCAAAGAATACATTTCTTCTTGAGCGTTGTTACCTCTTCCTTGTTGTTCTCCCACTATCCATTCCCTCCCTCAACTTCTTCACTGCCCCCCTCCCCACTGGAGTTGTAAAGTTTATTTTCAATATACTGTCTTGTGGGAATCATTGTTGCAATGGGTCATCCTGTGTCCTTGCTTCAGCGTTTTGTTATTCCCCTTCCCCTCCCCAAATTAGACAACTGTATATACAAGGAACAGCGAAACAAAATCAAGTACAGTGACAACAGGGGATATACATAGGGGGAAGAACATACAAAGGAAACAAAAAAATCACATAGTATATTAAAAGCAACAACAACAGAGAAAAACCTCTTGTGTCCATATCTTGGGGTTCATTTCACTTAGCGTCATCTTATATGGTCATAGGTACATAGCTTGTGAGCTATTCTGCTCATCTGATAAAATTATCCTAGATATATACTAATTATTACAACTGAGGGGAACCATGGGACTGACCAATATTTCTTTGGGTCTGGCTTACTTCACTTATTATTAATTTTTCTGTATCTTTCCATTTGCTAACAAGTAGGCAAATGGGACAGTATCATTCTTTATGATTGAAGCATAGAATTCCACTATATATATAGATATATATATATCTACATATATATAGATATAGATATAGATATCTCACATTTTCTTTTTTTTTTTTTTGGTCCAGTTGTGGGACCTGAACTCTGGGCCTGGGCACTGTCCCTCAGCTCTTCAGCTCAAGGATAGCGCTCTACCACTTGAGCCACAGCGCACTTCTGGCTTTTTTGTTTTTGCTTATGTGGTGCTGAGGAATCGAACCCAGGGCCTCATGCATGCAAGGCAAGCGCTCTACCACTGAGCCACCTTCCCAGCCCCTCTCACATTTTCTTGATCCATTCATCTACTGAGGGGGCATCTGCATCTGGATTGATTCCATATCTTAGCGATGATGAATCTTAGCTAATATTCACCACAGTTGTGCTGGTAGCTTTAGCATGGCCTTGATTGTGATCATCTGGGGGCAAATGCTCAGAAGTGAGATTGCTGGGTCTTAGGGGAGATGGAGGAACCTCCATACTTCTCAGAATGGTTGAACAAGTTTACACTCCCACCAACAGTGCAGTAAGGTTCCCTTTTGGCCACATCCCATCCCACATTTGTTGTTATTAGATTTCTTAATTGTAGCCATTCTAACTGGGGTGAGGTGGTATTTCAATGTTGTTTTGATTTGCATTTCTTTTATGGCTAGAGAAGTTTAGCATTTCTTCATGTGTCTATTGGCCATTCTTATTTCCTCTTCAGAGAACTCTCTCTTTAAGTTTTTAGGCAGTTGTTTCTTTGAGGATTTGTTTTTGAGGGATTTATTTTTTGATTTCCAAGTATATTTTAGATATGAGGCACTTGTCTGTTGTATAGCTAGTGAAGATCTTCTCCAAACCCATGGGCTTTCTATTGATCTTACTAGGTATGTCCTTTGCCATGCAGAAACTCTGCAGTTTCATGCAATCCCATTTGTCCAACCTTTCTTTAACTTGTTGTTATTAAGTCATTATTAAGAAAATTTCAGCCTGTGCCAAGGAGCCCTAGAGTTTCTCCTATTCCTTCCTGTAACGTTTTCAGGTTGTCTGCTTTGAAATCGAGGTCACTGATCCATTTGGAGTTGATTTTGGTGCAGGTTGATATATAAGGATCTAATTTTAGTTTTCTACAGCTGGTTAACCGATTTTGCCAGCACCATTTACTGAAGAGGCTGTCCTTCTTCCATTCTATATTTTTGGATACCTTATTGGAAACTTAGGTGGCTATAGGTCTGTGGATTCATTTCTGGGTCTTCAGTTCTATTCCGTTAGTCTTCAGGTCTGTTCTTGTGCCAGTACCAAGCTTTTTTGATTATGATGCTTTGTAGTAGAGTTTGAAGTTGGTATTTATATTCCTCCAACACTGTTTTTTCTGCTAAGGATTGTTTTTGTTATTGTACCATATGAATTTTTTATTCCTTCTTCTATTTCATTTAATAAAGAGGTTGGGATATTGATGGGTATTGCATTGAATTTGTAGAGAGCCTTTGGCAGTATTGTCATTTTCACGATGTTCATCCTCCCAAGCCAGGAGCATAGGAGGTTTTTCCACTTCCTTTGATCTGCTTTAGTTTCCTTTTTCAGGTTTTCAAAGTTTTCATCCGAGAGACCCTTCACTTCTTTAGTTATCTCCTAGGTATTTTATTTCTTATAGGGCTAATACAAAAGGAGTTGCTTTTCTGATTAGAGCTTTACTCTTCTCATTATTGGCATACAGGAAAGCCATAAAGTTCATTTTTCCACAAAACATCTTGTACATCTCATTGTTGCAATGTGTCCACCTGTATCCCCATTTAAACAATTTGTTTTTTCCCTTCCCCTCCACAAATTATACCAACATCAAATACAGTGAAAGCAGGGGTTATACCGTGGAGGAGGGACATAAAAGCAACAAAGAAATCATCTTATAAATATATTAGAAGCAATCGCAAGAAAGAAAAAACATTTGAGTCCTTATCTTGGGGTTCATTTTGCCTAATACCAACTTATCTGACCATTTCTGCTTGTCTCAGACATATACTAGTTCTTGCAAATAAGGGAAACCATGGGACCTATGTTTCTTTGGCTAACCACTTAATATAATTTTTTCCATTTCCTAACAAATGGGGCAATGTCATTCTTTCTGATGGAGGCATAGAATTCCATTGTGAATATATATACCACAATTTCTTTTTTTTATTATTGTGAAAATACGGTACAGAGGGGTTACAATTACATGGGCAAGGCACATTTATTATTAAGCATTGATGCCTCCTCCTTTGTTTCCCCTTCCCATTCCTTCCCATCCCCCCACCCCCCACCCAATCCTCCCCGCCCACCCCCAAAGTTGTAAAGTTCGTTTCCGACATAACCACTTGTATATATCATTATTGCAATGGGTCCACATGTATCCCTATTTAAACGATTTGTTTTTCCCCTTCCCCTCCACAAATTATACCGACATCAAATACTGTGAAAGCAGGGGTTATACTATGGGGGAGGGACATACAAAGCAACAAAGAAATAATCTTATAAATGATACCACAATTTCTTGACCCATTCAAATACTGAGGGGCATCTGGGTTGGTTCCATATCTTAGCTATGGTAAATAATGCTGTAATTAACATAGTTGTGCTGGTAGCTTTCGAATGGTCTTGTTTGTGATCATTTGGGTAAATGCCCAAAAGTGGGATTGCTGGGTAATAGGGGAGCTCTATGTGGAGTCTTTTGAGGAACCTCCATACTACCTTCCAAAGTGGTTGAACAAGTTTACACTCCCACCAACAATGTAGTAAGGTTCCCTTCTGTCCACATCCCTTCCAGCATGTGTTGTTATTAGAGTTCTTGATTATAGCCATTCTAACTGGGGTGAGATGGTATCTCAATGTTGTTTTGATTTGCATTTCTTTTATGGCTAGGGAGGTTGAATATTTCATGTGTCTATTGGCCATCCTTCTTTCCTCTTCAGAGTTTCTCATTAAGTCTTTAGCCCACTTATTTATTGCCAGTTGTTTCAGGATTTGTTGTTGGAGGATTTAATTTTTTTGAGTTCCAGGTATATTTTAGATATGAGATCCTTGTCCCTTGTATGGCTGGTGAAGATCTTCTCCCAATCTGTGGGCTTTCTATTGATCTTTCTAGCTATGTCCTTAGCCATGCAGAAGCTCTGCAATTTCATGCAATCCCATTTGTCCAACCTTTCTTTGATTTGTTGTGTTTCCGGGTCTCTATTCAAAAAATTTCGCCCTGAGCCAAGGAGACCTAGGGTTTCTCCTATTCCATCCTGTAATGTATTCAGAGTGTCTGCTTTGACTCTGGGGTCTTTGATCCATTTGGAGTTGATTCTGGTGCAGGGTGATATATAAGGATCTAGCTTTAGTTTTCTACAAGTGATTAATCAATTTTGCCAGCACCATTTACTGAATATGTTATCTTTCTTCCATTCTATTTTTTAGCTTCCTTATCGAAGATTAGATGGCTATAGGTCTGTAGGTTCATTTCTGGGTTTTCAATTCTATTCCATTGGTCCTGAGGTCTGTTCTTGTGCCAGTACCAA
>NW_012267262.1:6267689-6328327 GCF_000151885.1 Dipodomys ordii
TTCTTGTGCCAGTACCAAGCTGTTTTGATTACTATGGCTTTATTGTAGATTTTGAAATTTGGTATTGATATTCCTCCAGCAGTGTTCTTTCCGTTGAGGAGCGTTTTTGCTATTCGGGGTCTTTTATTGTTCCATATGAATTTTTGGATTGCCTCTTCTATTTCCTTGAAGACTGAGGTTGGAATATTGGTAGGTATCACATTGAATTTGTAGATAGCCTTGGGAAATATTGCCATTTTCATGATGTTGATCCTTCCAATCCAGGAGCATGGGAGGTTTGGCCACTTTCTAAATTCTGTTTTGATTTCCTTTTTCAGGATTTTAAAGTTTTCATCATAGAGGTCCTTCACTTCTTTGGTTAATTCCTAGGTATTTTATTTTTTCTGGGGCTATTTCGAATAGAGTTGTTTTCCTGATTTCAGCCACGCTTTTCTCATTGTTGGCTTACAGAAAAGCCATTGATGTTTGAGGATTAATTTTATACCCTGCTACTTTGCCCAAGTTTCGAATCAGCTTGAATAATTTGGGGGTGGAGTCTGTGGGATTCTTTAAATACATGATCATGGCATCTGCAAAGAGGGAGAGTTTTACTTCATCTTTCCCTATTCGGATCCCTTTTATGTTTGCATGTTGTCTTATTGTTGTAGCTAGGCATTCTAATACTAAATTGAAGAGAAGTGGAGAGAATGGACATCCTTGTCTCATTCCTGAGTTAAGAGGAAATGGCTTTAGTTTTTCACCATTGAGTATAATGCTGGCTGTAGGTTTGTCATATACAGCCTTTATTGTATTGAGTAACGTTCCCTGGATTCCTAATTTTTCCAGAACCTTCTTCATCATAAACGGGTGTTGGATCTTGTCAAATGCTTTTTCTGCATCTATGGAGATAACCATATGGTTCTTATCCTTGCTCTTGTTGATGTGATGAATTATATTAATTGATTTGTGTATATTGAACCAGCTTTGCATCCCTGAAATGAATCCTGTTTGATCGTGAGGTCTGATTTTTTGGATGAATTGTTGAAGTCAATTGGCCAAAAGTTTGTTGAGAAGTTTTGCACCAATGTCCATCAAAGAAATGGGTCTATAGTTCTCTTTCTTCAATGAGTCCCTGCCTGGTTTTGGGATTAGGGTTATGATGGCTTCATAGAAACTTTCAGTCATTGAAGAGTTGGAGGAGTATTGGTCTGAGTTCTGCTTTGAAGGCCTTGTAAAATTAAACTGTGACACAATCTGGTCCTGGGCTTTTCTTGGATGGGAGGTCTCTTATTGCTGTTTCTATTTTGATGCTTGATATGGGTCTGTTAAGTTGGTTTAAATCATCTTTGTTTAGTTTGGGCATGTTAATATTTGCTAGAAATTCATTCATTTCTTCCAAACTTATTATCATAAAGGTTTGAAAAGTACTCCCTTATAATGTTCTGAATCTTGATTTTTTTTCTGTGGTGATGTTTCCATTCTCATCTCTGAGTTTGTTTATTTGGTGTGTTCTCTTCTTTTTCTGGTAAGATTTGCTAAGGGTCTGTGAACTGTGTTAATTTTTTCGGAGAACCAACTCTTTGTTTTGTTGATTCTTTCTATAGTTTTTGACTAATTCATTTAATTCTGATTTAATTTTAATTATTTGTTTCTGTCTATTGGATTGAGGTTTGGCTTATTGCTCTTTTTCAAAGCACTTCAGGTGCATCATTAAATTGTTGGTTTCAGATCTCTCCAATTTGTTGATGGAGGAACTCAGAGCTATAAATTTTCCTCTGAGTACTGCCTTTGCTGTGTCCCAGAGGAGCTGGTACTTTGTTAAAATGAACATTTGAATTTCCGTTCTAATTTCTTGCATGACCCATTGGAAGTTCAACAGTGTGTGTTCAGCCTTTGTGTGTTACAGGATTTTCTTTGGTGGCTTTTGGTGTTGAATTCTAATTTTATTCCCTTTTGATCTGAGAGAATGCAGAGCATAATTTCATGGTTTCTGTATTTGGCCAGATTTTCTTTGTGACCTAAAATGTGGTCTATTTGGAAAATGTTCCATGTGCTGCTGAGAAAAACATGTATTCTGTTGCTGCTGGGTGAAATATTTTGTAGATATCTGTTAAGTCTAGTTGATCTATGCAGTTGTTTAGATCTGAGATTTCTCTCTTGAGTTTTGCCAGATTGATCTATACAGCAGGGAGAGTAGTATGTTAAAGTTCCCAAAAATTAATGTCTTTGGATCTATATGAGATTTTAGGGAAAGTAGTGTTTCTTGGATAAATTTGGGTGTTCCAGTATTTGGTGAATAGATATTTAGAATTGTAATATCCTCCTGTAGGAGAGATCCCATTATTAGTATGTAATGTCCTTCTTTATCTCTTCTCCCTAATTTTAATTTGAAGTCTATTTTATCTGGTATTAGGATTGCAACTCCTGCCTGTTTATGGGAGCCATTTGCTTGGTAGATTTTATTCCAGCCTTTCACTTTCAGAATATGTTTGTTTTTGTGGTCAAGGTGTGTCTCTTGAAGGCAGAAGATAGAAGGGCCTTGCTTTTTGATCCAACTAGACAATCTGTGTTGCTTAATTGGAGACTTAAGTCCATTAAAATTGAGTGTTAGGATTGAGAGGTGTTTGGTATTACCTACCATGTTATCCACTTTCTTGGAGGCTGTGCCTACTGCTTCATACTATGCTTACCTGATATTTTCGGGGCTGTTTCTCTGCCTTCATGATGTTCTTGTTGGTTTTCTGTGTGTAGGACATCTTTAAGTACCTTTTATAACACTAGTTTGGTAGAGATATATTGTTTGACTTTTTCTTTGCTGTGGAAGGTTTTTCTTTGTCCCTCTGTTATGAAGGATAATTTAGTGGAGTACAGTATTCTTGGTTGATAGTTGTTTGTCTTTAGGGCATGGCATACATTATTCCAGGCTTTTCTTGCTTTCATGCTCTATGCTGATAAATCTGTAGCTATTCTGATTTGTTTACCTTTATAGGTGATTGATCTTTTCTCCCTGACAGCTTTAAGGATCCTTTCCTTGGCCTTTATTGATCCTGTGTGGATTATGATGTGACAGTGGGATGTCCTGTCTGGTCTGGTCTATTTGGGATCCTAAAGGTTTCTTGTATCTGAATGTGCCTATCTTTTTGTATGTTTGGGAAGTTCTCTGCTATGATTCTGTTAAATAAATTTCCCAGACTTTTAGTTTCCATCTCTAGGCCCTCCTCTAACCCCATTACCCTTAAATTAGGCCTTCTGATTGAATGAATCTATCATATTTCCTGGATTTGTTTTGAATACTTGTCTGTTCTTTCTCTATAATGTCTAGGCTGTCTTCAATCCCAGAGATTTGATCTTCTGCATGGTCTAACTACTGTCAATACTCTTTGCTTTGTTTTTTTTAATTTCCTTTCTTCTAATTGACTTGATAACCTCAATTTCTTTGTTGGAGCTTTGTTTTAGCTCTTGTGTGGACTTCTTTACTGCTTTGCTTTGGTTTTCAGTGTTTACTCTCAACTCCTTTAGTAGAGTAATTATATTTCCTTAGACTCCCGTTCCTTCTGTTGAAATTCATTCAACTTTCTCTTTGTGGCCTCCATGGATTCCTCCAGTTTTGTATTTGTGGATTCCATTAATCCCTCTATTAATCTTTGGTTATTCTCATCATGCTCATGCAATTCCTCTATTAATCTTTGCTTAGCCACATCATTCTCATACAGTTCCTCTTTTAATCCTTGGTTAGCTTCATCATGCTCACACATTGCCCTATCACGGTCACACAAAGTCCTTTGTAAGCTTTCAATATTTTCATTCACCATGTTTCCCAATAGTGTTTGTAGAGCATTTTGAGGACTCTTCTCTGGATTATTCATTAACTTCTCTGTTGACTGTTTATCATGAAGTTGCTTGACTTGCCATTTTTCTAGTGTTTCTAAGACTCATTCTGCCCATTTGACTATGAAAGCACAACCAATTCTGAGCTAGAACACTATTTTAAGACAATCATCAGCCCAGAGCCCAGTAGTTTTACAGAGTTTTTGACACAGTCAAAATGAGTACAGATACAATCTAGTTCAACAACAGACCACTAAGGATCAATGAGCTAATAAAATTAAAGAAGGGGTCAGGGATCCAGAAATTAATAGTTATAGGGATAATAGTGAGGAGAAAATAAGATTAGAACAATGTAGGGAGAGAAAGAAAGAGAGGGAAGATATTTAAGACCTAAATTCAGAGGGAGGAAAAAGAAAGGAGAAGAAACAAAAAGAAAAAGGAAAAAATAAAAATTAAAAAATGAAAAATGAAAAACAAAAATTATATAAGTATAATGAAATAATACTACAATTAAAGGAATTAAGGTTGATAATTGTGAATTAAGTAATCAATATCTGGATTGTTTGCATACAATGAAGGATAAGGTCTAATAACCAAAGATGGGTACATATCAGTGATTAAGTAGAGAAAATAAAAGGATCAAAGGGAAAAGGGAAAAAGAAAAAGAAAAAATGAAGAAAAGAAAAAGGAAAGAGTAGAAAAAAATTTAAGTAGAAAAAATAATTTGATTTATTTTAGGGATCTTGTGTCTCCCCTGTGTCCATATCGAGTCTCTTGGTAGAGTCTCTGGTTTGTTTGTGGTGTTTGGTTTTCCTGTTGGTTAGTAAGTTTCTTATACTGTTTTTTGTGCAAATAGATATCCAGTTTTCTTCACACTATTTATTGAGGGAACTATCCTTTCATCATTTCCTTTCTTGGAAACTTTGTCAGAAGACCAAGTAACATTGAATGCATTGATTTACTCCTCATCTCAATGCTCTATTCCATTGGCTTGTGTGTCTGTCTTAGGTCAGCAACAGGCTTCATTTATTACCACTACTAGTTTATACTGCTACTAACTGTGTAATGTGTTTTGAGATCAGTTAGTGTGAAGCTTCCAAGTGTTGTTTTTCTTTCTATGGTTACTTTGGCTCCTAAGTATTGCTCTGTGACTTTATGAAAAATGTGTGGATGTTTCCTTCTGTTTCTCTGAATCATCTCACTGGAATTTTGATATAAATTTGTAAGTCACATTGACGTAAGGTTTATTTTGACTCTTATTTCTCCTAATCCATAAGTTTGGTGTATCATTCCATTAACCTATATCTTTCATCAGTTCACTTAATTCTTGTCTTACAGTTTATAGGATATAGATATTTTATCTCCTTGATACATTGAATATTAAATTCCCATGATAGTGCTATAAATGTGATTACAGTCTCATAGAATATTATTATTATATAGAAATGATATAGATGATTGTGTGCAGATTTTGTGTCTTACAAACTTGCTAAATTTTTGTTAGTTTTTAAAGTTTGGGTTTTGGAGTCTTTAGGGCTTCTGCATATAATACCATGTCATAAACTGAGAGAGATAGTTTTCCTTCTTTCCTTAAGGTTTAGATGCTTTTTATTTCTTTTTCACCCCTCATTGCTCTGACTAGGATTCCCAATACTGTACATCAAAGCACAAAAATCTCAGAGAATGAACAAAACAAGTTCTTTGCAGAACCTAAACATTTATTTTTATTTTATTGAGAATATAAGTTTAAATAAAAACTAAATGCTAGAACCAAAATAGCATTGTGTTCTGAGTTAGAGCACTCCTTCAAATAAAATAAAGTACATTAGTATTCCTTCCTCAGAACAAACTTACTACTTTTGTATCCTAGAAGCTTTTTTGTTTTAAAAGCCATCAATAATTGGCATCAGTTAGAATTTCAGAGGAAATTTTAGTTGGTGGAGCTTGTTATTTTCTCCCTTAAACATTCCAGAACTTGTATGCAAGAACATTTATGAAAGTATGTATGTCATTGGTTCTGGCTTTATCTAAAATTTCTGGGAGGAAAAACAAAGAATTCTTTTCATCTGGATCCTGATGCAGCATTTTTATCTTATTTGCTTTTAGCCACAATGTTTCTGTTTACAGCATGTGAAATTCTCTACCCAGAGCAAAGGTCCTGGCATTGATAAGTCAAACCACAGCCCCAAGCAGCTGAATCAAAAGCAGAGGCCAGAGGCCACTTAAACTGTTCATTCTTAGAGGTCAATTCAGATTCAATTTCCCTGTCTATTGCTTTTAACACTGATTTGTCTTACTAGGTGGTTGACGAGATTTATCCCCAGACACCAGAAACATGCACTGCTTCATCCAAAAGGCAGAAGCACTGGATGGGGCTCATTTGATGCAGATCTTTTGGCACGATGGGACAGAGTCCCTCTACCCGGCTGTGTGGCTGAGAGACAACTGCCAGTGCTCTGAATGTTATCTGGATTCTGCCAAAGCTCGGAAATTGCTCCTGGAAGCTCTTGATGTGAACATTAGTATTAAATGCTTGGTATTTGACAGAAAAAAGGTAATCACCTTTAAGTTTTCTCTTCCTTCTCTTTCACATTAGCTAAAAGGACTTGTTTTCAATAATTTTAAATAACTTTCGTTTCATTTGGTTGGATATGTAACCATTTGTACATTCATGTTTATAAAGTGCTTTGAACAAATTATGCATGCTCAGCCAATGGGAGCAAATGTTCTAATTAGTACTACTACAAGATTGCTCATTATTCTTTCAGTGAGTGGCAGCTTGCTTCTGGGACTCCATTTATTCACCTGTAAAATCAGTGAAGGTACTGACATAGTCTATTTATGGAGAGTTATTCGGGATTCAATGAGATAAAAATGTTTATCATAGGGCTTGGCATATAGACAGCACTCAAAGAATACTACTAGTTCATATTTAATCAAGTTTATCCATAGATAGATGTGCATGGCTTACCCTAAATGTACTGTACTCAAAAGCCATACAGATGTAGCCACTATTCCTCTTTTCTCTTTTCCAGATTTCCTCCAGTTCTTATCCAAAGAGCAAATGTAACCAGAAAAACTCTTGTCCTCCTCCCAACCTAAGGACTTTATTTCCAATTCTCACTATTAATATTAGCACCTTATCATGAGAAGTTTTGGGTATACAGATTTAGAGGATATGGAATAAGAACTTCTAAATTCCATTTCTTACATGTATTTTATTGGCCTCAGATACAGCCCCTTGACTTGCTCCCAGCAGGGAGGATAAAAAGGTTAAATTTCAGTCCGGGATTAACTTAAATTATACTTAGAAACTGAACAATAGTAGAGAACCAAAACAGATAGTAGCATAAGGTACAAGTAGGTGACATTTCCTCTCTGTTTTATAAGGTTTACATCACTTGGCCCAATGAGCATCATAGTGAATTTGAAGCTGATTGGTTGAAGAAAAGATGCTTCTCCCAACAGGCTAGAGCAAAACTCCAAGAAGAATTGTTTTTGCCAGGTAATCCTGCTGTGGTCTTCAATATCTTTTAAAATGAAGGATCTTTTTAAAAATTTACTATTAGTTTAATTTCACATACTTTGGCTATGGTATAAATTTTTACTACATGTATATACTGTGTATCAAATCTGGATAATTCCATCTCTTTTGTATGTTGTAAGACATTTACAGTAAGAATTGAGCTTAGCCACAAAATCAAACTTTTATGTTTTGGTTAAAATAATAATTTTAAATGCTGCCAATACAGATCATTTGGGTAAACAATGAAAAGGACAGAGCAGTTCTAGAAGTACTAAGGAGGTAGGTATAAAGCAAGTGCAGCACCCAGGGACGGCACTGGGCCCTGAGTTCAAGCCCCTAGACTAGTACAAAAATTAAAAATAATAAAAATAAAAATGCAAATGCAACAGACTTATATCTCAGTCACCTAGGGTTAACTCTTGTACTCCACAAATATTCCACAAACCCATCCCTACAAAGGGGCAGAGTTTGCCTTCTTAATAAGATGTCTAAGGCCAGAACAGCACAAAGTTCAATCTCTAACCTGGTATCTACAGATGGAATGTTATGATTATTGTGCCCATGAAAAGGGAAACACAGCATTACATATGAGAGTATGTGTATTCTTCTACCAGCACAAGCACATTTCCTGTGGAAAGTTTCTATGAGTCTTCAGGCCATCTGTAGCCAATAATAATGTTCAAGAAAACATTACAAATGATAGATGGTGGGGTGGGAGCAGGGGCGGGATGTGGAGGCAGGGCAAAGAAAATTTTAGTTTTGAACTAAGACAAAAAATACTTAGACATTTTAAATACAATTTGGGGGATAAAAAATAATAGAGCCCAAGTTGTATCAATGGCAATCATGAGAAGAGTTAAGGTTTACTCTCTCTCTCTCTCTTTCTCTCTCTCTTCCTCTTGCTCTCTCTGTGTCTCTCTCTCTCTGCCTCTCAGTCTTGCTCTCTCTCTCAGTATATGTGTGATCTGGTGAATTGTAGCTGGATAGTCCATGGGTTAAAGAAGAACTTTAACAAACTCTCTTTTGTTATTATTGTTTCTGTAAAGATGATGTTCAGACGGTTATAATTACCTAAGTCAGATAATGAGTATATTTTCTTAGTGTCACCTCTTCCCTCATTTTTTTCAGTTTTTCCCTCATATGTGATGATTTTTAAGTATTTGTTAGAACTTCAACTTCTGCAAAGTTTACCTAAATGTTTTTTAACTGCTGTTAAATCATTGAATCATATCAACAAGTGACCATCTTGTTGAATTCTATAACACTTCTGCTGGGAACTTAGAGTTACACACTAACCAGATATTTTACCTTACTCCTGTCCAATCTGGAATTCTCAAACATCTATGAGAACTCAGCAGTTTACTGATGAGCAAAGGTCTTGCTCATTCAACAATTTGAATTACATAATTTCAACACTTCCTATAAGGATCAGTCAGAGACTGATATACTGGTAGTATATCCCCTTCTGTCTTTAAGCATACACCAATTTCATCAAGTACTGAATTCCTGTATTTACTACATTTCACTGTTCTGACAACTGACCTCGTTTTGTTCTAGGATTTTGTGTGTAAACTATCATTACCCACTGCTAGCTGATTGAATATATCTATAAGTAGTTAGAGGAAACAGAGGTTTTTTTCTGCTTTCTTCCAAAGAATGTGCTGCTAGATTCTTCTCATTACATAACTTCATAACAATTGTCTGGGTCAAATTATACTCTCTTGATTATGTGTTTTTTTAACATTTAATTTAGAACTATTTTGGCACCCCTAATGTTTTTTCCCTTAATTTTGTCTTGATTTTATAATCTTGTTAGGTTTTACTTTTATTTCCTTCAGATTCTTTTTTAGGTGATTTTAGGATGTAAAAGCCAACATTTTGTTATTATCACGTAAGACTTTAAGCAGTGCAAAAGGATACAGCCACATCCCTCCATTAATATCACATGACAAGTAAAGTTTTAGAGCTTGTTTGCTCAGTATTATCAGTCAGTAGCAAAATGGAAATTATAGTAAACTCAGTTAAGTAGTGGGAAAAAAAATAATCACAATGACAGCCATAATCATGAATAATAGGATAGCTGGCTCCTATGTAGACACTGGAAAATACCTCAATGGTTTAGAACAAAATCAGATTTTTAAAATGTATTTTCAAGCTGTGCAGTTGATGGATAAAAGAAGACATTAATGGGCCATTTGGGGGGATATTGGTCTTTAGCTTTTTGCTTATGGAATTTGATACCTATTTTACTGTTGTTGGGTTATTTTCGAACAACAATATACCCCAAAACATACAAATAATGTGAGTTATATTTGTGAAAGGATTTTGAATTCTAATCCTCACTGTGAGGCTCCTTTCCTAATCTTTCCTTAATGAGGACACAAGACTTTTCAAGGTACAGCGTACTTTCCTTTATCTTCTGGCCTGGGTATTGAGAGCAAATAAGAAAAGACAAATGATCATCAGTCATGGCACTGATCATGAGACAGTCACTAGAGAGATTACTTCACAGCTGAAAGTAAGATATGGTGAATAATCATTCCTCATAAATATTTATGCAGCTGTATGTATACTGGGTACTTTTGTAGTAGGGACTCTGTAAGGACATTATAAGGAAGGTTAAAAATGGTATGAACTCTGTCTTTGAACATTTAAGTCTAGTGAAGTATAATCATAAAAACAAGTGTAATATGTTAAGTACATTAAGACTGCATTAAAAGTTCATGATACCATAGAAGAAGGGACTTCAAGAAAACCTGATCAATTTGGCTAGGAAAAGAAACAAAGTAAAATTCTGCACAAGTAGGAAAATTATTAAAATATAAAATAGGTTTTGGAACCTTCAATTAATTTACCATTGGTATTGTTAAACTTGTTAGGCAACAGAGAAGGGAAGACACAAACTCAGACATAGTTCAAGAGCTATACTTGGTCCTTAACTGTTAGGCAAGAAAGTCCTCTCAGCAAAAAGTTCAATTAAAACATTTCATATATCTCCCAGGTCAGCATTTTACAACTCAGAGAAATGAATTCACAGGTTTTAGACCATTATAGCCATAATTTTTATTCAATGTTTTAAATTGTGTGGAGTCACAATTGATTTTATTCAAATGAATATATTTTTTAATTGACAAGTCTATAAATATAATCCCAACATCTTGTTTCTTATTGTAGTCTCCCCTCTCTGAGTGCTCCTTTGGCCCTGGGTTTTGCATTTATCTGACAAAGAGAACAAAAGAGTCAGCTTTATATGGTATAATGGTCTTGGGCTAGGAATGGTCTAATTGTAGACAATGAAAATTTAACAAAGAGAGAGGAGATAAAGGGGTAGAATTCATATCAACAGAATATATTTATATAAGAGTTTTTTATCCTCTTCTTTTATAGAAACAATTTCAAAACTATTGAAAGCCAGAATATGAGCATTTCCAGTCATAGAAAGCTGAAGCCTTTAATACAACATGAGAAACATGAAGGTTGTTTTTAAAATAAATTACCTTTTAGCTTCCCTGTAAAATTTGGGCATAATTATACTCATTGTTATAACTGGGATGTAAAACTGCTAATAGCTAATTGACATAACTAAAATGAGAAAATTACTCTGTAGAATGTTTATACAAAATAATCTAATTAGTAACTTAATAAATTTATATCTGCAATTCACATACATCTCTAAGTGTTTATATTTAAATTTTCATTCTTTTTATTAATACTTAGGGTCAAAGCGAGTGAATACTTGTTTTCTATGTCGTTTTGTAGTTTGTAATTGGTTCTAAAATATTTTCTATTAACATCTGATTTCAATATTATTTGTTGTGGAGAACTGAAATTGAAAAAGTTGTCATTTGAAGAAAATCTTATTTTCATTGAGTCATCATTCTCCATTTTCTCAGCAATCCAGAACTGATTACATGGCAGGACCAAGAAGGATTATTACTTTTTCAATCCTATAAAACTGTCTTCTAGGAGAGCCATTCTTTACCATCCACTTAAGCAGAATACAGCCCTTCAGTACATACCCATAATCTTTCCTCGTTTCTAAAGAGCTTGCTATGAGAAGTGAAAAGCTCAGGTAACTGTTAGGCCCTCCAAAATGTATTTGCATTGCACACAGGAAAAGTAAAGTTATACAAAGTTCTCCTTTCTTGATTTGAACTATGTTTACTTGTAGATGGAGATTTTTCTTATAGAGCAAAGAACACTTAGTTTGCTTCAGGACCATTTTCAAAGACCTTTGTCAAAATGCAAAAATCACATGTATGTGTGGTTTTCGCCTTAATTCATACATATACCAAACCTCTTGTGATATTTTACCCTCATTTCTATGCCCAGCTATTCTTGAACACCTTCTTTCTGAGATACAAGTCACTAGAACCTTGAAAAACTTACAGAATTCATTGGACAAGAAGTAAAAGAGTACTTTAAAAGAATAGCATCCCCATAGGGAGGAAAAGAGATCTGTTTCTTTCCTCTTAGTTTCCTTTCCCTTTTTAGGGACCGATTTGGGGGTTAATGAGGCCCAAAGACTATGTTTATATATAGAAATAGGGTCAGATTGGCTGATGCCCTGCAGATTAGATAAACTATTTCAAAGCTCATTTAAGTACAGTTGGATAAAAGATCCTTACCTCTTGAAATAACACATTGAAAATCATCATGCTCCATTCATGAATCTTTAAAGAACCCCTTTGTGTCTTTTTGTTTCTGAGCTCAGGACTCTGGAATGTGCTTAACCCTCAGAAGGATATCATGTACAAATGGTTCCTTGAAAGCCAGCATGAAGCTTGTGCATAAGTTTTATGATGTGTGAAGTTCATGTTCAAGGAAGTATTTATTAGAAAGACCATAAGTTAAATTAGGAAGGCCAGCTCATACCTTAAACCTTCCATCATTTTCCATTCTTTTTATGTATCTAGACCCAAATGTGTAAATTTATTTTTAAGGTAGGCTCCTGACAAAAGATTTAATCTAGTAAAATGTATTTTCTCTTAGTGCCCCAATAATTATTTTTGCAATTGTGGGGCAAATGTTTTTAAATTGTTCTCTTGATGTTAAAATTTAATATTCTGTACAGATATCACATAATGACTTCCCACGTGGATTTAAGGAAATATGGTGCTATATCTCCTGAAAATTAGAGTATTTTACATTCAAAACAAGATTATGATCTTGGCAACTAACTGATCATAGCACTGTCCTTGAAATTCTCAATTCTTGATAAGAAATGTACTCATTACGTGGCTCATGTAACTGTAGCCCCTCTATACAGTATTTTTACAATAAAAACCTACAATAAAAGAAGTATGTGAAGACGTTATGTGTGGTCACAGGTTCTGTGATAAGCTGGGGCTCTTCATTTCTGATGTGAGCAAAACTCTTTCCAGGGTACTCCAAAATGAAAATTATGGTAAAGAAAACAATTGTAAACTCTGAAGATTTTTTAAATCATTGTAAACAGGCTAAAGGTATCAAAAATGGATAGATACATAGATAGATACATAGATAGATAGATAGATATTATAATCATAGTCTGAGAGTAGAAACTTGAAAATTATTTGTAGTCTTGAGTATGCTGTGTATTATGTTGATGGCCTTGCTTTTTACTAGAGTCTCTGAAAATGGCTTATTTTCTACGTGTGTGTGTGTGTGTGTGTGTGTGTGTGTGTGTATGTGTGTGTGTGTGTATATATATATATATATATGTATGTATATAGAGAGAGTAATATTTGTTTCAAGGATCTACAGCTTTTGCATCATTAAAAGAAACAAGATAGTAAATTTTCATTAAAATGTGCTGTAAAGATATATGTTTCCTAAATAGATCCCTCTTGAATGCACAAATTTCTCATAATACAAACTCAGACTCAAACATAACTCAAGCACAAACTCCACAAACACAAACTCAAGGTTTTAAAAATATTAGCATCTTGTAAGAATGTTTTAAGTCCCTGTTTATCTCCCCAGCACCTAGTCACTCAAATTGCCTGAAAAGTGATACTGGCCTGAAGTTTAAAAGGTCTGGACCACTGACTGGATTGGCATAAATTAAAGAAGAAAGGCTTGTTGAATTTAAACCTTGCAAGAGCAGTCTTGTGCAATGAGCCCTACTCCTTATATTTTCTCTGAATTAAAAAGCCTTACTAGCAGCCAACACTTTTCTTTAAATGCCGACACTTGAACAAGTTCTGACAAAGTATTCCTCATAACTTGTCCTGCTTTCCTTTATAAAGGGCAGAATAAGCTATGGACATCCGGATGCAGGATATTTTAAATCAGTATTTTAATTCATAAAATGTTTGTATACTGGTATATATACAAACTGATTTGAGCCACTGTAGATTTGTGTACTGGGAACTACTCTCCTAGATATGGCTAACTACCTTTGGAAATTATTGATATATAACTCAAACCTCTGTTCCATTCTTTACAAAATTGCAATGCTAAAGTTATCTATTCCATATTCTTGCCATCAAGATTAGAAACATGGTTAGTCTCTGTGCCTGAGACCTAGAAAGTTTTCAACAAATATTAGCTATCATTCTTAATGTTACTATGGGTATACTGTGTGCCAGGCACTGTATGAAGCCTTTGTATAATCACACTGCATGGTCAAAAATGACTTCAGGATAACTATAATTGTCTTTGTTTTGTTTAAGAGACAACTGAGAGAAGAGTCCAAGAAACTAGCTGGTAAAAGCAATGGATCAAACCCAGTCCTCCTCTCCATACATGTTTTATCTAATACATACCAGTCAGTTTAAATTAATGAAATTTTAAAAATGACCTGAATTTCTCAGTTTGACCATCTAGAAGTCAAGTCTCAATATCTGTAATATTGCTAGTAGTTATGATCCACCGAAAATTTCCATCACCACAGTTACATTGAACAGCATTGAAGTCTATGCCATAGTTTCTCTGTTATGTTTTATTCTCAATAGAAAACAGTAATGTCTTACAAAAGATATTAGTAGATGTCTATTGATAAATTACTAAATCTCTATGATAAAGAAAAGGCCTTTGATATAAATAACCATGTCAATAAGAATAGCTAATTTCCTTGTCTTTTCCTTTCTTTCTCTTGTACTCAAGGTTGCTCTCAAGATTTCTCTCTTACTAGGCAAGTACTTCACCACTAGAGCCACACGCCTGTCTTCTGTTTTTCAGAATCTGGTACCTTTGTCTAGGCTGACCTTAAGCCATTCTTCCTTCTACCTTCTCCTGAATAATTGGGATTATAGACATGTGCTATTATGTCTGGCTAGCCATAGCTGATTCTATCCAACAGAATGGAGAAAAGCATAGTATGGATAACATGCCCTTGTATAGATTATCAAAGTGTCCCCAAATTAGAAGAATCCTCACCTGTAGTCTAGGTAACATGTCTTCAAAAATAAGAACTAATGTTAAAAAATCTTAAAATTAATATGAAATAGTCAATTAATTCTCTAACATTTCTTCTACTTCTAGTATTCTGTGTCCTTGATCTCCATCTGAGGCTCAATATACTCAAAACTGTTTTCAATATTTCTTTTAGGTTTCTGAATATACTGAATTTAGGAGTATGCTTTTAAAATAGAAAATGATGACTTCTTCTTTATGCTTGTTACACTTATTATTTGACCCCAGAAAAATTTCTCCTAACTGGGAATAAAATGAGCTTTCTAAATATGTAATAATTATAACGAATTTTGTTGTTGTTTTGTTGTTTTGGCTTGGTTTGTTTTTTGTGCCAATCCTGGAGCTTAAACTCAGAGCCTGACTCTGTCCCTGATCACTTTTGATCAAGGCTAATACTCTACCAATTGAGCCACAGCTCCACTTCTGGCTATTTTTCTTGTTAATTGAAGATGACCATCTCATGGACTTTCCTGCCCAAGCTTGTTTTGAATGATGATCCTCAGATCTCAGCCTCCTGAATAGCTAGAACTACAGGCAAGACCACCCAGCTGCAATCATCTTCTTTTGGATTATTCCAATCCAAATTATTACAATCTGGGGGTTTAAAAATATAATGATCAAATGAGAGTGCAAAGAAAATAGGCAGAGAATTCAATATTCAAAACAAGACTAAATAGACCACTTCTCTGAAGTGTCACTTTCATATAAAGCTAACTCTTGTTCTAGAAGAAATATATGAAGCTAGAGGAATTAGACTTGGAGAACATTGTTCATGTGAAAGAGTAAGTTGAGCATCATGAAAAAAGCATTAGATAGAGATTAAAAGGTCAAATGCCTTGAACATATTTCAATCATATCATATGTCATGGTATTTTACCCAACAACTTTCTTGTCTAAATCCCCTGTAGAAGTCTTTGAAATCTACTGTCCAGCAATAGTGCCTTGTGGACATAGTCTAATTCTGGATTTATTGCGAAGATAAATCAACACATAATTTCTGAGTAGCTGATACATTCCAATACAAAGAACGTACTTACAACACCACCCCTCTTCTTCCCCAAAACCAGTTACCATAGCTTGACTATCCTGAAACCTTCATTATTTATTATTGCTTCAGGTAATTTTCTCTGATCTTAACTCAACATGCTCCATGTTCTACCACGCTTCCCTTTGCCAAGGTAACCTAGTTACCATTGTCCCTCGTCCCACCAGGGACAAAGGAATTGAAACTCAAAATTAAGAAACCATCTGGATAGCAGTTTGACTTCCTGAGGCAATATAGTCAAACACTAAGAATGTAGAATGTGTTTAATACTCCAAAATGTTAGCATTGTTTAAGCCTATCAACACAGCTAGAAGGAAGACGTAAATTATAGTTTGCAGTTTAATTTGGAAATTCTGGCTCTTGTGGAAATTTTGGCAATACGGGCATCAATAGCCTAATTATGTCTTACAAATACACACTCCTACTTGCTATTGAAAATTTCCTCAGCCAACTACCTGGTGGGAGAGTAAGAAATGGCTCTCTGTCTCTAAATTCATCTTATCATGACTTATGCTAATATCTCACAGCTAAAAAAAATTCTATCCTGGGCTGACAACAGAAGAAATGATTTCCAGTCCACACATACTGCAAGAAACACTGACACCATAATTCACTCTTACCCTGGAGGCTTTGGGGTGAGTTTCCATAAGATGGGATATTCCCCAGTTAGAAAAGTAAAGCCTTGTTCAAGATGATATTGACTATATATTCTTATTCTGACACTTGTTAGAAAGGTTTGCTGACTTGACAATTTCCTTCCCAAAACAGGAAGAAATCAAATAAAGCAGCTAGTGTTATCTGTCTCCTGGACACAGTTGTTAGCATCTGCCTTGTTTCCCTTAGAAAATTACTATTTTCCCGCGGCGCCAAAGTTTTAAAGTTCATTTTTCAACATAACATCTTGGGGTAGGGGTGGGGGGACAGGAGTGGGGCAGGGGGATGGGAAGGGATGGGAAGGGGAAACAAAGGAGGAGGCAACAATGCTTGATAAGAAATGTACTTATTACCTTGCCCATGTAATTGTAACCCCGCTGTATGGTATTTTCACAATAAAAAAGAAAAAATAAAATTACTATTTCCTCAATGTTATACTCCTTTTAGGAGATCCTAATTTGCAAACCAATTATACTTTGCACTTGTTTTCTGTTTTCTCATGTGAATACTTTTGTGAGCATTTAGAAACCTAGAATGAGAGAGCTAAAGGAAGACATTTGACTTTATCTCTTTCTGCACTTCCATTTAAGGGTATATGTATCCAAGAAATATATTCTTATATTTCCTTCCTATGGCTAGGAACAGCTTCATCTCCAAGATAGCCTCTAAATCAGGTGAAATAAAAAGAACTGCGACTTCCCTTTCTCCCAAGGATAAGAATATTCTGTTTTAGTCAAACATTTTAATTGGAGTTGGACAAACACATAGTATTAAATCTGATATCTCAGGGCTAATTCTGAGAAGGTTTTAGGCAAAGAAATCTTAAGAAATCTTACAAATCAAGAGCCATTTAAAAGCTAAAAACCATTCCCACAATAAATGGTACATATGGGGAAAACAGTTATAAACCAGACACATATTTGGGTTAGAGGCATAGATGTATGGATCCAAGATGTCAGGCATGCCTGAAATGACTAGCACTTAGTTAACTCACTGATTGATCAATGATTAGCTCTAATGAATTAAACCCTTTGCGAAGGTTATTGCTTTGTGTAAAAACAACATAACCCCATCTCTTTTATTATTTCATCCACAGAATGCCAGTATTGGAGCTCAGAGCTCCAACTGCCTACTTTGAATTTTGAAGACGTCTTGAAAAATGATAAGCAAGCATACCATTGGCTCTCCAGCCTCAAGAAAGTAGGCATTGTACGACTCACTGGAGCAGCTGACAAGCAAGGAGAAATTATGAAACTTGGGAAAAGGATTGGATTCCTCTATCTCACATTTTATGGGTGAGTCACCTGATGGTTTATAGTCCCATCACAGTCACAGTTTTTTATATTTCCCAGAGGGAGGTCCTCTTTTGAAGGAAGGTGCAGAAATGTCCACGATGTCTTTAGTGAAAGCCACATGGAAAAGGGAGTCTAAAAATGGTGTTTGAGAATACACAGACCTTTTTTTTCATCTTTAGTAGTTGTATAAAGGAGTTGCCATTCTACAAAGCAGTTTATGAATACAGTGCATCTCAATCAATGTCACCCCATTCATCATTGTCCTCCACCCCTCCCAATCCCACCTTTTCCTTCAATTGGCTTAATTTTGTAGAATATGTGTTGAATTTTATGACTGTTTTTCTCCTCTACTCCTTCTCTGCTGAGAATTTTAGGATCTGGCTAGTTACAAGTGGTGCATTAGGCTGCTCAGGCTGTCAAGATAAAATGATACACGGGAGTCCAACATCAGGGTGACATTTGTTTCCTAGCTTAAAGTAACTGCCTTCAAATGTACCTATACAGTCATCTCTCTGTGTGCAGCAAACTGCCATCTCTTCCTCTTCCTGTTCTTGTTGAATTAGGATCCCACCTTTTAAACTTCATTTACCATTAACTACTACTTTAAAGGACCTGTTCGCAACACACGAGGGTTAATTTTGCTCATAGCAGATAAGATAGAAGATTCTGTTGCTTTAACAGTCTTTAAAAGCATGTCTTAAGGTTTTTTTTAAGTTTTATTTCTCAAGAGTTAACACAAAGTTAGATTCTGGTGAATTAAAACTAGCCACAAGATGTGTTAAGATAAAACTAATGTGTAGACATTTGAGCCTGTGAGCTTTACTAATGATAAATATAATTAATTTTTACTATGTAAAAATAGTTTTATAAAATTTCCTAGGAAATAGCATTCGAAATCCACATTATTAGCAACAGAAAGCATTTTTCTTGAAGTGAGGGGTACAACTGAATTTCTCATCACTAAGGTGAGTGCCTCATGAAAGGTGGATCCAATTACCAGCAAATACAGGAATTGAAAAGGACCATCAAAATCTAAAGTTTGCACATGAGCTGGTGGCACATGAGCTGTTTTGAGATGTCTTTGCTTTGGCTCACATAATGTTGAAAGAAAATGGAATTCTTTGCCAGCACTTAAAAACTGTGAGATTTTAAATTTATATGGATTTTCTTTTTCTTGAAAACTCAAGACTTACAACAACTGAATAGCTGGCCTAAAACCTAGCATGTCAAATATTTGTTAGACATAAGGATAGGAGTGCCTTAAAGTGTTTGTCTAAGTCCTCTTCTCAACCCCAAAACTGCAAGGATCTTGTGAACATTTGCGTTTGCCATCCCTAATCTAGCACAAGACCTTGTCATGGATAAACAAAAATCAAGAATGTTCAATTACTTGCCCTCAATAGTTTGCACACTTTTTTATTTGTTTGTTTTTGTTTTTCTTTTTTCATGTCAGAAGATTTAGACCTGGACAATTCAATCCTCACCCCCTCCCTAAGAATTTACTTATACCATATTTAACATATTTGCCTTCCAGAAAAAGTATGTCCTTCCAGAAAAAGTATGTTTGCAAGAAGTAGTGGTGCTTGAGAATTTATAACAATAAATAAATAGAAGGGAAATAATTGAAATTATTAATAGCCATTGGTGTAATATGTGTTAATTCTTCTAAGATCTCTGAAATAGATTTTAGCCTCCAGTTCATTAAAGAATCGCAAGCCCAATGAATTTATTTGCAACTCAAGTTCTGGCAAATATTAATAATGGAATTAAAATATATAAATCCAAGCTTGTCTGTCACTATTTCATATTTCACTATCAAAAATGAGAGGTACCTGAAAAGATGCTTTCAGATACTGGAATTAAAAATTAAATTCCTCTAAATTGTTTTATAGCTTTCATAAACCAGTAATAAACTTTTAGCATCTATTCTAGATACTTCACAATTTCAAAACAGTGATCAATCTTGAAAGCTCTTTTGGGAAGTTTCCTAACTCCGCCCACTTACCCACTCATCTTACTTTCTGGATCCTAATCCAAATTTATGATTTGTCTTGTGTTTGTTTTGTTTCTGCAAGTCCCATAAAAGGGTTTACTAACTTGGCCAAAGATCTAGTATTGTGACATTTATTGCAATCAATACTGAAGTTCTGTTGTCAAAACAAACCAAAACCTACTAATACATATCCACTTCTTTTATCCAAGACCTTTCCCATCTAAGTGAAGTTGTTTCTACCCTATCTTGCTTGCCTCAAAAAAATCACATTTTTTCCAGAATCTCACAAATGATATATGTCAAGAAATACATTTTTGACATCTGACCTCTATTTTCACCAAAAATTCCTCCATGTGTTTGTCCATATTTAATCCCCTACTTTGAAGACTTGAAGAAAAGAATTTGACAGTGATTGCTGTTGTTTTGAGCTAAATAAATATTTTCTCTGAAGTTCTCTCTCTTTTCTACTTTTTCTCTCACAAATGTGAGAGTGTGATATTAATGGTTGGGTGATGTGAAAGTTAAAGGAATATTCAGGAGTATCCTCTCCTATTCAAAAGAACACTTACAAAAGCACATCACAATTTGGGTTGCACATTGGAATAAGATATTTTAAAATATATAGACATCTAGGTGCTTTCTTCGGAGATGTTTCTTTAATAGAAATTGTAAATGACCTGAGCAGCAGGACTTCAAACCTGGCAAGTGAGTCTCATAAGCAGCCAAAGTTGAGAATCACTGGTTTAGAGGAAGGACTACTTCAACACGAGCTGATTTCAATTTCAGTAGAACTTGGGTGATTAAAAGCTTCGGAACTCTCATAAATACATACATTTTTAGAACTTTGTTCCTTTTTCTATGTTTTCATGTCTGGATCTGACTTTTCTTCAAAAGAGAAACAGTAGCTACTTTAAACCATGTCCCTATCTTTCTGATTACTATTTTTCCATTAACAATGTGTCTTTCTCTTGTTTGAAAAATAATTGATGAGTGAGTAAAATGAGTAAAGACAGACAATAAATAATGGAGAGGGATTTCCAAAAATGCAAGAGGTATAGGGAAAGAAAACTGGTAACAAGTTAAACTCTATTTTTTATTAAGATTTGTCAAGGAATTTTGCGGAGGATCTTGCTTCCACGTCAAAATCAAGAATAGTTTGTTGGTGGTACCACTTCAGAGTGGTGGTACCCCTCTCTGGAAATGAATACCTACTAAACCAGCACTTTTCCCCTCACATAAAGTTTCTAATTTGGAAATTTTAAAATGCATGTATCTAAAATAAGAAATAAGAATATCTATGTTCAGTTATTAGTTGGCATATCAATGGTTAAGTGGTTGGTTGGAAGAACAAAACACAATAAATTCCAACAATTCATGCAGTCTTCATAGATAGTAGAAAGGCATAAATGTTTAATGACTAAATTCCTGTCTAGATTTTCTTAAAGACAAACAAACAGCAGACATTATTATTATGACATTTCATAATTATAAACTTATGTGTAACTAAATCAAAATGGTAATCAACTTGGGGAGAAACGTACACGTCATTTTCCACGTCTGCATTTTTTCAGATACTTGTCATTATTTTGTCAGCACATCATCTACACGGTTTGTTGTTGTTGTTGTCATTGTTATTGTTGTACATGTGTGTGTGTGCTCAGACATGAGAAATGCTCAGTAAGCTTAATGCATTGATGATGAAAGCTAAGGATGGAAAAAATAAAACACCACTGGACCTGCAATTTTATCAAATATATATATATATATATACATATTTATATGCATACATATGTATATATAGAGAGAGAGAGAGAAAGAAGAAAGAGAGATAGAAAGCAAGATGTAACAAGATGACTTTTTAGCATGATATTAACCTTTGAATGAAGCCAAAGAGATTCATTCTTCTCTCACCAAATAGTAATAGTAATAGTAGTGGTGGTGGTGGTAGTAGTAGTAGTAGTAGTAGTAGTAACAATGGTAATTAGTAGTGAAATAACTTGCTGGAACCCTTTAAGGAAAGGTGATAATGTTGAATAAATTATCAGAATTTTATGACCTGGTTTCGTTCAATGAGAAAATCATTGTAAGCTATGCCTGCATATTGCTATTTGCAATGATGATATCCCATTGGAATGTTTTCAAGTATGTATTCTACAGAATAAATCCCAAAGAAACTACAATTGCTGCCAATAAAAGAACATGTCAAAATTGAATAACAGTATTACAAGGCACTCTGCCTAGCATTTTGTTCTACACTGACTTGAGATTCTATTTTACAGGGAATTATCTTTAATGACTGGTATATACGGATAAATATGAATACACAAAAGTCAGTTTCCTCTCAATAAGCTAGACCAATAAAAAATTCCATTAAAATCCAGGAGCAGAGGAAACACAAACCACAGATATTTGACATTACAAGTGGAGTAACAGAGTAATCAACAACTGCCCTCCATAATTCAAAGGGCCTGAGTGCTCTTCCAACATAGTACGAAGTATAGTCAAATGGGATCATGTGCAACTATAAATTTACCTTTAGTAGAACCAATTCCAATCCCTCTAAATTTATATATGCTACATAAAGCAAAAAGTTATGACATGAATAATATTTTTAGTTAAGATTCTGAAATGCCCTATTTGCTATCTCAAGCTAAACCATTTTTACTACATACCATTCTTCTCCATTCACAGCATGAGTTAGTGAAACTGAAACTCATTGTCCTTTGTGCTAATGAGCTCCTTTTTGGTAAAAAAAAAAAAAAAAATTGTAGCCAACACAGGATTATATCTTCAGTACTAGCTCATCCAAAGAGAGCCCCCATGAGAAAGCTCTATATAATCCCTTTCAAGGTTGTTTAGTCAGGACTGACTCATCTCTTCCTATATCCCCTTTTATCTGCATGCATCTCCCTTGCTTTTTTATCTCCTAACTTTTTATCCTGTTGACAGGCAATGCATATTAAATCTTTCTGTTTGTGGCTGTTTTTATGGCTTTTCTTGCCTTGCTCAATTGATTCTTAACCTTGTTCTTATTTCCACCCCCTGCTTCCTCCTCCCTCGATCTGACAGCCTCTGTGACTCCAGAGACCTACTTTCTGTCCCCACTCCCGCTCTGGGTGGTCTCTAATAATACTTCATCCTATAATAGAAAATCAGGCAATTTCTCTATCATTGTTGAAAGTTCTCATTGCTGTGGGGAAAAAGAAAACACCCTTGTAAGTTGTAAGATACTGTTTGTTTACTAGGTTGAAGTCTTTTAAGACTATAAGTTTCATAAGATAATATTGAGACATTCAAATGATCTTACAAAAGGCAAAATCCATGACCTGAAATTTTCTTCTCTTATTAGTTGGGAGAACAAGTAAACTGGATAGGTCAAGATTCTATTATGGTCATATACTCAGTTACCAAAGTGACAGAAAAACAGGGAAAGTGATAGTTGGAGAAGAGGGATTTAGTGTGTTTTTTTAAAGTTATTTACCACCGTGTTGTAAACTATCTGCTTGTTGTACATGGAACTAAACTAGTTATGCCAACATTTGAAGCATATGCATCTCATCATTGACAGGTTGAGTTCCTTGCTGGCCAAAATGGTGGTCTAGCTCAGTGCTAGACTCTCTATAATTTGTAATAAAATTGTAGTGAAATAAAATGTATGCAAAGATATTAAATACGTCCATTAGGTCAACACATCAGAATGTATTTTTTAGCATTCTTGATATATACCAGTTTTTAGTTTAAATTTTTAACCACATAAGCAACCTAAAGTGACACTTCATCAGAAAGTAAAAGATAACAAAACTTTCAACCTTAGCTAGCAAGACTATTATATGTCCAGAACTGAGTCCAGATGTTCAGGGCTTGTTTGTTTGCTTTTGCTACAAAGGCTTTATTTTTTTTTGGGGGGGGGGTCCAGTCGTGGGCCTGAACTCTGGGCCTGAACGCTGTCCCTCAGCGCTTCAGCTCAAGGCTAGTGCTCTACCACTTGAGCCACAGCGCCACTTCTGGCTTTTTTCTTTTTGCTTATGTGGTGCTGAGGAATCGAACCCAGGGCCTCAGGCATGCAAGGCAAGCGCTCTACCACTGAGCCACCTTCCCAACCCTACAAATGCTTTTTTTTCTTGTAGAATAACAGGAGTTAGACGGGTAAGAGTAATGAACTAAAAATGAATACCTTGTTTCTAAAATATTAAATTTAGGAATAAAGTAAAGAAGGTGAGAGGCTATAAGGAAAACTACTAATAAAAGAAAATAAGCAGAAACCTTGATAGTTATCAAATTTTATCATATGGAATATTTTTGGAAGATGTATAATTGCTGAATAACACTTGGAAGGCCACAAGTTGTTTTAGAAAAATATAAATAAATGTGTGATGATACTCTTTCCCAAAAGTTTTAGGAAAAATTGGAGGCCTGAACACCCCATAGTATCTGTATTTCATTATTGTTCAGAGTCGTCCATTGAATCGACAAGAACACCAGTTTTAATCATGGCTTTGCTCTGGGATCTTTGTAGGTGAGACGTTGACCTAAGCTTTAAAAAAATATGTTTTTTATTGTAAAAATAGTGTACAGAGAGGTTAGACTTACATGAGTAAGGTAATGCGTACATTACCTCCCCCTTTGTTTTTCCCCTACCATCCCTTCCCTCCCACCTCCCCAACTCTTCCCTCCCTCCCCCATCACAAGTTATAAAGTTCATTGTACATCTCATTATTACAATGTGACCTAGGCTTTTCATGTAACTTCCTCCTAGATCTCTCTGAGGCTCTGCCATCCTCTTTCTTCAGGAGTTCTTTAATACCTTTTATGCCCTGAGGCCCTGGGGCAAAAGTTTGATGGAAAAAAAATAAAATGTTGCTACCTGCTGCTTAGTTTTGCATCTGCAAGAATACCTTGCATTCAGACTTCATGGGATGAACAAAATAGTTTCTAGTGAGCTGTTTGTCAAGTTCACCAGCCAGAACAGTAAACAGTGGTATTGAAAAGGCCTCTAGGGAGTTCTCTATAGCCTTCCCAGCATTCACTGGATTTCTGTAAGCATTTCTCAAAGACATTTGTAAATCAGTTCAACAGCATTTCACACATTCATTCCTATTAGGGTCTGGATGAGTGAAAAACACCCTTAGTCTTTGGCAACTGGCTCCTTAGAAATTGCTCCTACCATTATTAGCACTGCCTCCAAATCTAACTGAAACAACTACTGCTTTGATTTATGTGTTACCAGAAAACACTTCTGAACTGTGGGGATGGAACAAGGAGAGAGAAAACAAGTTTATTCATTTTGTTGAACATTCTAGCCAAGAAATTGCTTAAGAAAACCACACAGCCTTCCTTGAGTAAAATTGACTTGTCAGTTATGGAAAATAAAAAAAAAATAGAAGCAATTCATAGTTAGGAGGAAAACAAAGAAATCCTGTCTAAGTTCTGAATTTTGTTGTAATCCTATCCTACTTTGTAAAAAGCCCATGCTGGGACTTCTTAATGAGTTGTTTTAAATATAGTACTGACATAGAGTGTTAGAGAAGGGGGAGAAAGCCTTTAGAATATGTGTGCAAGAATCATATTAGGGTTTTCTAAGTAGGGTAACAAGCTACGTTCCTAGAACCATTTGAACCCATTTATGTTACCAGCCAGAAACCAGTCCCTGAGGTTGCCTTCGTGGTATTGAGTTTCATAGTAATTAGTGCTACTGCCAGCAAAACCACTTGAGTATGAGGTCATCTCATGAATGGAAGGAAAAGTAAGTTCTGGGTCTCAGACTTCTCTAGAAACCACTTGAGGTAACTATTCAAGCAGTTACTTGTCCATAGGTCCATCCATGTAACCTCTTGAGTTACATTTTGTAGCCAAAACAAACCACTGTCATTGGGACAGAAGAAATAATGTTACAGGATATATTCAGCTCAGTTCTTTACAGGTATTATCTTGAAATATCTGATAAGAATTATGATCACTATCTGACAGGTAAGGAACTGAGGTAAGGAGACCTAAGATGAAACCCAGAGTTCTTTGACTAAGAGCCTGTGATCTTCCCATTTTGACAATGAATTTCACTCAGTGTATCCATAATGAATAGTACCTTCAGACTCCTTTTGGAGAAAATTTTTCTAACTCTTGATTGTGTGCTTTTAGGTAAGGGGTAGTTGACATCTTGCTAGTCCTACTTGTCTTCATTAAGAATTTTAAAAAACCACAGCAACACCTTTTATTCAATTGTACTTTTTCCCAGATGATTGACAAAAAATTTATTTCGAGACAGTATGTAATCTGATGTTTTTGTAAGTAAGTATGCTATGAAATTGTAAGAATCCATCCCAGCCACCCCAGGGGACCACTCACAGACAGGCATGTGCAGGGCAAGAAGGATTCTAAGGTTTATTAGTGGGGCCATATTGCCCATAGGAAAGAAATACGGGGTCTGCCCCTATCCAGGTGGTAGCTCTCAGGCTAGAGGTAAAGGAGGTACTCTGCGTGAACAGGTAGATCTGGATGGAGTGTGGAAGTGGGCAGATATCCTGGCAGGAACTCTAGGGCAGGGAGGAGCTCAGATATGGATAGTGCTAGGGGCTACAGGGTGCCCCAGGGAGTAGCTGAGGTCCTGAGGTTGGAAGAATGCCAACAGAAATGATTAACATTCAAAACAAGTTAGCATACCATTAACTCAGGTTTACCATGGGTATGGGTGTACACATGCACACACACTGAGGACACTTGTTACACTCTCTCTTAGCCAAGTTCAAGTGTGCAGTTCATCATTATCAATCAATTATTGCCATCTTTCATATCATGAATATATGAGCTATATGAATATATGAAAATTTTATATCTGTTGACCCAGATCTACCTTTTTCCTCCATCATACTTAATAGTTACCAACCATTCTACTCTCTGTTCTTGTGTTCTCGTGGTGAAATTTAATACAGACACAGAAAAATCGCATAAAGTTAAAATATCACTTGATAAGTTATTATAAAAGCAAATACTTTTAACCATTCAAATCAAGAAATGCAGTATTGGCAGCCACTCTTAATATCCATGTATGTGTCCCAACCCAAAAGAAGCCCCAAATGCAATGTCTGCCATTTGCTTCTTCACTGTACTGGTTTACAGTAATCAGCAGCCACCTATGCATCTTACAACACTTCAATTTGGATTTCTTCTTTTCTTAACCTTTTCTTTTTTCTCTCCTTGACAATTAGTTTCAATAAATACAAATTTACTCCTCGGCACAAATCCTGTGTTAATAGATTTCTATTCATTTGGCTATCTGACACCCGTGCCCTTGTAAATTTCTCAGGAAGGGCTCATGGGGACAATATTCCCTGAATTCTGAAATGTTGACAGCATTTTAAGTGTTTTATTTACACTTGAAAATTGGCTTACTTAAATAGAGCATTTTTAGCTCATACTATCTTTACTACTTCTACAAGGCTTTGATGACTTTTCTTTACAAGTAGTTTGGTATTTCACCCAGATGCAAGATCATTTTCCTTGATTATGTCATAGTGTTGGTTGTTTGTTCTGAGGCAGTATTTTTTTTCAGGGAGGATATAGTTTGGTCTTTCAATGTGTCCTTTTTTGTTTGTTTGTTGAATATCAAGTAATCTTTCTTCCCAAATACCAATGTTTCATACCTATAATCCTAGCTTCTCAGGAGGCTGAGATATGGAGGATTACTGTTTGAAGACAGCTTAGTCAGAAAAGTCTATGAGACTACTTCCCCATAATAACTAACCAAAAGCTGGAATGGAGGCATAGCTCAAGTGGTAGAGCACTAACTGAGCAAACAGCAAACCATCCAAGCAAACAAACATGAGCCTCTAAGTTCAGACCTAGGTACCAACAAAAAATGTAGGGGTTTTAAGTGTTATTTTTTTAACTTTTTATTTGCAAAATTGTATTCTTATTACATTTATGTAGTTGTACAAAGGGGTTGGTGTTCAATATGTCAATTTTTTAGTACAATGCATCTTGTAGGCAAGTACTTATTCTGTTCTTTTGTTTTGGATTCATTCTGTTAGGTCTTCTATTATGCATACATTAAATCTTTGCCTGCTTTCTTGTATCTTTCTCATAAATCTTTACATACATTTACAGTTTTATACATTGTATCTCCTTTAGTTTTCATTTATTTTCAAATTTTTGAGTTTCTACTTAGCGTAACTCATTCCTCATACATTGTGCCATTTCTAAAACACTTTTGTATTTATTAAAAGTACATATAAATAAGCAATAGAGGTTAAGAATAAAGAAGATAGTATTTTTCATCTTGTGGGGGATATTTGCTGAGACAGTTATTGTCTATAGACATGGTATTTTGCTACTTACATTATATTTTCCTTAAAATAATTTTAAGTTTACATAGTAATAGTTCTGTTGCTAATTTTTGTGCTGTTATTTTTACTATTAAGAGGAGACAGGAACCAGAAACCTTTTCAAATTTAGGGTTTTCAGCTCTCACTCCGCATGCTTCTACTTTATTTTTGTCTTTCTGCTTTGTTTTCATTGACAATGTTTATTTGCTATGGAGTTTTCTTCACCAAGAGGCAGCTTTATTACAACAGGAAACTGCTTTATTTAGTTTCTAGAAATAGTTAAGGGTGAGAATTCATGAGATACAGAATATGCTGATCCCATACCAAAGATACCTATACCAGCTGTTCAGAATTGTATATTGCTGCCATCCTCAAAATGCCGTGTTGTCCTCACTGGTGAGTGTGTGTCAGGGAATTTTTCACATATTCATGAACACCATTGCTTCCTTCTATTTCCTCCTTTACAGATGATGATATGATACCACAGAGCTCTGTGGTTTTACAATGTGTTTTTTTTCAACCCACTTTTATTTTAAGGCTCATGGGAAAATCTTGTCAGATATTGTCCACAGGGTTAGGTAGGAATTAGATGTTCTATAAAGGAAATTCAGAAAAAAATATTAAGAAGTATCTTATATCCATAACCCTAGAATC
Source organism: Dipodomys ordii (assembly GCF_000151885.1). Taxonomy (NCBI): domain Eukaryota; kingdom Metazoa; phylum Chordata; class Mammalia; order Rodentia; family Heteromyidae; genus Dipodomys; species Dipodomys ordii. The sequence goes on from NW_012267262.1 coordinate 6,296,380, forward strand.
TTCATTATATATAAATATGTATATATATATGTATATATATATACATATATATATGTATATATATACATATACATATATATATATATATATATATATATAACACAGAGATTTCCACACTCAATGAATTAAGAAAAATTCCAAGTATGGAATTTTGTTCATCTAGATTTGAAGGATGGATACCAACCTTCATTTTAAAAATGGAATGAAGCCCTAATTTCAGAAGTGAATCAGTGTGAATTACTGACTGTAATAATTAGGTGACCTTTTAAAATACAAGTTTAGAAATTTTGCCAACTACTGATTACAAACAAAAGCTGCAAAATAAAATGCCCTAGAAAATGGACAATACCATTAATTGCAAACAAAATTATTTGTGGTTTTAAAGCACATAGAATACATGTTATAGATTTTAAAATGCCATTAATAGACAATCAAGAAAAATACTACAATTTACTATTTTAGCATACATGTCTCTACCAAACAACATAGTTGGGGAGTGATTTAAAAGCTACCAGAAAGGAATACATTTGGATTCAGTTTCCTAAAATAACGAAGTGTTTTTGTAAGATTTCACAAGACAATAAGGGAAACAGAAATCTGAAGCGAAGCCAAGAACAGCCATAGAGGAAAAAAAAAGTGTCCCCACCCCAGCTCATGTTAGACATCACTCACTTGTTCTCCTAGGCAACATTCTCTCTCCACTAAGACTCCCCACTTATTTCTCCTCTTGGAATGACCCTTACCACTCTCTTTACCTGGGTAAAGCCCATTCAATCTTCACTTATTAATTAAATCTCCATTCAGTCTTTATATCTTCAATCACTTTAAACTTGATTCTTTGGCAGATAAAACACAACATTTTGCTTGTTTTTTTTTTTGTTGTTGTTGTTGCTGTAGGATGTTATTTCCATGTAATACAAGCACTGTGTCTATTTTCACTTCCAAATCTCAGTTCCTATGCCCTGGTATATAGTAACAACGGAAAAATACATAGTGAGAGCTCTTGTGAATGATTGTACCCAGCACAATTGTAACTAGTAAGCAATAGTAATTCCTTCAGATTGTAAGCTAAAAATATGGTTTGTTCTAGCTAGGAAATTGTTTTCCAGTTTGGAATTTTAAAAATAAAGCTTGTATCTGGGCATTTTGCTCAGAGTCCAATGTGATGAGTAATAATGCTGAAAATAAGGCACTCTTGTGTAATCTGATGAGAAGAGTTTGTAGTAGGCTGATTGGAGGTTGTCTCTGCTGTTGATAATAAATCCAGTTTTATGCACATAGGAAAGTTTTTCATATACAAAGTATCACAAAACAGGAATGATTACAAATTAATCAGTATGATTTCCTAAGTATGAACACATTTCCTAAGTATGAACATTCAAAAGAATGTAAAATCTATTACTAAAGGTCAAATAGCTAAAACAATTGAAAATGGACACAAAGATTGACTATATAATGAACCCAAAAATTATATTCCAAATTTCTATAAGCAATAAAAGGTTCATTTTTGTCATTACAAACTATCAATATCACTAATGTCTGATACTAGTCTTATAGGTCTTGGTAAATATAGCTAACCAACATTCCAAGCAATCCAACAAAATATTTTCAAAATTATTAATTTGAAGAATATTGGATTTTAACAAAACTTTTGAATAAATAAATATAAGGGAATGTCCTAATGAAATGTTGAATAAGGCATGACTAGCTGAGTGAGGATACTTACTTTTGTTTAAAAGAGTACCTTTGGTGAAAGCAAAACATTTCTACTTACAATTACCTGCATTGCTGTAAGTAAGTCTGTACCATTGTATTAAGACGTGTTGCATTTAGATCTTCAGTATTAGGAGCATATGGTCCCAAACTTCCACTTCATCATGGTAGTTCTTGGCAATCTTCTTGGATTATTGCCTTTCTTAGAACAACATCAAATCAATCTCTACATGAATATATACCATCTCATTAAGACCTCACAACAGTACTTTAAAAAATAGTTTCTACATAAGCCAATGAACTATGCTTCAATTTATTTCTACCATATTTCCATGGAAGATTGGATTTGGGGTGGGCAAATAAATATTTAAAATCATAAGGAATCAACAGCAGCCTTCTTGGCACACTGATTTTTATAAGTGAAGACAGTGAAGGCTAGATGACATTTTAGGATTTTCCTAAACTGTTATTATAACCATAAGGACAATATTTCTTTATTGGAGTTGGTTAGCTCCCTTCTTGTGATACATTATACTGTGTAAGCATAGATATTTAGGTTATATATCCTATACTACACTGAAAAGTGGTAGAAAAATAAAATCCCTGCTAGTCATTGCTAAGGACACCAAGCTACAAGCCTCCAATTTGTAGAATCCACTCAATGTCTAGAAAACAAAACATTTGTTCTCTGACTAATGTGTGTACTTGAATCTCACTCAGCAAAACTTGTTTGATTTACTCTATATCATATGAGAAACCAAGGGGGTAGGATAGGGAAATATAGATAGACATATGCAAAACCATCATAACTTTTTTTTTACTGGTCGTGGAGTTTGAACTCAGGGCCTCGGTGCTGTTCTGAGCTCTTTTGCTACCACTTTGAGTGGTTAATTTGAGACAGAAGTCTCATGGGAACTTTTCTGCCTGGACCTTTTCTGCCACGATCCTCAGATCTCAACCTCCTGAGTAGTTAGAATTGCAGGTGTAAGCCACTGGTGCCACAATTTCCATCATTATTTTTAAGAAAATTCTAAAAATGGTCATTTCCTACTGACGGTGTCAACAGTGCCTTGTCTTCTTAGCTGTAAAAATTATTGTATGTGCTATACTTTCATGAAATTACTTTTATGATCTCCTTGGATCTGGCCCTTTATGTTAATTATTTTTGAAATACCAAGGTTGACCAGAGTTTGGATGTGTATTTTATATGGGCTGTGGAGTTGCATGAACTTCATAGAGAACATGAATGTCTTAGCCACAATCATTTCCATATAGTGGACAGCCTAAGCTTTCTTGAAATGGGCTGTATATACTTCTCTTTCTTTTTACCCAGTCTCTTTCCAATTCATAGCCACATATGGATGGCTGTTTGACCTGTAGTGAAATATACACTCTACTTATTCTAATTTTAAATGTAAATATACACTCTACTCATTCTAATTTTAAATGTGAAAAGCAGAACAAAATAACTAGTTTTATTCCCAATCTCAGATAACTTGTTTAAAAAAAAACTCTAACAATGCTTGATACGAAATGCACTCATTACCTTGCCCATGAAATTGTAACCCCTCTCTATGGTATTTTCACAATAGAAAGAAAAGAAAAGAAAAAGAAAACTCTACTTTTGCCCATTAGGAAAACAAATCCTAAATCTATGAAGAGACTTTAGGTTATACTCCTGGAAGGATGTGTTTACTGAAGTGTTGTATTTCTTCCCACCCTCCGGAAGCCACTCTACCCTGTGTCCTATGAAATCAGATGCCCAGAAAAGTCACCATTCTTTGGCTTTTCATGCAGCATTTATTGGTTTAGCCTTGGAATTGGATTGGATCTTAGGAAAAGAACAAGACTATTCTGAATTGAAGGAGTTTTCACTTCAGAAGAGGAAGCAGGATTATATATGTATATATGTAAATGAAATCTTTAGAAATTGAGCTCTTTAAAAATTGTAACTATGGCCACAAAACACATATTTCAGTTCCAATGAATAATATTAGTAAAATGTGTTCAGGAGTTGTCAGTAGAGGAATGAGATAGCAAAGAGACTAAGAAAGAGAAAAAGGCAGACAAGCACTGGTGGCTTGCACCTGTAATGCTAGCTTCTCAGGAGGGTGAGATCTAAGAACTGCAGTTCAAAGCCAGCCTGGGAAGGAAAGTCCATGAGACTCTTATTTCCAATTATCCACCCAAAAACCAGAAATGGATCTGTGGCTCAAAGTGGTAGAACACTAGTCTGGAGGACAAAAGCTCAGGTCTTGAATTCAAGCCCCAGTACTGGTATACACACACACACACACACACACACACACACACACACACACACACACACACACACCACAGAGAGAGAGAGAAAGGGAGACAGACAGAGAGAGGGAAGGAGAGGGAGAGGGAGAGAGGGAGAGGGAGAGAGACAGAAAGATAAAAAGTCCTAACGAACATTTTCTGTGTATAAGACATAGGCCTTGCATTTTTGTTATAGCAACTCTACATTAATATCAGTTTCTACTTTACAAGTATATAAGTTGAGACTCAAAAAGAATAAATCACCCAGATTTACATAGCTAGTCAATGACGTATCCAGAATTTGAAGCCAGTCCAGTTTAAATCTAAGAACATACTCAAGACTCCAGATTGTAAATGAGCTGAGCTGGGCTTTTACTAGTGGGTGAAGGCAAAAAAAGATAATGTGGGGAGGGGTTGGGGAAAGGGGGACAAGGAACCAGAGAACATGCAGAAAAGCACAAGCCAATCCAAACGTAATGTACTAAAATCAACATGGTTCCAGTGATTAATTTACACATGAAAATAGTGGGCAAAGATAGAAAATAGCATCGTGGCCTTCACTTTTAAGTCAGTGGCTTTAACTTTTTTTTAAGCCAATAAAAGCTTCTCATGGAGAAATGTCAAGGTAGACATGGCATGCTGGGGAGGTTTGTCAGGTGTGATGTATTGCTTGTGGTAAATACAAGGGGTAGATGCCATTCAGAGGAAAGCTAAATCATCTAAACAAAGCACTTCTTTTCAAAATCATTTGGCTATCTGTGAATGAAGGCTTTTAAAAGCATAAAAAATAGTTAAATTAGTTATATCAAAATGACTATACAGGAAGTTCTTTGCTTTAACTTCATGTAGCTCCTCAAAAAAAGTTAGAATGGGAACTGATTCCTCAACTAGATAGTGAATTTTGATCTTGTGAATCTCAGTAAATGTCCAGTTCTCTACATGGTTTCTCTAACTGGAAGCCTTGGTGCTATTCTGGATTTCATTTAGGTTCTACATCCAATTTGTCTCAGAACCCTATTAACTCTACCATTAACCTTCAAAGCTGACTATTCTCTGTGATGGCTGCCAGTCCAGTCTTGGTTGCCATTAATACTCTTTCTTCCCACTATTTCCAAGTATCTTCTACCTACTCTTCAGAAACTAAAGCAAGAAAACTACAACTAGAGCAAAATTGCCAGTGATTCACACCTGTAATCCTAGCTACTCAGGAGATCTGAAGAACATGGTTCAAAGTTATCCTGGATAATAAAAAAGAATTTTAAAAATAAAAAAGTAAAAAGAATTAAGAAAATAAAAAATAGAAATAAAAAAAACTAGCCTGGGGAAGGAACAGCCATTCGAGATTCTAATCTCCAATTAACCACCAAAAACTATGTATTGGAGTTATGGCTTGAGTGGTAGAGTACAAGCCTTAGGTATAAAAAACACAGGGGCAGCTCCCAGGCCCTTAGTTCAAGTGCCAGGACCAGCATGAGCGCATGCACACACACACACACACACACACACACACACACACACACACACACCTACAAGTACATAATTTACACAATTGAAATGCCCCAGTGGCTTCTCACCACACATAGAGTAAAATCTCAAGTCTTAATCCTAGTCCAAACCCTTCAGGATCTGACTTCCATCTGGGAATTGCTGAATCCTACTCCTTTTTAAACATTTTTAACACTGATTTCTATTAGGTCTGATAATTACTCTTTTGCTTATTTTTCTTCCTAGCTCTAATTCTGTATTTTTATTCAAAAATGATTGAAAGCTTGACTCATGACTATTATTCCAGCTACTCGGGAGGTAGACATAGGTAGGGAGATTTCAATTTGAGGCCAGGGAAGAATAACTATAGCACAAAACCTTACCTGAAAATATGACTAAACCAAAAAGGACTAAGGGTGTGGCTTAAGTGATAAAGAGCCCATCCTAGCTGGCATGAGGCTCTAAGTTCAAATCTTACTACCACAAAAAAAGACAAATATTTCCTATGCAAGATTCAACAGCTAGTGTTAAAGGATGCCCAATTGGGGGATAAAGCTACAAAGAAATGCAGGAAATGATCATTATAGAAGTTACCAACCTATCATAGTTACCATTACTTTGGAAATAAGAGATTTCTCTTGGACCAGGGCATCTTGATAAAATAAAAACTGAAACTTCAAGGGTAAAACTAAAAATTCAAAGCACTTTCCTAAGAGTAGGAATAAGACAAATATGTTAGCTTTTTCCATCACTATTGAACATTGTCTTCAAATAAGGGTCAGCCAGAGAAATTCACAAGAAATAGGAATGAAATCTAAATGAGAAAGAAAAAATAAATCTCTCTACTCCCAAATAGGATGATTTTATGTATTAAAAACTCAATAGAATCGAGTGAGCAAAAAATGAATCTAGCAAAGTTGCAGTACTAGGAGACAAAAATTAGTTGTTTATATAGGCCAGCAAGAACAATATGAAAAGGAAATTAAGTCAACAAATTTTGTTTACCACAACATGCAGAAGAGTAAATATCTGGGAATAAATTTGATGGTTAAAAAATAATACAGTGAAAATTATAAAATCTTGCAAATTAAAAGTAATAAATGAATAAGTAAATAAGCAAGTAAAAGTGCAACTATGTGCTTGAGTTAGGCGATATATTGTTAAGATACCAATACTCCCCAATGCAGTTTACAGATTCAGTGCAAAATTATGATAACATTTTTCCTTAGAAATACAAAGACTTTTCCTCAAATTCATATAAAATTGTGACTGGTTCCAAGCAGACAAAATTCATCTATGGTAATCAGAATAGTATGCTACTGGCATAAGGCTGGACACTGAAGAACAGTAGAATTGTTGGATATCTAGATATAAACCCAGATATTATGGACAACTGTTGCTCAACAAAAATCCCAAGACTATACAATATAGAAAGAAGAGTCTCTTCAACAAAGAAAGATGGGATAACTGAGTATTCTCATGCAAAGAAATGAAACTAGACCCCCATCTTATAAACATACAAAATTAAATTAAAATTAAAATATGGCATGTGAATTTTGCCCCAATAACTCATATCAACGCATTAAGCCCTACTAAAAAAAGATAATCTACACCACACAGACTTCTTTAATAACTGTAGGCTAGATCAGTATGTGAATGCATTATTTTATGTATCAAGAGAGAAAACGAAACACTGTTATTTCCGAAATATTCACTTTAGACAAAAAAAAAACTAAGACTCTTCCTGGCTTCTCATCCAAATGTTAATAACTTCATAAAATTAAAAGTTCCCATCTTCTGCCACATATTAAATTCTTTCTAGCCAATTGCCTCTGACTTTGTGACAACCTGTTTATACATGTACTTCTTGTCTTTTACAGACACACTTGGCAAGTTCAAGACAAGATAGATGCAAACAATGTGGCCTACACCACTGGGAAGCTCAGTTTCCACACTGATTATCCAGCCCTCCATCACCCACCTGGGGTAAGGTGAGCTTCAGCATACTTTCCACAGGGCAGGCCAAACACCAATAACCTCCTTCTTTTGAGCCTAGAAGATGAAATTTGGCCAACTGATTTATCTTATGTAAAGCTTCTTTCTTGAAACACAACACTCCAAAAAATTGTCAGTTCTTAAATTGTGAATTCCTTTACACTTCTAATAGGACATTTTCATGCATCTTTTAAAAATTGTTTCTTTATGGAAATAAGTCTTAGGATCTTTTGCTGCATTGTAGCTGATTTTAAAACAGAACTGCATCTAGAAGTCTTTTGTAAAAATTTTACTCCGAGAGCTAAAAGAGAAATTGAAATCTGGGAACATAATGTGAAGTTTCACCCCATAGTTACATGGCCATTTTGCTGCATAACAAAAACCCTAGATTCAGGAACTGAGGAAGTAAAAACCTCATAGGAAAATCTGCAAGAATGTATTACAAAAGCTACAAACATTGGGAAGAGAATGACCATGCTATCGTTGGAAAACATGTCTTGTCCTAGGAAAAGATGCTCTATGTAGAGCAAAAAAATTCCTTAGAGCCTGGCACTGGTGGCTCAAACTTGTAATACTAGCTACTCAGGAGGCTGAGATCTGAGGACGGTGGGTTGGAAGCCAGTCTGGGTAGAAAAGTCCATGAGACTCTTATCTCCAATAAACTACCTAGAAAATGCTGGAAGTGGTGCTGTGACTCAAGTGGTACAGCACTAGCCTTGGGCACACAAAGGCTCAGGGACAGCACCCAGGCCCTGATTCAAGGCCCCAGGACCAGAAAAAAAGTCCTGAGTACACTTTCTGATGGGACATTCTCCTCCATCTCTAAAAATTTCTCCTTTTCCTAAACCAAATACAATTTTGCAAAACCATCCCTTTACCAAAACAAAAACAAAAAAAATCTATAACCAATAGTTAGAAGACCATCTTTTAAGAGATTTTTTGGCTCTATGTTTTGAGCTAAATTTAACTAAATGAAACAATCACATACAAATTTGCATCTTTACACATAGAGCTCCCCTACGACCCAGAAGTCCCACTTTGGGGCATTTACCAAAACTATCACAAAAAAGACCATATTAAAGCTACCAGCACAACTATGTTTATTGAAGCATTATTTACCACAGATACCCTTGAGTAGATGAATGGATCAAGAAGATGTGATACACACACACACACACACACACACACACACACACACACACGCACACACAAACATGCATTCACACACACAATTGAATTCTATGCCTCCATCAGAAAGCATGACACTGCCCCATTTGTTAAGAAATGGAAAGACTTGGAAAAAATTGTATTAAGTGAAGTAAGCCAGGCCCAAAGAAACATAGGTCCCATGGTTTCCCTTATTTGCAATAACTAGTATACATCTAGGATAATCTTACCAGACAAGTAGAAAATGTCAAAAGCTATGTACAAATGACCATATAAGATAATGCTAAGCAAAATGAACCCCAAGATAGGGACACAAGAGGTTTTTTTCTTTGTGGCTGTTGTTTTTAATGTACTATGTGATTTTTTTTTCTTTTGTATATTCTTCCCCATGGTATAACCCCTGTTGTCACTGTATTTGATTCAGGTGCCCTTCATCTTGTATATACATTTTTCTAATTTGGGGAGGGGAAGGGAAATAACAAAATGCTGAAACAAGTACACAGATTGAACCAATGTAACAATGAGATGTACAAGACACTATGTTGAAAAGGAACTTTACAACTTCCTGTGGGGCGGGGGCGAGTAAAGGGGATAGGGAAGAGTTGGGGAGGTAGGAAGGGAAGGGATGGTAGATAAAAATCAAAGGAGGGGTAACAATGCTTGACAGGAAATGTACTCATTACCTTGCTCATGTAACTGTACCCCCTCTGTACAGTATCTTTACAATAATATATATAATATTAAAGACAAATTGGGGCAATTCTCATGTTAAAGAAAGAGAAAGGGGCCAAAATAAAAATGAATCTTTTTTAATCATCATCTTGACTGAACATGTTTACTTTGTGCTACGTGGTTAATCATTGTTCTTGCCAGTATTAGCTAAGTCTAGTATTTGACTTCACATGTTTTAAATTATTCTGTTGAGTGTAAAACACCACATGATTTCTTTGAACTAATTGATGACAGAAAAATGACTCCTATAGTCACCTTTTTGGATGATAGTCAAGAGAGAATACATACAAGTGTGATTTATTCTAAATGTGGTTCAGTTATTTTCTAAAACCCTAATTTTAAAAGCCAAACTCATCAAGTCAGTTCAAAAAAATGCATGGAGAGATTGGATAGAATAAAATGAAGGAGATCAGAAAACTAAAGGTCCTATTTGAATTTTTAATTATCTTCTTTGTATAAGTTTACATTTAGTTATGAAGTTAAAATTGAAAGCCAAGAGAAAGATGACAATATGACTTCATAAATATTTCTGACATGTAATATCATGTTAGATATTTTTATAGCATTTTATGATTTTCAAAGTATTTTTGCCTGTATTACTTTACATGATTTCCTTTAATATTTCGTAAAGGTAGACAGGAATGATCATGTCCTGATTGATGGAAAACTTATACTTCATCCTAAGCCTCTGACTAGTTTTTCCACACATCATAATGGTCCTGAACTTGGATTGCTATTTTCATAATTAACATAATATGATAAATTATTCATAAACATTGCCATACTTTACAAAGTCTTCAAAGTCAGGAATAGAATCATGTGTCTCTATATCTTAAAACTTAATACAATACCTTGTACATTATATAGACATAGTTTATGCTATAAAGAAATAAAGATATACAACAACATTTTACCTGTCTCCATCAGCAGAGGAAACACCAAAAACTAAATGCCTTGATAGATTTTTTTAACTAACAGAGTCCTAAAATCCTTCAACTCCATTAGAAGAATAAAATAAAAGCACACATTTGTACTGTTGTTCGAGATTCCACTCTGAACTATTCAAATTATTTCAAGCTTTTCTGACAAACAGAAGAGTCTATATTGTTCACACTATAGATGAAATTATCTGGAAAATGAGTTACCCTTTAATTCAATGAATTTAGTTTAAATTTAAGATTAAATTAAATGTAAAATCAAATTTGTTAGTCACACCAGTTATATATCAAATGTACCAACTATGTATTAAGTGCACCATGGCTAAGGGAAGCTAGTGATTACTGTATTTGTCATCACTGCAGGAAGTTCTGATGGCCAGCACTGGGGTAGCCCACCCAGGGAGCAAAGCCACACACATGAGTATTTGTTCCATGCATACTGACTCGGGCATTTAAAGATATTTGCTGCTTCCATTCTATAAGAATTCAATCAGACAATGACTGCTTTTAGCTTATGCCGCTCAGTAAAAATGAAGTTTGTACTACTGAATGGTATGTTTGCTTCTACAGCTCGATGTTCTAAATCATCCATACCAAAACCCATGAAAAACTGTCACTCAAAATAATTTTAAATTATACTCTGTTTTGCTTTCCAAGATGATATAATGTGTAACATTTTCTCCTGAAATTCAGAAAAGTTAATTAACATTGACTCACTGTTGGTTTCCCATTTCCAGTATTTCTTTGATTAATTCATCCCTCCTAGCCCTACCCTACCCCATTTCCTTCTTTTCCTTACACCTGGACTAGCACATTAAACTCTCAAGTCTGGCCTGTTTCCCCTCAAATACAGTGAAGCCACTGAACTAAATACTAAGCTAAATACTAAAATACAGTTCAGTGAAACCAGTATACTAATATTCTTCAACTCAGCCTGACTAGGTTACTTCATAGTGATTCCCCTCCATGTAGAATAAAAAGTTTAAGAATCCATCTGACATTTCAGTCTCTCTAGGAAGAAGTCCCAATAACCCTTCCAAACTAATCTACTCCTATTTGTGACTCACTGCTACATAGCCAAACTTTTTGTTACTTTTTTGTAAATTGGCTATGTTTTCAGACCTATCAGCATTGTCACCTACTTGCAAGCTCACTCTCTTCCATCTGTCCTAAACACCCTCCATCATCCTTTGTCTGTTTATACACAGCTGCCCCTGTTGGCTTCCCTGACTACTTTCTCATCAAGTGCTCATTCTTTGCAACCCTTCTGACTTGTGCCGTTTGTTTAGTAGTAAACACTATAATGCCTCTTCTATGTCTTCAACTGAAACAGGTTTGAACCTTGTAGAATGAATTATTTTTTAAGTCCATTTATAATATCCCAGATCCAAAAGAGACTCCAAAGGGATACAGGTGGACCCATTGCAACAATGAGAAAAATGAACTTTACAACTTTGGTGTGCAGGGAGGGGGGGGGAGCGGGGAGGATTGGGAGGGGGGGCGGGGGAGGACAGGAAGGGATGGGAAGGGGAAACAAAGGAGGAGGCTACAATGCTTGATAAGAAATGTACTCATTATCTTGCCCATGTAATTGTAACTCCTCTGTACAGAATTTTCACAATAAAAAAATAAAAATTAAAAACAAAAGAGACTCCAAGACATCCAGTTAAAGGAACTAGAAACTTTATTACATTGACACGGGGTCTGCTTCCTACTACTCGGATAGTAGGAGAATGGCCTTGAGCTCAGGGTAGGCTGGGTTTTTATAGGGGTAGGTTACACAGAGTTACATAGATGAGCCATGCAAAGCAGCCTTGGCACATTTTCATTGGTTATGGTTATATGACCTTTAAACTCATTTGTTCTTTACAGTAAATAGCCTATGTAATAATTTGCAATAGTCCACCCATAGTGAGACCATTTGGTGGTGGTCTTCAATTGGAGGACAATGTTGATATCACCTGTGGGCTTAAGGCCTTGCTACTGAAGGAAGTCAGCAAGGTTACAGAAGCAAAAACACAGCATTGAGTCACAGGAGCCTAGGCAAAACATAATCTTGACTTGGCCAGAATGACGATACTATCACTGTTATTGACACTATTACAGAGATGAGTTTTATTATAAGCTCCTGACTAATACAGCAACTCAGTGCAGCTGGTGATAAGCCTCAAGGTTGACAGTAGCCTTCTGCAAAGTTGCCAACTTGGTAAACTTGAGTGAGGGAGAGATGTTCTTTTGCTTTTGAGCAAGGATGGAAAAGGGACAAAGGCTGACCTTTGTCTGGGGTTTTTCTTTACCAAGAGGTTTTGCCCTTTATCAATAATTTTGTTCTGTTTTCTGATTTCACATTTTTGTTCTCATGGATATCCTTCTTTTTCCAGTGAAAAGAGGGCTCACTGGGGGGGAGGGGGTAACTTTCCAACAGCAGGAGGGGCTGAGGCCAGACCATAGGAAGACCTTTCTGCCAGTGAGAAGCAACTCAGATCTCACACATTCCTACTTTTGGAATCAATAACAAAATAACCAAAAGAGAAACCAGTAAGTGCTAGTATTTTTAAATCAATTTCTCCATTTTCTCCATTTCTTCTTCCAGGTTCAGCTTCTGCACTGCATAAAACAAACAGTCACAGGAGGTGATTCTGAAATTGTCGATGGTTTTCACGTGTGTCAAAAGCTCAAAGAAAAAAATCCTCAGGCATTCCAGATTCTGTCTTCTACCTATGTAGACTTTACAGACATTGGAGTGGATTACTGTGATTTTTCTGTACAATCTAAACACAAAATCATAGAGTAAGTACTCTAGATATTTTCCATAGTAGTAAAACAATTAACAGCAAAATTTTTATTACCTTATCTTGAGGTTCAGTGTTTTTTTTTCTTTCTTGCTATTGTTTCTAACATATTTGTAAGGTACCATATAATTTTTTTTTGCTTTGTATGTCCCTCCCCCATGGTATACTCCTGTTTTCAGTGTATTTGATGTTGATATAATTTGGGGAGGGGAAGGGATACAGGTGGACCCATTGCAACAATGAGATGTACAAGATGCTATGTTGAAAAATGAACTTGACAATTTAGGCAGGGGAGGGAGGAGGATGGAGAAGGGGTGGGGAGTGTAGTTTTGGAGATGGGAGAGAAGAGATGGTAGGGGAAAAGCAAAAGAGGAGGCAACAATGCTTGATAAGAAATGTACTCATTACCTTGCTCATGTAACTGTAACCCCTCTGTACAGTATTTTCACAATAAAATACTTATTTTAAAAAAACTTTTATTACCCTAAATTTTAACCAACAGAAATATCCTGTGTACTCCATAGTTTTACTTTTTACTTTAGAAAAAAACAGGAAAAAGTATATTCACCCTAATCAAAACTCTTAAGTCTGTTCTTAATATTTAAAGAAAAAAATAACTTCATGTAAACTTTGTTTTTAAAACCCTATTGGTTATAAGTTCACCCAATGAATTCAAATCCTTTCTATCCAGCTGTTTGTTCCCTTAGTCAATGACTTGCCCTTGCTGATCCACAGCTTGTTTTTTCAGGATAAGTTTTAATAACTCCTTTTTACAATTTAAATAGTAATATAGAGTTAATCTATGAATGCCCCTACCACAGTGCTAGGCTTAGAAAATTCCTTTCTATCATATCCATAAACATCAATTGTTTACTGGTGATAGATTGCTATTTCAGTTCTAAGTTTCTAGAAACCAACACAAAAGGACAACAGAATCAGTTCCAAGATCTAAGATGCTCCTAAAATCTGAAATAAATTTCTCTTTGGATCCTCATAAAACAAGATGCAGTAGGCAAGACCGGTATTTCCACAACAAATTCAAGTCCCATAAAACATTGCACCACTTAGTGAGACATGCTATTTCAACTAGTAAGAAATATTTTCAACAACAGCTCTGTAGGAAAATATCTGTTTTATTTTTAAATATTTGTCTTTTACACATTACGAACAGCTACATGCATAGCCAGTTATTTACATCTCATAGCTTTTCCCTCTTCCTCAATATGAAAACGTGCATTCGACTTTTCATTTTATTGTCTTGTTATGTACAGGAATTTCCTGCTTGCTAAGATACAATTTGGGACTTAAGAGAGTGGTAGGGTACATACCTAACGTGTGAAAAGGCCTGGGTTCAATTTCTAACACCATCAAAGAAGAAGGAAGGAAGGAAGGAAACCAACTTGTCTTTTGTTTTCTAAGAGAGTAAAGACAAGGTAATAAGAAAGAGAATGTATTACACTGTTACATTAAAAATATTCAGTTTTTTTCTATCTGAAGTGTGTGTGTTACTGGAAATTGAACCCTGGGCCTGGAAAGCAAGCATTCTTTCACTTTAGACCACTTGTTTGTATTTTGTTTCTACAATCAGTTCTACTAATGGCCAAAAAAAACCCAAAAAACCCAAAAACATTACTTAAGACCTTGTAGATGAAATGCTTTCTAAAGCAATTGACCTATGAACTTGTAACATAAAAAGGATTTTACTATAAAAAACCCAGAATGAATTTTACTAACAACACCTTTTTAACTTGAAACTTTCTGAGACACCTGTTTTAAGTTAAGTTGAATCCTCCTGACATGTAGGAAGTTTTCAAAAAACATATGATGAATGGAAGGGTGAAAATTAACATATTATACCACAGGTAACCATATGATATGATGTCCACATGTTTTGATTCTTGAATTACCAGAATAAGATGTATCTTCCAAGGAACCTTAAACCCTTACAAATACAGATGAATATTTTGGAAAGTGCGTATTAACTATTTCTCTTAAATAAAACAGGTTAGATGATAAAGGCCAAGTGATTCGCATCAACTTCAATAATGCAACTAGAGACACAATATTTGATGTGCCTGTTGAAAGAATCCAGCCCTTTTATGCTGCTCTAAAGGAGTTTGTTGACCTTATGAACAGCAAAGAATACAAGTTTACCTTCAAGATGAATCCAGGTGAGTGAAGGCATTTTCTCACACAAGTGGAAAGGATGAGCTTATTTGTTTGTTATTTTTTTTCTTTCAATCTTTCCCATCTGGAATCTTGGTCAGTTGTTAATTTGCCTAAATAACAGATTCCTGACCCCCCGTCTCTGCTCAGTTGACTCCCCAGACTTGAGATTAATCCCTTGAGATTATTCCCAAAGAAGTTCATAAGCATTCCAAAATATAAGATCCTCCAACCTGAATAACAAATACTTGAAATAGAAGCGTAGGCCACATGAAATCCTCTGTTTGATGCTAAGACTCAGGTTTTGTGTATTCTATCTTGATAGCCCTATCAAAACAAACTGCGAGTTGTATTTAATTCTCTTAATCAGCTGAACAAAATTTTTCTTAGTTCTCCCACTAAAATATGTAATATTTATTCATAAAATTTGCTGGCAAAGATAGTAATATTCCAAATAAAGTAGAAGTTGTCATATTCTAGCTACTTGCTAAACCATCTCTACTAGCTGAAGTACCATGAAACTTAGGCCTTGATAATTTTTAATTTATTTTTATAATGGACAAATAAAATTATTTATATTTCAGGATAGGAAGGTGGCTCGGTGGTAGAGTGCTTGCCTCACATGCATGAAGCTCTGGCTGGGTTCAATTCCTCAGTACCACATAAACAGAAAAAGCCAGAAGTGGTGCTATGGTTCAAGTGGTAGAGTGCTAGCCTTGAGCAGAAGGAGCTCAGGGAACAGTGTCCAGGCCCCGAGTTCAAGCCTCAGGACTGGCAAAAGAAAATTATGCATATTTAACATATACATCCTGTTTTGACATATGCATATATTATGAAATAGTTAAATTAAGCTAATTAATGTGTGAATTTTTAAAATAATTACCAATTTTATAGTGGGAACATATAAAATCTACCTTTTATCAACTTTCCAGAATGTAGTACATTGTTATATATATATACTCACCATATTATAAAATAGATCTCTTCCATAAAAGGACTTTGTTTCCTATACGAAAATGCACAATTTCTCTCTGCTATTGATTGTTTCACTGGAAGATTCTTTTTACTTGCAATTGCTTTTCTTTTTTGGGGGGAGGGGGAGGGGTCTGGTCGTGGGGCCTGAACTCTGGACCTGGGTGCTGTCCCTCAGCTGTTTAGCTCAAAGCTAGAGCTCTACCACTTGAGCCACAGCTTTTTTCTTTTTGCTTATGGATGCTGAGGAATCAAACCCAGGGCCTCAAGCATGCAAGGCAAGCACTCTACCACTGAGCCACCTTCCCAGGCAATTGCTTTTCTTCCTTTTGCTTTTTTTCCTTAATAATTTTTTTGGGGGGCTGGGTCGGTCGTAGGGCTTGAACTCTGGACTTGGACACTGTCCCTCAGCTCTTCAGTTCAAGGCAAGCGCTCTACCACTTGAGCTACAGTGCCCCTTCTGGTTTCCTGGTGGTTTATTGGAGATAAGAGTTTCATGGACTTTCCTGCCCAAGCTGGCTTTGAGCCGTGATCCTCAGATCTCAGCCTCTTCAGTAGCTAGGATTACAGTGTGAGCCACCGGCGCCCGGCTTAATATTCTTTTGTTTTCTTGAGGGGAAAAGTTTTATAATGCTTCCCAGGCTGGTCTCAAACAATTCTGGGCTTAAACCATCCTTTTACCTTAGCCTGGGACTACAGACACACATACCACACTCAACTGAAATTGCTTTAGAATTAATTGGCATAGTAAAGTAACACTAAAACTGTGATAAATTTACTGGTGTAAAGGAACAGCAAGTTGATTTTAAGCATGGCAGCACGCACCATTAAAGCACCATAAGGGAAAAAATGCAAAAATAGAAGACAGGATCCAAGCTCCCGCATTTAGTGATAGCATAGCTTTAGACAAGTTTCCCAACTTGAGAAAGCGCAGTTTCTCACATTTTTTCCCAGTGTTTCTTAAAAATAAAAGCATTAGGAATGTACATACATATAAATAAAAGTGTTAGGTATGTAAATAAAGCAAAAGTAAACAAATATAAAACAAATATAGAATACCAACCAAGTTGTTACTACCCTTATAATCACAGAAAGCTGTTAAACATATCTAATTAAGTAATAAGTAACAATCAGTAAGATAATGTGGAAGTTTTTCACAGAGAAAATATTTTATGTAGGAATTATTTTAAAATGAACCACCCAGGAGCCCACAATGCTAGGAAGTTTAAAATACCATAATGCCTACAGCATTTCACATCCATGAACTCATTTGTGTTAAAAATGAAATCGATATATTTTTTTTATAAAGGAATACATGTGTGCTGTCTCTTGATGTGAACCGAGTAGCACATTTTGAATGCTACATGTTCTAGCTTTGTAAATCATTTAAACACGAATTACTAATATTTAAAACCTCCCCTAGGTGATGTGATTACTTTTGACAACTGGCGCCTACTTCATGGTCGGCGTAGCTATGAGGCAGGAACGGAGATATCCCGCCATCTCGAAGGAGCATATGCTGACTGGGACGTGGTCATGTCCAGGCTTCGCAT
Source organism: Dipodomys ordii (assembly GCF_000151885.1). NCBI lineage: Eukaryota > Metazoa > Chordata > Mammalia > Rodentia > Heteromyidae > Dipodomys > Dipodomys ordii. Next base: position 6,314,176 of record NW_012267262.1, read on the forward strand.
CCTAAGGCAGAAAGTCAAGAATGGGAACTGAATTTCGTGTCTTCTCATTTTAGCAAGAGACTAATGACTGTACTTCTGGGGCTATGGCATAGTTCTTCACTACAGTGACCTGTCTCATTTGAATATTAATTTCTTTGTCTTTAAGCTTGTAACTGCTGTCTCTGCTCTTTTCCTGTAGTCATACTTCAGTGTAAACTAGTTACCTGTTTAAAGCAGTGTGCTTCTTCCCCAAATAAAGCAATCCTTCTGTTCTGTTATATATGTGTTCTAATTTCCTTTGCCAAAACAGAAAATCCTGCAAAGTCCCTACACGTAGTTTTTGTATCAACTAAAAAATTTCTTCAGATAAAGATTTTTTGTATATAAGTTTATCTGATTTGGGGATGGGAAAAGGAATGACAGAAATGGTGAGACAGAGGGCAAAGTGTGAAGCAGTACAACAGTGATACTCACAAGACAATATGGTAGTGGAAGGGGAGTAGGGGGAAAGGGAAAGCAGGAGAAAAATGAAGGAAGGGGTAACAACGCTCAGCGAGAATTGTACTCATTTCCTTACTTATGTAACTATAACCTGTCTGTATATCACCTTTACAATAAAAAAGAATAGCACGTTGTTTTAAATAAAGTTTTCCATTCAAATAAAACTTGTTTCATAACATAGTTCTGCTTTGTGACCTTACAGAGACACATAGCTGTCACACAGGCCTGTGAAAAGACTTCATATTTTCCAAGATCTATTTTATTTACTCTTGTTATAAAATTCTAATACACAAGTTTCCAGACCTTACTAACTTGACCACCTTAACATTTTTGGTACTATCTAAATAATGAAAGCCAACACAAGCAAACAAAAATTATAAGAAACTCTAGTCTTCCTAAAATTCTCTTGTACCACCACCCCAAAAACAATATTCCCATGATATGCCACCCTCCTTGCTTACACCTGTTGATGGATCCTTTTTTTTTTCTTGTTTCTTGCCTTGAGCCAACATCTGAAAGAGAAAACCCAAGATGCCTATGGCACTCATGAATGGACAGATGTTTGCTAACCTGGACAGCTTCAGCTGCTGGTCTCAGCTCTCTCAAGGATACTTCCCCAGCTCAGTGGCAGAACGGGTGTCAGAAACAGTCACAGAGGTACCCATGGCAACAGGAAAGGTTTAGGATTACTATTTGCATATATCCTAGTGTACATAGATACTTTAGTCTGCAGAATTTTAGACTTAACACCCTGTTTCTTAAAGTCATAATCACTGACACCACTGCATAGTTCTAGCTTTTCCCTTAAGATCACATTTAAATGTTACTTGCATTCATGATTTACCACATGTTTCACACTTGAATTTTCTATAACTGGGAATCTGTATCAAGATCATCTTTATCCCATGCCAAGAAGCCCTTCTGACATGCTGAACTCTGGCATTAAATCCACATCTCCAGTCTAAACTTCTTCCCTTATAACATTGTCACTTTCTTGGACTTTCGTTGTCCTTTCCTGTCATCTGTAGTATATGACATGTTTGATTCCTTTGAACTTGAAAAGGATTTCCTCCAAGTCTTTCCATTTCCTAACAAATGAGGTGATATTCTTTCTGATGGAGGCAGAGAATTCCATTGTTTGATATTATATTTTCTTGATCCAGTCATCTACTGAGGGGCATCTGGGTTGGTTCCATATCTTAGCTATGGTAAATAATGCTGCGATAAACATAGTTGTGCTGGTAGCTTTAGTATGGTCTTGTTTATGATTATTTGGGTAAATACCCAAAAGTGGGATTGCTGGGTCATAGGGGAGCTCTATGTGGAGTCTTTTGAGGAACCTCCATACTGCTTTCCAAAGTGGCTGAACAAGTTTACACTCCCACCAACAATGCAATAGGGTTCCCTTCTGGCCACATCCCCTCTAGCATCTGTTTTTTATTAGAGTTCTTGATTATAGACATCCTAACTGGGGTGAGGTTGAATCTCAATGTTGTTTTGATTTGCATTTCTTTTATGGCTAGGGAAGTTTAGCATTTCTTCGTGTGTCTATTGGCCATTATTTCCTCTTCAGAGAAGTTTTTTAAGTCTTTAGCCCACTTATTTATTGGGCAGTTGTTTCTTTGAGGATTTGTTGTTGGGGGATTTTTTTTTTGAGTTCCAAGTATATTTTAGATATAAGGCACTTGTCTGTTGTATAGCTAGTGAAGATCTTCTCCAAGTCCATGGGCTTTCTATTGATCTTACTGGGTATATCCTTTGCCATTCAGAAGTTCTGCAGCTTCATGCAATCCCATTTGTCCAATCTTTCTTTGATTTGTTGTGTTTCTGGGTCTCTATTAAGAAAATTATATTAAGTGAAGTAAGCCAGGCCCAAAGAAACACAGGTCTCATAGTTTCCCTTATTTGCAATAACTAGTATATTTGTAGGACAAGTAGAAAAGGTCAAAAGCTATGTACATATGACCAGATAAGATGATGTTAAGCTAAAATGAACCCCAAGATAGGGACACGATTTTTTTTCTTTCTTGATATTGTTTATAACATATTTATAATGTACCATGTGATTTTTTTGTTTCTTTGTATGTTCCTCCCCCATGGTATAACTCCTGTTTTCACTGTATCTGATGTCGGTGCCCTGCATCTTGTATATACACTTCTCTAAAGGAAGGGGAAGGGGAAAAATGCTTAAATAGGGATACAGGTTGACCCATTGTAACAAGGTTGAAAACAAATTTTACAACTTTGGTGGTGGAGTGGGGTTGGAGGTGGGGTGGGAGGAAGAAAGGGGGTAGTTGTGGAGGTGGGAAGGAAGGGATGGTAGTGGAAAAACAAAGGAGAGGCAACAATGCTTGATAGTAAATGTACTCATTACCTTGCTCATGTAACTGTAACCTCTCTGTACAATATTTTTACAAAAGTGTACAAAAAAGGTTCTTAATCTCTCTAAAATGTTCCTAGAATAAAAAAATAAAATAATTGAGTTTCATAGGGACATGGCATGTTTCAAACTGACAACATTCAACATTTTTTAAAAAATTATTGCAATAACTGGGCATTCGTGGCTCACACTTGTGATCCTAGCTACTCAGGGGGCTGAGACCTGAAGATCACAATTTCAAAGCCAGCATTGGCAGGAAAGTCCATAAAACTCATATCTCCATTTAACCACCAGAAAACCAGAAGTGGCATTGTGGCTCAAAGTAGTAGAGCATTATCCTTAAGCAAAAGTGCTCAGGGACAACACCCAGGCCCTGAGTTCAAGCCCCATGGCCAACTCCCTAAAAGAAGACAATTACTGGAATAATACCAGCTCTATCTATTCATCACATCTAAACTCTGGGTAAATTCCAGGCTAAAGTCATATCATATTTTTATTTGACAGATATTTATCACACATCTTGTGTGTGTCAATCACTCTGATAGATTAAAGATTTAGAAGGACTTGAAAAGAAGTCATATGCTCCCTTATAGTCTATTAGGCAAATAGATGGGGTTGTAGGTAATGATGTACCATGTTTACAGAATGTTTCACAGGAAGGCGCCCAAACCAAACCGAAGATGCTAAGGAAAAGTTTCCGTCTGATTTGCATTATGAGGACTAGGAGTAGTTTTCCAGGCATAGTTCAGGAAAAAAATATCTTTACACATTAAAGAAAAGAAGTGAGAGTGAAGGGAACGTAGGGCATATTTTGAGTTACAAGTTGGAAAAAATAGACCCTGGCAGTGGTACAAATTGTAGAGTCAGATGCCAAGGTTCAAATCATATATAATCACAGTTAACTATGTGTCTTTGGATAAGTAGCTTTTCCTAGGAAGGTTGGTTTGTTTCTTCTCTATCTATAAATAAGATTAATAACAGCTTTTATTTCATTAAATTTTTCTTAGGATTACATGAAGGTTTATGTAGTGTTTTCTCCAATTTCTCAGATAACGAATTACACCAGTGGAGCTTTAAAAAAATGTGGCTTCCCAGATAATTCCCTAAAGATTGTGATTCAATAAGTCTGGGATACAGACCAGCAATTGTATTTTTAGCAAGGATCCCAGATGATATGCATCATTAGTAAAGTTTGGAAGATACTGAGATAACTATTAGCATACTTCCAGGCACAGGGTAAGTACTTAAGAGTTGTTAACTATTATTACTTAGAATAGCAAAGGCTGAAGAGGAAAAGTGTTCTGGTGAGAAGAGACAAATGAGACAGGAGAGGGAGTCAGAGCCAAGTTATGAAGTAATTAAATGCATGCTGTATTACATAGTTGGTATTTAATCTCAAAAGCTTGGGGATGCCTTTTAATGGTTTTTTTTAAGCAGTGAATTGCCTTAATCAGACATTAATTTCAAACATCAGTGTGGTTTTATTGAAGAAGGGATTCTAAGTGAGCAGGACAAAAACTACAAATCTATTGAGGAGGTTATTGTAAGAAGCCAGATGGAAGGATAAGAAGGATTGAATTAGACAATGGAAAGAGCCCGGATCAATGCTTAAAAGGCTAAATCTAGAGACTTGATCTATTTCAGGTAAAGAAGGAGGGATGTGTCTAGGATTTCTCTCAGGTCTTGTTAGGGAAATGGGTTGTATAGAGGGAAAGAAGTCATGACAGAAAAAATCATGGCAACTATTCAAATAGAAAACAATTTGGTTTTGAACAAACAGAACTTGAGTTGTCATTGCACAAGTCTGTTTGGCAGTCAGACATATCTGTACATAGAGCTCAAACAGAGATCTGACTTAGAGATCTACATTTAGAATGCCTACAGAAGGTAGATTCAATAATCACTTATTTACTTTGGGACATTTAGTAATATGCCCAAAGTCACAACCCTAATGATTTGATGATAAACTAATGATACTGGCCTAACTCATGGAATCTGCTGAACTGTAGAACACAGAGAATTAATGGGAACTTGTATCCAAAATTCAGATCAACTTCTTACATATCTATTCCAGGCCACATCTCCATATCCTTGCTGTTCCCTTCACGACTGCAAATATTTCTGCCCTGGAAAGGATACAGGAATATTGCGTGCTATTACAACAATTTCTAAGTGTTATACGTGACATGACATGTTATGGGCTAGGGCAGCTGGTGCTGACTAAACATAATTCATGTAAAGAATTGGTTTCTCCCTCTGCCACCCCCAAAGTCATATTAGATCTGATGTCATTTGGATTTGAATTTACCCCTGTTGGCAGTACAGATGCTTACTGCCTTCCATTTCTCTGATTTGACTTGGATAATGTGAGCTGCTTGGCTAGTTAATTGGAGTAACTCCACATGTCACCACTATTTCTCCTTCCAGCCAGTCAATAAAAGGTAGGCGAATGAATATTCATAGATGGCATTGAGGCAAAAGAAACTCCATAAAGAAAAAAAAATGTGACACTGAGGGTGACTTCTCTTTGAGAGTTTACACTATGGAACAAAAGATATTTTACAAACAAATACATTCTTTAAGTTAAATATCATTTGGAAGGTAGTTTGAAGCAAAGTAATGGCAATGAAAAAGGTGATCTGTTTAGACTTTATAAGCTTCGTAAACACTTCCGAGACTCTAAACAGTTTCCTCCAGATGTCTTTACTACCTTTTATGCCTGAAAATTTCTCCTTCAATACTGGCCAACAAAATTGTGCACAGAACCCTCCACTCATTTTCCCCAACATCAATAATAAAATTTGTCAGCCATACATAAACTTTTGTGGAAACAGCTCCATCATGACATGGACTGAAATAAAGCCCTGTTTGGCTTTGTCCTACCAAAAGTACCAACTACCAGAAAGTCAAGTATAACTCAATCCTCTTCCCTCAGACAACAGGTCTGTCAAACTAGGGCCCACCTGAGCACTCTGAAATGGCTGCTGACTTAATCCAGATGCTTCCAGCCATAGTCTGTGGATATTTCTGTGCTCACAGGGACCAAATAGAGAGCACACTTGCTGAAGGCACCCTTGCCAACGACCCCAGCAGAGACAGACTTGCCTACCTTGCTCCCACTGGAAATCCTGAAAAGATCCTACACTCAGCTCTAGCCACTAGGCCAAGAATAGTCCTGCCTGCCCAAGCACCCACCAGGAGAGGTGGTCTCTCATGGCCCTGAAGTTGACCTGCCAATGCTCAGTGAGAATGCAATATCCTGAAGCTGCTCTAGAACATAACTATCAGGATCCTAACAGGAGAAACATGGAACATAGATGCACCACCGCCTCAGATGTAGACTCTGAAGTTGCCCTGTAACTCTATTCTGGTCCTGTCTAGAAACTACCCTTCCCCCACCCCACAGCTGTGAGGACCACAGCTCACTGTGAACCCAGGAACAAACCTATTCACTATGAATCCAACTGAAGACTATGAAATAACCCCTTCTTCACATCCAACCTTACTGGTACATATCCCTGATGGCAGTCTAGTCTACCCAGGAGCCAAGCTAGATCTCTGTCTGCTGAGCCTTTGGTGCCATGCCAGCTATCTAGAAAACCCATTGTAGACCCAGAAGCTACAAACTACAAGCCCATATATTATCCCAAAGGATATCCAGAAAGACACAAAAAGAGAAGTCTTTGCTTGTTAAAACAAAGGCCAGAGCCTTTACTCATACAAGTGCACAGATGCAAACACAAACAATTCAGATCCCAAATGATGAGGCAACCACAACTGTAGAGTAGCAATGAAATATATAAAAGTTCCTGTAACTACCTCCTAAGAAATGGGACTCTGAATTACCTGAAGAATAATTCAAAAGAAGTATCTTAAAGAAATTTAATGAGAAGGCAGAAAATATCACAGAGAACAAAATCAGAAGACAATACATGAAGAAAATGAGAAGCTTAATTTAAAAAAAAGAATCCATAAGCAGAGAGAAATTGTGAGTCAGAAGACCAACGATAGACTGAAAAAGCAATAGAAAGTAGATTTAGTCATAAAGAAGAAACAACCAGCACACTTGAAGACAAGCCATTTGCAACTATGCCCCTCCCTCTTTTTATTTCCCAGCAGCACCAGGAGTTTGTACGCAAGGCTTTACACTTGTTACCTGGCATACCACTTAGCGACACCACTTAGTGACACTGGTTATTTTAGGGTAAGTTCTCTTTTTCTTTCCACACACACTTGAGCCATGATCCACCTTCCATAAGTTTCCCATTATCTCTGGAATCAGAGGCACCTGGCCACTTCCATCTTCCCTTCGGTGGAGATGGCACCTTGCAAATTTTTGTGCCCAGCCTGGCCTCTCAAACTCTGCCTCCATGTAGCTTGGAATGGATGGTGACCACCAGTGTGTCCAATTATGGGTTCAGAAAAGGTCTCATTCACTTTTTTACCTGGACTAGCTTTGAACTGTGATCCTTCCATTCTCAGTCTTCTAAATAGCTAGGGTAACATGCATGAGCTACTAATGCCTTGAAAACTTTACAATGGGGGGGCAGGAGGGGTTGGGGAGGTGGGGAGGGAACTGATGGTAGGGGAAAAACAAAGGAGGAGGTAACAATGCTCAATAGGAAATGTACTCATTACCTTACTCATGTAACTGAACCCCTCTGTACAGTATCTTTACAATAAAAATATATATTAAAATTTTTAAAAAGAAATGAAAAGAAAAATAAATTAAAACAAAGAGAGTAACACATACAGAACCTACAGGATTCCAACATGAAAACAAGCAGATGGACTATGAGATTTCAGAAAGAGAAGAGAGAATAGCAGGAAGTTTTTTAACAGACTGAGGTCTGAGAATGTCATAAACCTTGAAAGAGATATGAGCATTCTGAGACACAAACTTCAAAGGAACACAAGCAAGGAATATTATATTTTATGAGATCCATTATACTCACACTGTCAAAAGTTCAAGGCAAAGAGAAAGTTTATCGCCAACAGATGGAGAAGAAATGTTAACTGAATTTCATTGAATGGAAATGAAAGGACAAAATAACATCATGGAGGAAACATACTATATATTTGTGTATGTACTGTATACCACATACATTTTTTGTGAGTCAAAGCTTTATAAGAGATGCTTTAAAACTGGGTTTGGGGGGCTGGGAAGGTGGCTCAGTGGCAGAGCACTTGCTTTGCATGCATGAGGCCCTGGGTTTGATTACTCAGCACCAAATAAGCAAAAAGAAAAAAGCTGGAAGTGGCACTGTGGCTCAAATGGTAGAGCGCTAGCCTTGAGCTGAAGAGCTGAGGGACAGCACCCAGGCCCAGAGTTCAGGCCCCACGACCGGACCCCAAAAAAACCCAAAAAACAAAAAACTGGGTTTGGTTTGGGGTCTAATTTTTTCACCCATTGATTATTGAATGTGCTGTAAGCCATTTTCTCTACAATCACTTTGTAATCACCATGGAAGGAAGGACAAGACATCATTTAGATCACTATGCTTAAGGAACAATAGCACCTTCTCAGGATAGAACACCCCCAACAAAGATATCCTGACTATGAGAATGGTAACAAGTTCCCCCAAACCATCCCCAAACAGACTGAAGTTATCATCAATCAGGCTATACTTTGACCAGACCTGATCAATAATCATATATGCCTCTTTCCTCTTGCCCTTCAGTTCTTTGTTTATGAAATTTAAAACTCACGTCTATACAACAGGACATCTGGAGCTAGGCACAGTCATTCCCTGGCATGCTCAGGCCATGTGATATGTCTCCTTTCTCTGTCCTTAACTATTTCTCTTTATTTGACATATAGTAGGGACTGGCCAGACCTGATTCATAAAATTCTTGTTATTTGTATCTAGAGTTAAAAGGTTAAGTTTCAGAATCATAAGTTCATTAGATTTTCATATGGGGCCAGCATTCTCAGTCAAAAATTAAGAAATCATTCTTGCAAGCTTCTCGTTGAGATTTGAGAGAATCAATATTTTATTTATTTGTCTAAGCTTTTAGGTTTTTATCCTTTTTCAGCTTTAAATTTTGCTACAATGCTTATTTTCTCAAAAGGAACCTTAAAGAAGAAAAAGGTGCTCTATCATTTTCCCAGAGAAGAAAAAAAATTTTCATTTCATTTGTAACACCACACCCAAATGAGATGAGTTTATGTTCATCTTTTTTTTCTTTTTTTCTTTCTTTTTTTTTGTGTGGGTGTCTTGAACTCTTAAGCTCTTCAGCTCAAGGCTAGTGCTCTACACTTGAGCCACAGCACCACTTCCGGCTTTTTCTGCTTATGTGGTGCTGAGGAATTGAACCCAGGGCCTCATGCGTGCGAGTCAAGTGCTCTACCACTGAGCCACCTTCCCACCCCCTGTACTCATCTTTAATACTTCAAGTGAACAAGGAAATAAATCATTCTTAAAGGTAGTTGCTATTATTTACAAGAGTCAGGGCTGATTATCCTTTCTTCCTACTGAAGGAACCCAGTATTTTGCTGTTATGTACAGGGATCCGCACTGAATTCTGGGGATCATGACCGGGGCTAGTCTTCATGGAAGCCACCCCCATTTTGCCTTGAAAATGAGCAATATGAATAGGAGAGTGTGAGCTGTGCTACATCAGGAAATGTTTTTAATGAGTTCTTCAAGAAGATACTTATCTCAAGTTCATCACCACAAACACTCCTCAACATTTTTCCCAACCCTACCACTCAGTTTCCTAAAGAAAACACAATTTGTTACAGCATGAGCTGACAGGGAATTAAATTTTGGGTAAAACTATGTTTTTCTAGTTTGAAGGAAAGGACTATGTACAACTGCCCTCACTTCTGAAATGATTAAAAAGTTCTAAACTGCTGAGCTTTGGTTGTCCATGCCTATAATCCTACTCAGGAGGTTGAGCTCTGAGTATCACTTTCCAAAGCCAACCTGGGCAGAAAGGGCTGTAAGATTCTTATCTCCAATAAACTACTCAGAAAAAGCTAGAAGTTGTGGTTCCATTGGTAGAGTATTAGCCTTGAGCAAAAGAGTATCAGGGACAGTGACCAGGCCCTGATTTAAAGCTTCAAGACTGGCAAAGTAAAAAAAAAAAAAGTTTCAAATTCTTCCTCAACAGGCAGAGATAGGAAAATGAAACCCTTATCTTGGGAAAAGCAGCCCTAGAACTCATCTATGTTTCTGGTGTTTACATAGACCCAGACACACTTCTGTATTTTAGGATTAAAAATAGCACCCACTTTGGCCATCCAGAAATATTGTTGGCTTAGGGGTTTCTTGAATGAGCACATATGTTCTCCCAGCTCACAAAACATAAAAGCTATAAACAGGATTCACCATTTTGAGTCTTTAACATCATTTCCTGTGTGGGGAGCAGGAAACATATATTTCTATTGCCATTCCTTCCTACTTTATCCTGTGGCACTAAAATAAGTACTTGCTAAAACTAAAAAAAAAAAATGACAAAAGAAACAGATGAGTTTTTTTCACAACTTTTATTATGGAATTTCTGCCTAATATTCACCCATTTGATTTTTCAGAAACTATTTAGTAAGTTTGGACTCCCTTTCCCTTTCCAGAAATAATGAAATGATCTTTTTGTATGTCACTCCAATAAGTCCTTAGAACTATAAATTAAAAGGTTGTCTTACATGTCAGTATTTTTTATCTCACAAAGTATAATAAAAAAATACCATTACTACCAGATGAGATTATTTTAGAACTTCAGAGATAAACTTTGTAAAAAATTAACTATTATATATTTTATATTTATAATTTATCATAGTAAGTGATGTTGATATCTTATTGAAATCATGTAAGGTAGCTTTTCAATTTCAACTTAAGTAACTATTAAAAGAAAAATATTACTAATAATAAAGGTGTCACTTTTTTGTTTTTATTGGCATAAACCAATTGTATAAAAGGGTTTCATTTTTATGTTTCCATATATTTTCGTATATATTGTTCTTTGATCAAGTTTACTTACTTTATTACTCTTTTTTAGTTCTCCTCTCCAAGTGTTACTATTTTGAAAAAGTTCCATTGTCTGAAATTTGGAAAATGTTGATCATTTTATGAACAAGCACACAGCATCACAAAGAAGAAATTACTTTCCATGGCCACAAGTAGTAAATGACATAGCCAGAATTCAAACATAAGTTTTGATGTCCAGTTTGTGAGGATTTCAATTTCATATGGAATTAGGTTAGTTCCTTTGCTGTTTCCAGATGTCTGACCAACGGCCCACTTTAAATTACCTGGAAAGCAATTCTGGAGTTGACTCAACAATAAACATGTAAGACATGTATTTTGGTGACCTAATAATCATGAACTTTTTAAATAGGCAAAAAATTCTCAAGTTAGAAAGTCCATTAGAATCACCTTGAAAGATTATTTTAAAATGGTGAGCTTCTAACCCACTGTCACTCTGATTTGGCTGGCCTCTGTTTAGAAATAGGAGCATTTGACTACAATCCCAGAAATTTGGCATAGGTGGTTCTTGAACTATACTTTTAGAAACAGTACTCTGATCATTTGGCATTTTCATGAAGCACTCATGAAAGCTAGCAGTGAACAATCCCTGGAAAGTCCTTCACTCTTCTTGGCTACAACTGAAAATATTAACGGTGATGAGTAATGTATCTTTTTCTCCCAGGAATCAAAGGAAGACCTGATCTCTAGCTTAAAGAAACCCATACCTGTAGCCAACACTAAGTAGTTTCCCACAGGAGTTAGCTGCCAAATAACCAAATCAAGATCGAGCTCTAAAGTGCTTATCAAAATTCTAGTTATGAACTGATATGTTCATTGAACTCCTTTATACAACCAATTAAAATAATAAATAAAGGGGCTGGGAATGTGGCTTCGTGGTAGAGTGCTTGCCTTGCATGCATGAGGCCCTGGGTTTGATTCCTCAGTACCATATAAGCAGAAAAAGTCATCTGTGGCTCAAGTGGTGAGTGTTAGCCTTGAGCTGAAGAGCTGAGGGACAGTGCCCAGGCTCAGAGTTCAGGCCCCCCAACCGACAAATAATAATTAATAATAATAATAATATGTTTAAATCAAAGTGTACAATTTACAGGAATAGGAAAATAATTTTTTGGGGGGGTCCAGTAGTGGGGCTTGAACTCTGGGCCTGGGTGCTGTCCCTCAGCTCTTCAGCTCAAGACTAGCACTCTACCCCTTGAGCCACAGCGCCACTTCCAGCTTATGTGGTGCTGGGGAATCAAACCCAGGACCTCATGCATGCAAGTCAAGCACTCTACCACTGAGCCACCTTCCCAGCCTGGAAAGTAATATTAAAATGCAGCACAAGCACAACCATGACAAAAATAAATGAGCATGATTGAAAAAAAAACTGAAAAACTTTTGCACAGCCAAAGAAACAGTACAGAGAACTAAAATGCAATCTTTGTCATAGAAGAAAATATGTGCAAACCTTATTGTGATAGTTATGTCTGAAATATATAAGTAATGCATTCAGCTCAAAAAAATCCAATTTGAAAATGTGCAAAGGACCTAAATAAATAGTCTTTTAATATGTAAGTGTCCAACAGATACATGATAGGAGCTAGATGTCAGCTTATCATCAGGAAAACATAAATCAAGTGGTAATGATATATCACTTCACAGCTGCCAGGCAGTTCTCAAAAAAAAAAAAAAGACAACAACAAAGATGTGGAGAAAAAAAACCCTTGTATTGGCACATCATTATGGAAGATAATATGGGAGTTCCTTGAAGCATTAAAAATAGAACCACTAGACAACCCAACAAGTCTATTTCTGGGTGTATCCAAAAGAAATAACCAATGCCTCAAAGAGATACCTGCATGTGTCAAGTTCATGGTAGTGTGGTCCACAATATCCAAGGTATGAAAAGAACCTATAATGGACCCCTTAACAATTGCATCTAACCCCAATTTACTTCCAAAGGCCCCACCCCTAAATACCAGTCAGGTAAAGTTTCTAACCTTTTGATACCATTTGTATATGACTTTAAGGATTAAACTCCTCTGTGAGTTTAGGATAGCAAACATATTTAAGCCTTAGCTTTCCACCCTGCTCCCCAAAAACTTATGTCCTTTTCAACACAAAACAACTCCATTCAAATAGTCCCAAGGTCCTAGCAGTCATTCAAAAGTCCAAAGTTTCAACTGAGATTTGGGTCAAACTTTTTCCATGGTAAGTCTCTAAAGGCAAGTTGTTAGGTTGTTTGTTTGACTGATTGATTTTTCAATACTAGTTACAGTTATAGGATAAAAAAATTCTATCCCATAAAGAAAATAGATAAGTACAAAAGAACAATCAGCTCACAAGAAGACCAAACGCCAGCAGGACACATGCTAAACACAAAAGCTCCAAACCCAGCATCCTGGGCACGGTGCAGTACAGGTGAGTCCCTCAGAGCTTAAGTAGCTTTGCCCATACAGCTGTGATGTTTTTGTCCACATGGCCATGATCTCAGAGACTACACATTGATAATGGCAGCTTTCCTAGGTGGACATTATTTGTTGGTGCGTTTATGTTCCTGGTGCCTAATCACGAGGGGGGGAGGGAGGGGGAAAGGGAAGCATGCACTCCCTAATTTAATAAGGATATTAGCTGTTGACATCTTGCAGTCAAATATCATTATCCACTAAAAAAAAAAAAAACAAAACTAGAGATTCTAGGAAAAGTGGATGAATGACTCAAGACCATTAAACCATTAAAGAGGATGATTTCAGAACCAGAAGGAATGCACAGAATAAGCTATAATAAAGAAGGGAAAGAGGGAAAGGAGAAAAATGTGGAAAGAGGAAAAAATGAGGGAGGGAGAGAAGGAGGAACATGATTAATCAGATCATGTCAAAACAACACAACTTGAAGGGGATTCTACTGACCAAAACAGAATACATGCAAACCAAATACATTTATTTGATGTGAGCATCAAATAAATGACTGTAGCCAGGTGCTGGTTGCTTACACCTGCAAATGCCAGCTGCCCAGGAGGCTGAGATCTAAGAATCACAGTTTAAAGCCACCCCGTGAAGGAAAATCCCTGAGACTCTTATCTCCAATTAACCATCATAAAGCCAGAAGTGACACTGTGGCTCAAAGTGGTAAAGTGCTAGCCTTGAGAAAAAAAATTCAGGGGCACTATGTTGGAAATGAACTTTACAACTTGGAGAAAAGGGAAGTGTAGGGAAAGGAGTGGAAAGCAGGAGGAAATGAGGGAGAGGTAACATTGTTCAAAAATAAATGTATGGGCTGAGAAGATGGCTCAGTGGTAGAGTGCTTGCCTTGCATGCATGAGGCC
>NW_012267262.1:6328812-6340813 GCF_000151885.1 Dipodomys ordii
GCCCAGGCCCAGAATTCAAACCCCACAATGGACTGTGTGTGTGTGTGTGTGTGTGTGTGTGTGTGTGTGTGTGTGTGTGTGTGTGTGCATAAAACAACATTTATCAAATTACTTCTTAAAATAGTCAAGAGGATTTTAATACAGAATGTCTTATAGACATCATATTAACCACATAATAAAATCAGCACCTAAAATGATAGTTCAGATATGTACCACACAAGTGCTTTATAAATAGTTTACCTGTGTTTTCCAAAAAAGGTCAAGGTCATGAATGACAAGGGAAATAAATGAGAACTTTCTCCAGATGTAAGGAGAATAAAAATCCATGACAAATAAATGCAATAAATGATCATAGACTGGACCTTAGAGACAAACAAAAGGATGATGTTTACTAAGGACATTCCTGGAGCAGTTGTCAATGTTTAAATCTAGTATGGGCTGGAATAGTAAATATTACATTTGTATTACTTCATTATGATGGTTTATAGTAGATAGTCTTGAAGCACAGGAATCATAAGGCATTCTACTTTCAACTTATTCTCTAAAAGGTAATATTATTTAAAAAGGTTAATTATATTATTCATAAAAGGTAATATTTTAATATATATTTTTATTGTAAAGGTACTGTACAAAAGGGTTACAATTACATGAGTAAGGTAATGAGTATATTTCCTATCGAGCATTGTTACCTTCTCCTTTGTTTTTCCTCTACCATTTCTTACCTCCAAACCTCCCCAACTTCTCCCTCTTCTCCTGCCTCCAAAGCTGTAAAGTTCATTTTCAACATAGTGTCTGGTACATCTCATTGTTACAATGGGTCAACTTGTATCCTTGTTTCAGCATTTCGTTATCACCTTTCCCCTCCCCAAATCAGAAAGATGTATATATAAGATGCAGGTCACTGGAATCAAATACAGTGAAAACAGGGGTCATACCATGGGGGAAGAAAATACAAAAGAAACCAAAAAAAATCACACAATACATTTAAGTACATTAAAAACAACAGCAAGAAAGATAAAAAACCTCTTGTGTTTTGGGGGGTTCATTTTGCTTAGCATCATCTTATATGATCATATGTGCATAGCTTCTGACCTTCAGGAAAGGTAATATTATGATAAATAATATAAATTAAATAAAAAATACACATTGAGAAAAAATTAAGAAGCAATATAGTAAAAACATTTATTTTGGGGGAATCTTAGTTAAGTTTATACAAGATTCCTTTTACTACTATTGTAACATTTTAGTCAATTTGAAAACTCAATAAGGAAAAGAATATTTAAATAGAGAAATACCATCCATATTTACAAATTTAAGGATGTAAAAAGGTGCTTCGTGTTGTGGTTGCAACCCTAGGATAAATATTATACAACCTAAAAGTCTTACTACATACCCATGCATTGATTCTAATAGAATTTTGGAAAAGTTTTCTAACAAGTTTTGACTTCTCTTTAACTTACAAGACTATTGAATTATGCAAGAATATTTTATGTACTAAGTCTATAAAAAAATGTTTACTTGGTAAACTTTTATCCAAGATTTTGTGATAAGTAATAACTCTATTGATAGCTCCTTACATTCATATAGAGGTTATTTTTCAAATACTACCTCATTGAATACGCATAATGACCTTGTGCATAGTTAAAATGTCTACTCCTGTTTTATAGATGAGAAATTGAAAACAAGAAATTGAAGTATTTCGCTGCCAATAACTGGTGGGTAACAATCCCATATTTTGATCATCAAAATCTAATACTTCTTCTACTCACACTTAATATTACCATATTATTTGACATTTATAGAAATATACATAATTTGAACAAATTGAGGTGGTATGGAAGAACCAGTTAGAACAACATAAAAGAAAACTTGGAAGGTGCAAACTAAAGCTTGCCAAAAGTATGTCAGATTTAGACCAAAAAGGGGGATAAAGAAGGAAAGGAAAAAAGGAAGGGACAAAAAAGAAAATCTAATTTTATTAAAAGATCTAAGCAAATAGAGAGAAAAATCCAGAGATATACCATGGTCTTGGACAAAAAAATGTTCAGTGTTATAAAAATGTCTGTTCTCTTCCAATTCATTTATATTGCAATGAAATTAGAACCATTCTTCCCATTGGAAATTGGAACCATAATTCCAATCATGACAAGCTGATGGTAAAACTCATATAAAAAGTAAAATGCACACGAATCGCCAAGAACATTAAAAACAAAGAGAAGCAAGAACAAGGGGCGGCTACACTACCAGATGTCGAAGCCAACCATGTCATACTATCGAGAGCTGTGGTATTGGCATGGGAACTGATGACTCTTCCATAACACAGGAGAGAGTCCAGAAACATGTCCATAATTTGATTGATGATAAAAGTGAAATTTCATATCAATGGGGAAAAGATGTTCTTTTCCAGTGAATAACTGGCCATCCATTTTGAAATCATTAAAGTTAGATCTCTAGCTCATGGCCATAACCAAAAATAAACTTCAGATAGATTATAAACCTGAGGTAAGAACTTAAAATATAAACATATAACAAAATCTAAAAGAAATATCTTATAGTCAGGAAGTAGAGAAGATGTCTCCAGACTAGACACACAATCTAGAAAATAATTAAAGAATGGTCCTCACCAAAATGTAAGATTTCTTTTTCAATATTATGATCTTTAAGTAGTTGTACAAAGAAGATAATAGTTCCACATGTCAATTTATGAGTCCAGTGCATTTTGATCAATTTTACCCCTCCCACTGTAAGACTTCTATTTAGCAACAAAAAATGATGATAGATTGAAAGAAAATACTTGAAAAATATTTAACAAGTGATATATTATAGGGAAAATATAAAGAGCTATAAATTAATTTTTCAGTAATGAGAACAAATGGTTAAAAGACATAATAGTCACACAGAGAAGAGTGACCAGTTAATAAGTATTTGAGAAGACAGTAATGTTAACTGAGAAATTATAAACTGAAGTAACATTGAGATTGTTTTTAAAAAACAAACTTTAAAAGACCAATACCAAATAATGAGACAGGAAGAGGGGGGAAGAGAAAATACTGGAATCCAGAGATATCTAGGAAGAAAGGAGAAAAAGTAGAAGCTATAAATTGAGAAGAGGGACATAAAATTGGTTGCTCCCCTTTTCCTGAAGCAAGGTCAAAATAACTAACATAAGGAAGAACCCTCATATATAAGTAAAACTTAGATTCTTTATGAATTGAAACCAAACGTTGTAATTATAAGACTGAGATGGCATTTCATGACTTGATATGACGGGAAAAACTAAATGTGACTTTATCATGTATAGAGGAAAAACCATCTCCCCCAGGGAGACTTGGAGGCACAGCCAGAAACAAAAAGTACTTATCTTGTACCTACAGGAAAGTAGCTGAAGGGAAAGAGAAAAAAAGAAAACTCTAAAGAAAGTTAACACTATGCTCAGAGCAATCAATCATGGCAACAACTCTGACTATTGTCCCCCCTATAACAAAAGGGGAACTTGAGGTATAAGATGACATAAATACTTGCCTCAGGTCACATGACTGGTGAGTGGCAGGACTGAAATATAAATGTGGAGCCTCGGACTCCACATTCAACACGATTGCATATACATTATAGTCATCTACCTAAATAAAGGCACCATGAATTTCAGGCACTAAAAGCCACCTGGCCCTTCCCTCTTCTCTTCCTTCGAATAGCATTCCTCAACATCTTCTGTTGATGGATGGTGAAAAGGAGGAGAAGGTGGCCTAGGCCAGAACTCTAGAGAATACCAACAGTGAGTCTCTAAGTGAACACTGTAGTCTACAAGTGAACACTGACTAGAGAGTACTTGCAGGAACTAGAGGATCACCTCTCCAGGAGCTTTAATAGAAGTAAACGGCAGGAACATATTTCCTTATCCACAGTGCCTAAAATCTTTCCTGGGGAGAAAGAGCTACCTAAAGAAACAAGCAAATGACTCCTAGGAGCTTAAAACTGGAGTTTGTAATCTATCATGCAGCTTCACTTTTTCAAGGATCAGAGCCCCATGTTTATGTTTTTATAATGGTAATGATCAGGATTTCCAATAGAGATGTAGCTCTGTTGGATCCATACAGCCTAATATATTTAATACTATCAGATCTTTATAAGAAGAGTTTGCCAGCCCTAGGTAGAAGCATTGTTATTCAAGAAAAAGTATATATGCCTTGGATATTTGTATCCCAGTTTGTTTCAGGACCCAAATAGATAAGATTGGTATGGGGCTGTGAAGAAGGGAAAGAATACTATGGGGAGATCCGATGTGATTCAAGGTAAAGAGTTCCGTGTGACTGAAAAAGGATCAAAAAGAACACATATCACAGGTTAATATATTCTAGGTAAAATTCCATTCTTAACACAAGAAGAATTCAGGCGCCTTCTCAGAGGTGGGAAGGGAAGGAATATTAACCACAGACCTGAGGTTAGTTATATCATCTCTTTTTCCTGATGGCATGGTCTTCTATTTAATCATTTTTTACATCTGTTTTTCTATCTCCTCCTTTCTCCTCTTTTTCCTCAGCCCCCACCTCCTTTTCTATATCCATCTTCATTTTTTTCCTTTCCTCCTTTCTCTCCATTCTGCTTTCCTTTTTAGCAAAACTTAACAAGTAGCCATAGTTCTAGTTGCATATGAATTAGTAACTTCAAGGCCCCAAAGCAATTAACCCTTGTTTCTGTAGCAGACCCCAATTCCCGGAAGAACCAAATTCTCCTTCATTCATGCAGATGTCCACAAATTTGCTCATCCTGTATCTGGTTGCCTTTCTGTGCTCTGTTGTCCAGGGCACGGTGCCTGTAGAAAGTGTTTCTCCCTGTTATCTGGCCTCTGGTGAATTCAACAAATGGGGTCATGAATGGGAGACCAGAAAGGCAGTAAAATAGAAAGCCATGTTTGTGTTGTTCTTTCCCCTGTAGTATGTCAGGTAGAAAAAGATAGAGGACATGTCTTCCCATGGTCTAGTTCTTACAGTTGGCTTTCTGTGGTTCAAGTCTCTGCCTGTTAGTTGTTAGGCTCAGATAACAACAGCTATTCCTTTGATTGCCTTCCAGCCTCAGAATAACAATGACTTACAGCTATTCTGAAGATCTGATTTGCTCGGCTGCTCTCTTAGCCTTCATAGCTCTTCCATTCCTTAGGTACTAATTATACTAATTATCTCCATCACATCGCATGTATTCTAGACACATCATTTTATTTATCCTGGCCAATCCTGATCAAATCACTCTTGTTCAGTCAGCTGAGATAGTAAAATTGTCCTTTTCCCAGACTTTGACAGGATGTAACCTTTGCTTCTGATGCAAGGAATACAGAAGCTAAACAGAAGCAGGATCACTAGCCAGTATTGAGGACACAGTTGACAGATGTCTTTGTCCCCCAGTTTTGTTTCAGCCACCTTCACTTGACCAGTCCATCAAGGAGGGATTCTTAGGCTATGCTGTGTCAAGCTTTCTCCAGGCTAATGTAAGTTAGCTCAATTTTTCATCCGGCTGAGCTAGAAAACAAGTCATTCTTTGTCAAACGCTAAGCTCTTGTTTGCTTATACACTGAAAGGGAATCAGGCTAAAGTCTGTGAATTGTCAATCAACCTATATATCTCAAAACTGAAGCTTTATTTGATGGAAATGTTAAAATATTTACGAGTTTCTATCATTAAATTGATTTTGTCCATACTATATTTCAATATAGAATGTTTTATTTGCAAAGTAAATGCACACCTGCTCCTAGTAATTCTCACAATAAAAATAGGTCCTTACTCATAGGCTTCAACTATAAAACAACCCATTCTAGTCAGAAAAACCCAATTACACATCAAGAACAAAAGAGGTTAGCTACCTCCAAATTTATCTGAGTGACTGGGGATTTTTTTTATGTTCCAAATCCCAAACTTTGAAAATTACCCTTGAATGTATGCAAGGTTTTTTTTTTTTTCAAGAGACAAAGAACTCTTGAAAGAGTAGGCAGCACTTAAATTTCAAGAAACTGCTAGTGAAGATGAAACTGGCCATTCTGGCACTTAGAGGAAAATGGATTGAAGCATTTAAAAACATCCCTTGGGTTGTATAAGTATAATGAACCCTGGGGTTCAAATGACGTGACACATTTTGAGGACAACTTCTGAGTAAGAAAATAGACAAATCCTGAGAAGTTCGAAGGAGTGTGCTCCACAACAAGCGTTTTTGCACAGAGTGGCGTTTGTTGCACCTGATGTCCCAATTCACAATTTTGCAGCTGGAAGTGGCAACTCAGTGGCAGACAAGTGCCTGAAGCTTCCACTGTGTTCTTTAGGCAAGCTCTCCATCTAGTGGTCTCCCCTGGAAATTAACTGAAAGCTTTTATTCAACACACACATGCATGCACAATTTCCTTTCAGAAACTTTGGGGAAATAACAATAAGGGAGCTTTCTTGAATTGATTGGCAGAGAGAAATCTTCCTCCTGAACACATTCAATCTTGTTTCTCCATTACCAAGAACAGCAGTGTTCTTCACATCTTGATTTCACCATCTACATTTTCTACTCATGCTAGGTCTCCTATGCAGTGGTTGTCATCTCCAACAACCAAAAAGAAAAAAAGCTCTGTGTGTGTGTGTGTGTGTGTGTGTGTGTGTGTGTGTGTGTGTGTGTGTGTGGTGTTGAGCTGTGTATTCTGATAGTGTTTAGTTGTTGATTAGGAAGAACAGTGAAAATTGGTGACTTGGTGACAGTAAGGACAGATAAAATGTATCAGTAAGATCAACTGAAGAACAAATGGATGTTTTTCGAAGACTTGCAAAGGAGAAACAACTTCAGAGAAGCAGCAGAAGAACATGGCCAAAAATGAGACAAATATCACGAGGAGTATATATAGCCCTAAGCTAACTTGGATCTAAGAGTTCTCTTATTCTTGACAGCATGTGACTTAGAGTAAGTCCTTGGTCCTGTGCCATTTGAAGTTTATTGGCTTTTGGGGGGTTTGTTTTGGGTGGGGTTTTTTGTGGTACTGGGATTGGAACTCAGAGCCTCACACTTGCTGTGCTGCCACTCTACCCCTAAGCCATACTTCCAACCCTTGATGGTTGTTCATCATCGTATCTTTAAAGTGTTTTTGGCCTCATACCCTTCTGCAGGTCTGATGAGCACTATGGATTTTCTCCCCAGCCCCATTTATGAATAATTGCTGGCATCATTGTGATGAGTTAAGAAAAGCCCCAAACTCATGCTTGATTTCTAAATTCATTACTGTGTAGGAAACAGACTAGAGATGCTTCTTCTGTTGATGTCATGGTCCCCCTTCTTCAATGTTCTTGTGCTTCTACTTTTAAATGATTTCCAGTGTCTTCTTCCTGTTTTTGCATACATCATTCAGGACCATGGGCACTCCGTTTTCTTTATTAGTGTTTATTTTTCCCCTAAATTCTTCCATTATTAATTGTCTTTTTGCCAGGCGTCAGTAGCTCATGCCTGTAATCCTAGCTACTCAGGAAGCTGAGATCTGAGGACTGCAGTTCAAAGCCAGCCCGGGCAGGAAAGGCCATGAGATTCTTATCTCCAATAAACCATTCCAAAAACCGTAAGTGGCACTGTGGCTCAAGTGGTAGAGCACTAGCCTTGAGCTGAAGAGCTGAGGGACAGTGCCCAGGCCCAGAGTTCAAGCCCCACCCCCAACCCCCAAAAATACCTGTCTTTTCTTTCTATCTCTATACTCGCTCTCTTTACTTAGTGTTTCCTTTCAGCCATGCTGAGAACTAGCAGTATGTTTAATGAAAATCTTTATGCCCAGCAAGAGAACTTTTAAAAAAATTAATTAATTAATTAATTTAATTTAAAGAAAACAAGCATGACAGAAAGCGGAAGAGTGCCTGTGGGTAGGAAAGAAATGACAAGAAGCCAGGCAGTATAAAATCCAAAAGCAATAGAGAAAGAAACCAGATGAAAGAATTATTTGATTGTAGGGCAGCAGCTGTGAATTTTTGTGTGTTTACAGCACATTTTCAACTGCTGAAAACTTTGGTAGCATAGATGAGTTTGGGGCAGAACATTTTCCCCCAAAGAAAACCAAAACAGTCCCTCTTAGTCCACAAGCGTGATTTAGCATTCCACTCAACAGAGAGGTAAATCATGTCCTTCCCAACCCCTTGAATTCAAATGGATCCATGTCTCATTTATAACCAACAGATGGCAGCTGAAGTAAATTCCAAAGCTAGCCAGAAAAGGTAAGATCCATTTGCCTTGCCCAGTGGAAGGCCTGTATGTGGGCCTTTGGTTACCATGTCAACAGTTCAAATGCTCTGAGATTGCCAGGTTGGGAGAAAGTCTTACTAGTTCATGTTAGTACACCACAGAGACATGTCCGAAGATGCATAAAGGAGAGATATGAGGGATATTAGTTGGTCACTAGCTGCAGCCACCAATGTCTAAACCAATGTCCATAACCATCACCAGATTCTCGCCTTACTTTAATAACCTGCAGAAAACAAGAGAAAATTAAACAATCATTGTCACTAGAAAAGACTAAGCTTTGGGACAATTCATTATATAGCCATAGTTGGGATACAATGGAAGACTTAACATACTTCTAAGCAAGCCAGGAATCATTAGAATATAATGCAATCATTTTTGTTTCCCATTGTCTATAAGAACATCCCCAAATTTTTCCATGATCCTCTTTCCCAGGATTCTTTTGGGGGAGAATAATCGAGCTCTGATGAATGCTTTCATTGTGTTCCCCTGGCTTCATGTCATTGTCCTAGACCTTGTATTGTAGTACCACTCTGTCTATTTCAATTCAGTGATTCATTTAACACATATATGCTAAACTTAATCATATCTGCTAAACCTGGTGGCTTACTAGACCTCATCTCAGTTTCTAATACTGTTCCACAAAGAAAGGAACTAGGATTTCTTAAGAAAATGTCAGAGTGTCAGAGGTGGAGCCAGAAAAATACAAGGTAAGGCTGGAAATGTTTCAATTCCATAAAGAAATAAAGCACTAAAAATTAAAATGACTACAACCTGAAAGAGTTCCCAATGGTCATATCTGAAACATTTTGACCTAAAGTGCATATAAACGTACATAACTGCCTCTTTCATGCATAACAGTTACGTAATTATAATTAATAACAATAATTGATTACATATGTCACTTCCTATGTGACAGAGTCTTCTATAAACACTTTGTACATATTAACTCATTTAATTCTTTTGTTTTTTTTGTCCATCGTGGGGCTTGAACTCTGTAGCACAAGGCTAGCATTCTACCATTTGAGACATAACGCCACTTCCGGTTTTCTGATGGTTAATTGAAGATAAGAGTCTCATGGACTTTCCTGCCTGGGATGGCTTTGAACCACAATCCTCAGATCTCAGCCTCCTGAGTAGCTAGGATTACAGGCGTGAGCCACCAACACCTGGCTAACTCGTTTAATTGTTATAACATTCTATAAGGTAGATACAGGACATGAAGTTTGTTGTGACAAGGCACAAAAATAAAAGAATGTCATTTTTACACCTCATAGAAACTGGATGGTCTAAGAAATCTTCAATGGTGCTTGGTGCTGGCCAGTTTAAGTCCTATCCAATCACCCAAGTGTTGAATGTATTAGTGAATTGTTTTAAGGCACAGAAGCTCTGATGCTTTTCTCAATATTCCACAGTCATGAATCCAAATTTTATCTATTGCCAAAATTTGACCTTTTGAGCTCTCTCTGTCCAAAAATCAAAACAGTACATTGCAGCCCTAGAAACAATTATAATAAAATTATTCAATCACAGTAAGTTTCAATATACAATCTCAGAACTTTAATAAAGACTTTCTTGGTGTCCTGAGGAAAATGTCCTTGGTAACCAGTTAAGTAAAAAGCAAATAGCATACCTACCCAAGCAAGAGACCCAGGAGCAACCAGCTCAATGGAGAACTACAGCAAAACCTCTCAGGCAAAACCCAGTAACCTGAACTATCTGTTCCAAGAATTTTAGCTGAGTTCCACTTCTAGGAAAAGAAACGCACGAGGGAACAAGGTGACCTGAAGCACAACAACATCCAGGAGTTCTCTGGGGTCAGAACAAACTCAAAGTCCAGCCTCCAGCCCTCCTGCCACATGTTATTAGAACAAAGAATATTGGCAGAGAGAATATTGGACTCTACAATGCACCTGCTATGTGCTAAGAACTGTGCAGGCAACTATCCAGCATTGTTTCCATGCTTTTTCATATCATTTGAGAGAAGAATTACTATCTCCCTTTCACACGGCTCAGTAACCTACCTAAGGTCACAGCTAATAAATAACAAAGACATTTGACTCCAACTGTGGCTGGCTTCAAAACCTCTGAATCTTTTTTTTTTTTTACTTAAACCACAAACACCTAAAGTAGTGAAAGGTAAGTAGTTAAAGGTAAAGGGAGACCCCTGAGCTCAAGAGGCTAGTCCCTAAAGACAGATTAAGAAAGATTTCATGATATCAATATCCCAGACTCCATGTTTGTAAGTAGGGTTCACTCAAAAAAAATAGAAATGAAAAGCACATTTTTTTCTAACAAGAGATGAATAAAACAACAGGAAACAGGTAAATAGGAATACCTCAGGACATCAGTCACAGAGGTATAGGTGACACAAACCAGTCCACTTATGAAGCAGGTGGGGCTTCATAGGAACAGAGAATAAGTTTCACTGACACATTCTCTAATTCTCCCCCAATAATAAGCTAATCTTTCCTGAGTTTAATTATGATGTGAATATGTCCCCAAAGATTGATGTACTGGAAATAATTCCTAATACAATTCTGTAAGGTCTTTAGGGAGATGTTTTGTACTAGAGACTCTCCCCTTAATGAATGGATACGATCTCCCCAAGAAAAGAGACAGTAATCTTTCTTCTGGTCTTCTGCCATGCAAGGATACTCTATTCCTCCTTTCTAGAATACCCAGCAACAAGTATCTCGGAACCAGAGCCATTTTGTTTCGTTTTTTGCAAAGCAAGATCTCATAATGTAGCCCAAGTTGGCCTCAAATTCAGTGCCTTCTTCCCTCAGCCTCCGAGAGTTAGGATTGCAGGTATGCACCACCACATGTAGATGGGATACACATGTCTAGCATTATGAAACTTCTGATAACATTATTAACCTCATGATGTCTCTGACATTAAAACTTATCTAAAAATCACTGCAGACCAGGCAACAGTTATAGTCAGTTGTTTGGCTTTACATGTGCCAATACAACAGGGTACAAAACTGCCAGAATAGGCAGGTGTTAGCAGAGAAGAAAGTCCCAGTAACAGCAATGGACTGCTTCTTAACCCCCTAAGAACCAAATCATTGTGGGAGTTGGCAAAGAGGCATTTCCTATTCCCTGTGTGATCAAAAGTAAGCAACTTCTACCAGCTCAAGAGACCAAGAACCAGTGATTTTTCAATTTTCTACAAATTCACTTAGGAACTGCTGTTTCTTGAATGTTCTCAACCATGTTATGTGAAAATGTATGATATCAATACCTCTGAGTTTCTTTTAAAGCCTCTCAAAAAATGAGTCTAAAAGAGAATTTTTAGCAATACTGAAAGGAAAATTATGTCACAATTATCATTATATTTATTTTATTTATTTATTATATTTATTTTATATGCTGTGTAATTATATTGCAGTTTTGTATAAAAAATGGTCTTTGAGAACTCAAATAGTGTAATTCTTTAGAAAGGCAAAGTGTAAGTTCAACAAAATAAACACCAGGAAGTGGATACTTAAAGGGGGTGGATTGGGGTCAAGGAGAAAGGTGTAGATGAATAAGGAGGAGAAGAGGGGGAGAATTCAGTCAAGAATTCAACATATATCCTACAAAATTGAGAAAAGTGAAGCTAAATTATTTATCATAGCTAAGATATGGAACCAACCCAGACGCCCCTCAGTAGATGAATGTATCAAGAAAATGTGGTATATATACACAATGGAATTCTATGCCTCCATCAGAAAGAATGACATTGCCCCATTTGTTAGGAAATGGAAAGGCTTGGAAAAAA
>NW_012267262.1:6341293-6363593 GCF_000151885.1 Dipodomys ordii
AGGGTAAACAAAGGAGGAGGCTGCAATGCTTGATAAGAAATGTACTCATTATCTTGCCCATGTAATTGTAACCCCTCTGTACAGTATGTTCACAAAAAATAAAAAGAAAAAAAGAAAAAAAAAGAAAAGTGAAGTTAAGGGTATATTGGGAGGAAGAGGTAAGAATGTTGAAAGGGTGACATTGATCCATTGATCATGATGCATTGTATTTATAAACTGCTTTGTTAAATGGCAACTCCATTATACAACTAGTTAAAAATAATTTTAGATGGTAGGGAAAAATAAAGAAGGGGGTAACAATGCTTGATAGGAATTGGGCTCATTACCTTGCTTATGTAACTGTAACCCCTCTGTACAGGATCTTTTCAATAAAAAATATTAAGAAAAAAATCATTTTAAAAAATATCCTTTGAGAAAATGTAAAAATACTGACAAGAAACTCCTGTGTTTATAATTTAACTAGCTGGCTATTTTTATTTTGTTTTTGTTTTCATTTCTTCTGGGTATATATGAATTAAGGCATATCTTGAACCAGTGGTATCTGTAAGTAGAATAAATACAATAGGACCACTTGATTCTCTTAATCTCTCTGATGTTCAACTTGTGTGCATTCTGTTCTATTCTTCCCCATTGGGCATTTTCCTCTCTCATTAAGATTGGTTCTTAAGCTAGGCATTTGTAGCTCATATGTGCAATCTTAGCAAGTCAGAAGGCTGAGATCTAAGGATCACAGTTCAAAACCAGCCAGTATAAAAGTCCGTGAGACACTTATCTCCAATTAGCCAGCAAAAAGCTGAAAGTAGAGCTAGCCTTGGGTACAAAAGCCAAACAAGAGAGCAAGACTCTGTGTTTATGTGTTCAAGCCCCAGTATCAGAACAAAGGGAAAAAATAAAAATAAAGGAAGGGGAGAAAGAAAAGGAAAGAAGGAAAGAGAAGGGGCCAGGAGAAAAGTGTTTCTTTACTTCAAATCACATGAATTTCCCTCGCTTTGTACTTACACAACATCCCATATACTCAACTATCATAAAATTACCCTTGACTGTAACAGCTTGTTTAATTTTCTGTCTCCCTCACGGGTGCTCACAGACTATAAACTCCTTGAAAACAGGGAACTTGTTTGCTTTGATTACATCATGCCTGGCACAGTTGGCTCAGTAAATATCTACTCACCTAGAAATAAATTAATGGAATAAGAGTCTCCAAGGCCTGGCATATAAATAAGCTCATTCAACTGTAAATGGAAACACATAGCAGTAATTTTTTTTCTCACAGACAAGTCAACTGAAGGTCCCATGTAACAGTTGTGATATTTCATATATATGCAGCACTGACTAGGTATCCTCACCATGGCATATGGACAGTCTCAATTATTATCTTATTACTAGATCCTCATTTTATGAGATGAAAATATTTTAATTTTTTATAACAGAACAAACAGTAAATGATGCATCTTAGATACAAACCCAGGCAAATTCTAGAATCTCCTAACAATCACATCATGGCAGATGCTGATAAATTAAGTCCAGATAGTTAGCAATAGTAAATGCTATTAGTTATTAGCAGATCATTTGTTAAGAATCGTTTTCAGCCAGGAGCTGGTGGCTCATGCCTGTAATCCTAGTTACTCAGGAGGCTGAGATTTGAGGACTACAGTTTGAAGGCAGCCCATGCAGGAAAGTCCATGGGACTTTTCTCTCCCATTAACAAGCAATAAGCCACAACTGAAAGTGTGCCTCAAGTAGTAATAGTGCCAGCCTTGAGTGGAAAAAGTACCCTGCATTCTACACAACACCTCATTTTCCAAAAGATTACAAACCAAGAATCAGTAAAGCCAGCAACACAATCATGTTGTTGATAGCAGCACTATTCACCACATCCAAGGTATAGAATCAACACAAATGCCCCTCAGTGAAAAAATGGATGAAGAAAATGTGGTATCTATACACAATGGAAATTTAGTCATCCATTAGAAAGAATGATATTGTACCATCTATAAAGAAATGGGAAGACTTAGAAAAATTATGCTAAGTGAAGTAAGTCAGGCCTAGAGAGACAAATGATTCATGTTTTCTCTAATATGTGGAAACTAGATTTAGTTTACAAACTCATAAGTAAATACGTTGGGTGGTATGCAGGTGTATATAAATATATTGATGGAAAATAGTACATTTAAGGGAGAACTTAGTATAAATTCTTTAGAAAGGAAAAGTTCAACAAAATAAATATCAGAAATGGAGTATTTTAAATGGGTGGGTTGGGGTCAAGGGGAAAGAGATAGATGAAGAGGGAAAATTTAGTCAAGAATTCAATAAATAGCCTACAAAATTAAGAAAAGTGAAGAAAGGGGAAGGAAGAGTGGAATGGTTGAGAATGTTGAAAGGGGTGACATTGATCAAGATGCACTGAATTAATAAACTGATTTTTAAGTGACATTGCTTAGTTCATCTTTAATACAAAAATTTTTTCAAAAAAAAGAATGTGTTTTCAAGATGATCCAAGACAAAAAATAGCTTCCTTTGTTGGTTATTGACATGAACAAATAAAAATATTGAGATCAATATAGTTGACACAGCACAATCACAGCAATTAGAAAGCTGTGGGCTCTTTCAGTATCTGTATCATCCCAAGTGAATCATGTCACTCCCCTAAGCTCAATTCCTTAACTAGTTAAAAAAAGAGGTGAGGTCATGCAAAAGAAATCTTAAAACCCTTTGATAGTGTCTTTCACTTTATCTCAAAGCAATTAACAGATACACCAAGTGTGGAAAAAAAACACCTATGCCAAATATTGAATTTGAGGATGTAACTTAAACTCCAGTGTTTGTTTTACACAATTCAAATAATGTTTGGCAAGGCAAAGGGCTCTTGATCCTCCACCTAAAAGCAAAGGTTTTTTCCAAATCCCAGCCATCAACATTTTTTCCTTTCACTCTGTTGACAGTATTTACCTTTCTGGGGAGAGGGAAGCCCAGACTTGTGTTGACAGAGTTTGACTGTTGGAGAAAAGTACATACCTGGAGGGAGAATAGTATTTAACAAGAAGCAAGGCATCAGTCTGCACCTGACTCATTCTAAGCTGGGCCTCCCTCCACCATTGCTTTGTTCCAACACTAGATCAGAGGCTCATGTGGAAACTTGCCGAAGTCAAACACTATCATAAAAAAAAAAACTCTAGCACAACTATAGCAGCTACAGTGAAGAGCAAAACAAGATTCTTGCCAGATGAATGTTGGAGTCAAAGCTACAGAGAAGAGCTGGAAGATTCCAGGCAGGAACCACCCCAGCCCTGGTGCCAAACTGTTCCTCATTCTTCATAGTCACAGGACTGCTGCAAGGATTCTTATTTATCCACCTTTGTGCAGGATTGTTTTTCTACTAGGTGATGGTACACATTTTGTCTTCTTGACTTTGAAGGAATTAAAAGGTATACGTTAGCCCTTTACTGGGCCTCCAAAGGTATTTTCCCCATTGCAAGGCATCAAATATTTTCAGTCTTCATGATTATAGTTAGAACTACATGAAGGGAAAAGTAATTGGCTCCACTTCTTCAAGGTAAGTCCTCTCATTTGTAAAATGGAAATAACAATCCCATGCTTGATGATTCCAAGAAGCAATAAGAACATACACCATGTGTTCTTCCATGATTCCTGTCATGAAGTTCAACTCAGGTCAATCATTTTAGACCTTCAACAACCAACTAAATGTCAGTCAGCAGGATGTTCCTATCTAGCAACTTGTCTACAAGATTGATTTTTCTATGTCTTAGAACAGCTATTCATGTAATTAGGATTTTTTAAAAAAATGTTACTAGATACATACTAAACAGATACATTGCAGCCCCAGCGATGTAAGGATTTATTCAGCGAATATATTTAAACACCAGACTTGGAATGTAGTATTTTTTAAAAGGCCACTTTTCACAGCACTTTTAATTTCCAATGTTGTTTTTCTTCTCATAAACAGTTATTCATTTGACAGGAGAGAATAAGGAAGAAGAGGGCTAGTGATAGCTGGGGACCATGGGCAAGGGTCCTCATAGCCATTTTACTTCTTATCTGTGGGAGTGAGGATCACATGAGCAGCACATGAGCACTGAGTTCTATAAGAGCATAGTCCTTGGTATCCATCCTAGGTGTGAGACCTGGTTGATACCACCTACATCTTGAGAAAATTACCTTTTCATATCTCACTTTTCTCACCCATGTTTTAGAAATGGTGTCTTTATCTCACGGAGTTATTGTAAAGATTGAATTACAGAAAACCTTATAAGGAACATACGACACATAGTAATATTCAATTTGGTATTACAGTTAGTGATCATCAGGATCATTGGTAACTTCAATTAAGATCATAGAGCTTAAAATAGCAGAATAGGGAGTAAATCTTTTGTTTACTCACTTCCAGAACAATAGTTTCTGACATTCTAATAGTATTCCAATATTTGGAAGCTTACAAATCCCTCTTTGAGGAAATTATTGGTTTGTTTGTTTGTAGACAGATCCTTTCCTTCCCAGTAGCCCAGGCTGTTCTTGAACTAGCACTCCTCTTGCTGTACAGTAGTGTACTGCCATGCCCACCTAGGAAGCACTATAACCACATGACACATTAGTATGTAACACAAGAAAATGGCTCTTATTTTTGGAGGGCCTACAAAGCCCCCTGCTCACCCTGCTTCCCACAGCCACAGAAAAAAGATCTCCCCACATCCTCATTTCCATTTGCTACAACTGCCACAGCCTGAGATTCACTAGGGACTAGATCTCAATAAGTTGATGGTAGAACAACAATGCTTCCATTTCGTACCATGTCCAACTCATCTTTCCAGGCTCCTTATTTTCTTTGTGAGGAAATCTATTGGTCTTTTGTGTAGGCACCATTTCTAGCTCTTAAATTCCATCAATGTTATCATCAGTTCCTTCCTATGTTTTAGAATCTGGTTCATGGAAGGTCACCTACTCCTCATCTACCACTGCCTGTAGATAAAGAAAAGTTTCCACCCTTCTTGAGGTCATGCACATTTCTGCTACCCCCACCACAGCTCTCTTCTCTTTAAAAATAGCACCGCTGAAGTGATAGATGAAAAGTATTGATCATTTGTCACGTCACATTTTCTTTAGGGCAAGATCATTGTGTGCTAAAGGTACAAATCCATCTATCATATCTCCCCCATGTGGGCCAATCGAAATCGTATTGCCATATGCATGCTTGAACAAGGTAGGTTTTGCCTTCCTATGCAGTTGAGCTGGTTAGAAAGGTTTACTTTCCAGTTCTTTTAATTACATTTTTCTTATTGTTAAGTAGTTGTACAAAGGGGTTATCATTCGACAAATCAGTTTATAAGTACGTTGTATCTTGTTTGATATCATCCCTTTCATCTTTCTCCCTTGTTCCTCCCAACTCAATCTCTTCCCCTAGTTTTCTAGTTTCATGGGATATGCATTAAAAAACACTCAACTCTGTCTTCAATCTTATTAAAATTTTCCTGAGTTCTGCACTGAAAGTTCTTGAATACCCATTAGTGTGATTAGAGTCTCATTTAGCTTTGTATCTTTGACTCTATCCCTTGCTTTTCCAAGTTTCTAAACATAAAAACATGGGAAAATTCCATTTCAATTACTTAACACCTTTTTAAGCTTTTTTTTTTTCTTTATGGCTGGTTTTCTTTACTATGACCCCGGCTGGCCCCAGTTCACTTGATATATGGTTATCTGCTTGTGAACTAGAACACAGAAGATAGGCCTATAATTCTTGGGTCCGGAGGCCTTCTATCTAAATTCTACTGTCTCCAAAGCCCACCATCCATCTCTTCTCCCCCTGGCAACTTCTATTATGACTGACAGAAAGAGGTTTCTCACCTTTGGCTCATACAGCTCCTAATGTTTCATTTGGTTATGGCGCTTGCTTCACTCTGCCGCATATTCCAAAAAGCTGTTTACAGTCTTCGCCTTGAAGAGTGGGAGCAACTTAAAGCAGGGAACTGTGTTTATTCCCTGCTGATTCCCCCACTGCCATCATACTGACCAGCCTCCACCATGCTGCTAAGCAAACCACAGTACACGATAGATGTATTTCTTGGGTTGAACTGTTCCAAAAAGCCAGGAACTAGAGATTGCAGAGCATAAGACACCTTGTGGACCTTGTGAACAAGGAATGGAAAGCCCTTTTCCATGAGCAAGAAGGAGCACCTCAAAGTACCATTATTTTTGTACTGCCTGTGAGTTCACTTGTTTTCCTGTTTGCCTCTGTTTGGTTTGTTTGTTGTTTGTTTGTTTGTTTTCCGAGGTTTTGTGACCTCTCATGTTGAATTAAAATGAAGCTGCCTCATGTGTTTTTCTGCTACTACTAGAACTCATTATCCATGAGCTTTAAGTATTGGTCCAATTACTGAGGCAAGAAGTGTTAGACAGAAAGTCTCCAGGCCCACTGAAAAATCCCAACATTTGAGACCAACCATTGGGCTTCAGGACACATTCCTGCTTCTGTCAGAAGAGCTGATGGAGCACAGTAGGTATATCACGAGGAAGGGAGCCTGAAAGTTCCACTCAGCTAAGTGCACTAGTCCTGGTGCAAATTGATGAACCTCTCTGAACCTACCTCCATCTCCTTATCTGTAAATTGGGACCGGTGGGTCTTGCATGAGTTTGTATAAAAAGGGAAGTAGAAAATCTTTTTTGAGACTCCAAATCTCTGGAAAATAAGGTGCTAGCTCATGAATCAGAAAGCTTGGCCACCAATGAGATAGATTTATCTTCTCCTGGAGAAGAAGCACATTCTCTCTGCCAGGGCCCAGTATGGGGTGCAAGATAAATAAATGCTACTAACAAGGTCTGGGGAGATGGGCTATTGCCTCCTCCAGGAGTTCATCATAGACCTGAGCACTCAGTGACAAGCATTTATGTGTTCTTATAACCAGGCTGTTGATTTCTTCGGAGTCTTCTCCAAGGCTCTTACTGTGAAGTTGGCTCAAAGGATAGAAACTCCAGTTGAAAAGGACTTTTACCGCTGGGCACCTCTGGAGAGACTGCCATGTCACTATATTGGCTCCCCTGCCAAGTATATTCTGTCAAGTTCAGTTAAGGAAGCCCAGACAATGAGTCTGTGTTGCCACCCAGCATCTTTTCACTTGCCTTATGAAGGCAGGCCGGCAAAGCCAGCAGCCAGCAGCTGTGTTTACATCTTCCCATCATCCTCATTAACTAATGAATTCACTCTGGGCCTGTTGCTCACTTGAATAGGCTTCTGAATCAGAGGATGGTTAGGGAGAACTGTACTGCATCTGGGCACAGTCCTTGATTGGAGGTAGTTCAGGCCATGTCCTGGGAATGTAGGAAAGAGGGGCGAAGAAAGTATCAAGTATCAAAAAAAATCACTTGGTACCTTATAAATACATTAGAAACAATAGCAAGAAAGAAAAAAAACCACTTGTGTCC
The DNA here is from genome assembly GCF_000151885.1 of Dipodomys ordii. Classification (NCBI taxonomy): domain Eukaryota; kingdom Metazoa; phylum Chordata; class Mammalia; order Rodentia; family Heteromyidae; genus Dipodomys; species Dipodomys ordii. Next base: position 6,348,725 of record NW_012267262.1, read on the forward strand.
TTCTCTAGGGGTTCATTTCACTTAAGATCATTTTACCTGACCTTTTCTACTTGTCTCAGACATATACTGGTTATTGCAAATGAGGGAAACCATGAGACTTATGTTTCTTTGGGCCTGGCTTACTTCACTTCATATAATTGTGATTTTTGTGTTGCTTTGTATGTCCCTTCCCCATGGTATAACCCCTGTTTTCACTGTATTTGATGTTGGTATAATTTGGAGAGGGGAAGGGAAAAAACAAATTGCTTAAATAGGGATACAGGTTGACCCCTTGCAAAAATGAGACGCTATGTTGAAAAATGAACTTTATAATTTTTCGGGGGGGGGGGTAATGAGTGGGGGTGAGGGGAGGAGTTGTGGAGATGGGCGGGAAGGGATGGTAGAGGAAAAACAAAAGAGGAGGCAACAATGCTTGATAAGAAATGTACTCATTACCTTGCTCATGTAATTGTAACCCCTCTGTACAGTATTTTCACAACCAAAAAACTTATTAAAAGAAAGAAAGTATAAAGTATGCATTATGTACAAGGTCAGCCTATTCTATAGGCCCTCAAAGAGGCTCTCAGTTTTAGTGTCCATGACTTTGAAGACATTATGTCCCAGATTACCAATGTCTGGCATATGTCAGATCAAACACCACACAATGCATATATGGAGATGCAAATTAAAATAATAACTTCTTTCACTGAAATGTTCTCTGAATTACAAAAAAATGACCCAATGAATTAGATCCTCAAACCAGGCTAGTCTGTGCAACTGATGTCACACACACAAAAATAACCTATAGAAAGAGAATCATTATCAAAATGAGTCCTAAAAATTACTTTGATTCTGTTTTTCATAAGAGACTACTCCAAACTTGGGGATGCAGTAGATCTAAACAAAAGTTCTGTGGCCACCAAATTAAAGAAAAAATACAATTTCCACAATACAAGATGTTTAGAGAGCATAGTAGAACTCAGACTTTATATTGAAATTTAACTACATCTCCAACCAGCTGCGTAACTTTGGCTGCTCTCCTCTCCCCTTAGTCCTTTTCTCATTTGCAAGATGATAATTAGGATAAAAAGCCTACCTCTCTCCTTTCCCAAGGCTGTCAATTTCAAATGGAGGACGGATGGCAAATTCATTTATAATGAAGGAGAAGGTTAAATATGCTAGTGAAGATTACGTTCCAGAGTAGAGATTTTTAAATGTTTGTTGTTATTTTTTCTCTTATAGAATTCTTTAGAACCCCATAGAACTCTTCATTTCAAAGCATACTTTTTTAAAGTATGTTCCACTGTATATTTGGGAGGATTGAAGCAGATGTTTAAAAGTTCTACTCAAATATAGTCTACAAAGTTAAAGAATACTATTCTTCAATAGTATTAACCAGGTCAAGCAAAACTGGCTCATGCCTGGAATCCTAACTACTCAGGAGACTAAGATCTGAGAATCATAGTTTGAAGCTAGCCCAAGCAGGAAAGTGTATGAGACTCTTTTCTCCAATTAACCACCCAAATTCCAGAAGTGGACCTACAATTCGCCTGGTAGAATACTAGCCTTGAGCAAAGGAGCTCAGAGAGCCTGGCTCTTGTGGCTCACCATTGTAATTCTAGCTACTCAGGAGGTTGAGATCTAAGGATCACTGTTTGAAGCCAGTCAGGACAGGAAAGTCCTTGAGACTCTGATCTCCAATAAACTGCTCAGAAAATGCTGGAAGTGGTGCTGTGGCTCAAGTGGTAGTGTGCTAGCCTTGAACACAAAGTGGCTCGGGAACAGTGCCCAGGCCCTGAGTTCAAGCCCCAGGAGGAAAAAAGAAAAAGAAAGAGAGAGGGGAGGGGGAAGATAAGGAAAAGAAAAGAAACCTCAAACCTGGTTAGAATTGGCATTGTATAAAAAGCCAGTCTCAAAAGGTGGCCCAGTGTTTGTATGGCTCCATTCATATAGTCTTTAAAAGACAAAATATAGTGACAAATCAGTCGTCAACAGAGGTTAAACATGGTACAGGGGTGTCTGTGGAGGGTTTGGAGGTTTGGAGAATTCATGTAGGGGTCACTGATCTGTTTTACAGTTTGGTTGTAATAGTGGCTACCCACATATATGTGCATGTATATGGGTATGTATATGTTAAAACTCACTGAAATGTGCATCTAAAAAAGTGAACTATACTATATGGTAATTTTTAAATAAAATTAACAAAAGGGAAAAGAAGAAAACCAATCACACTGTTCAATCTCATGCAACACAATTCAGTCTTGTCCTCTGATGTGTCAAATTATTTCTAGAAACTTGCATGGGGCTCACGAAGTTCTGAGAAAAGCAAGGACAATCCTAGGAAGGGGGCTCAAAGAGGAGAGAAGAGGTTCTCTCACAGGTCCATGCATTGAAAGGCATGGGTTCTACAAAAGGACAGATCCTTACCTAGCACCCTCCTCAGAGAGCTGGGGTATTTTTTGTATTATTCTCTTGTCTGTATAGTCTATATTCTCCAGAATATTGAGTTGCTTAATTGGGAGAGACTACAAGACACAATAAAAATTATATCTCATGAGTAAAAAAAACAAAAACAAAACAAGAAAACAATCTTTCAGCTGCACTTTTCTATCTTTAATAGACATACAATCACTTGGAGCTTTACTTTGTAAGGATTGTTATTCAATAGACCTGAGATAAAGTCTGAGCTTCTGCCCTCCTACAAACCTGCAAGCAATGGCCTTAAAGGGAAAGGCGGGGAGGGGGGTAACAGAAGTATGGCTGGGTAAACATGAAGTGTGATATTCATCTCATCATCCTCATTACAAATAAACCCTCTTGGAAAGCCAGTATTTGTAGTTTCCCATCTCAAAAACTCTGTGTATCCTGGGGGAAAAAAAATCCAGTTAATAAAAGATATGTCTTATCTTCCAGAAGTTAAGCAAATGTTTTTCTGATTCAGCTTGTAAAGGACTTGAAGGCAGGAACTTCCTTTAGTAACGCTCTGAGTTTCTGCTTCTTCAATGCTAAGAAAATGACAATAGTCCTATCTTCTAAGGCTGTTGTGAGAATTAATAAGATAATAGGTATGAAACAGTTGGATCAGTACCTTGTATACAACAAGACTCAATAATTGATAACTATTCTTCCAACAATGACCTAGCAAGTGTCACCTTGAAAGATTTTCAATCACTGTTACTAGGAAGAGAGGTACAGAGTGGAACACAAGTCGATTTGGGAACCAAAAGTCTAAACGAGTCTATTGGCCTTGTCCCTCCAACTTCTCTGAACTTTCAGCTTGTTCGGCCCAATTTTAAGTCAGATATACTATTTTTTATAATTAATGTCAGCTTGAACATCCTTATATACAGATAGTATGGACAGTGAGCTGTGAAGACACCTAGTTATCATTTTAAAATATGTATAGAGTCCTGAATATTTAGTGGAATGCAAAAGAAAATAATTATAATATTTCTGAGGGCCAGTTTAGACAACATTGTGTTCTCTGTGATCATCTGTGTTTCTAGCTTTGTACCACTGGAGGGAGTGGGAGACTTGGTTGTAAAATTGCTTCCTAGGTCTTGGCTCTCTCTCATAACTCCAGTTTTTGTCAACTGATTCCAACTCAGAGAAGGGAAATCACCTTCTTTATTTAACAGAGACAATAGTTAAAGAAACAATGAGAAAGAGTCAGTTAGATTAGCAGAGTCAACAAAGAAATTTTGACCTAATCTGCTCAATGCCATTTCTACTACATTTATTTCCTTTTATTATTAGCCCAATGCAGACTTGCATGCCACATCATCTTATAACTTGATCTGTCCTCCTCTTTCCCCTGCATAGTACTACTCCAAGTTTTCCAATCCTTTTCACAAACTTGAAGCAGAAAGTAGGGTCTGAACTATCAAATGACTGTTTTCAGGGGGGGGGAATAGATTTCCTGCCTCTAAGTAAGAGCTTAAACCAGAGATGCCACCAAACCATCATAAATGCACAGTACAGGCTTGCACAACAAAGAATTATCCTGTCCAAACTATCAATTTGTCAAACCTTGCTCTAGAAGATACTCAGGGAAAGATGAGTAAATTATAAGTGTGTCTGACATCAATTGTGTAAGATAGCATCAAACATCCAAGGTGACACCAATTTCTACATAAATCAATAGTATAAATATATCATTATTCCACAACTTACTCACTTTTTTAATACAGTACTGGTTAATGTGGTTGGAATGAAATAGCTGGACTATAGCACTATGAATGATAGCACTGCTATGCATTTTTTCTGTTCTGTGAATTGTCTGTTCACATTGTTGGTGTTTCTTCTAGCCATTTTAATTTTCATTCTATTGGTTTGTGTTTTCCATATACATCTTAGGGATGATTTATATGTTTTGAACATTAATCACAATTATTTATGTCACAAAATTCTTCTCTCAATTTGAAGATCATCTTTTAAAAATGGCACCCTTTAAGGAAGTTGATTTAAATTGTGGCTTGTATTGATTTCTTTCGAATATGTTGTGAGTCTTATTGACTGAATTCTTTCCTACCTATATGGGTCATATGAATTTTCTTCCCTGTTTTCTTCTACAACTTTTTAATGTTCTGTCTTCATTGTATAATGCCATCTGGAGTTGATTACATCTATGATCTGAGTAGCTGGGGAGCTTTCAGAGCTGTTTTTAGAGCTCCATTCTTCTAGGCAAATTGAAAGCTCCTTCTCTGGGAAAGGAAAGCCTGTTGACCATGGCCTGACCCTAAGGACATCTAGCTAAGAAAAGTCTAAGTGACACCCTTCCCTATTCTGATGGAGGTGCTCACTAAATCAGCATTGTAAGAAATAAGCATACTGAACTACAGATTATCTCTACATTGCCCCTGTGACTGTATTAGTGCTTGGGTTCTCTCTAGACAAGACCAGCTCTGGACCACTCTCTCTCCAGTTTAAGAAATGGGCCACCTTAAAGTGTTAGAAACTTATCCCGCTCAACTATAAGCTCCTACTTCCTAAAAGCAGACTCAAGAAAGAGAAGAAACTCTAGGCATGGATCAAGGCAGCGGAGGTTTTTATACCAATCAGAAAGAGCAAGTAGCTGCCTTTTTATAAAGATGTAGACCCAGCTCACATGTGTTCTATGGCTATAGGAAAGAAAGTGAAAACCCAGCCTGGTTTTATTTCATTGTCTCCGGTGTCTCCCGCAGATAATAGAGTAGGCAGAGTCAGCAGTGGACATTGTCAGTGGTGTACAGGAGCTGGCAGGACCATGTGTAAGGGGCCAATTGTATCTCTTGTATCCCTTCCCCACTTCCTGTCACTTGGACTGTTTTCAGTCACCCAGTGTGTGAGCCTTTGTAGCACAGAACTGGCAAACACCACAGCTTCCAGCCTTCTCCCTTCACCCAGAGCCCTCTGTTAAACATTGACCTGCAGCACACCATTCAAAGCACTGCAACCCTACCCAGATCTAGACTCCAGTTGATATGTTTGGCCATGATTATCTCTGATTCTGGGACAATCAATTTCAAGTCCAAATCAATGTGCAGCTCCTTTTTTAACCTTTGAACCTTCAACACAAAAGGAAAGCCATACTTCTTCCTCTTGGCAGGTAAAAACCAACTCTCAGGTCTTAGGTTTTATTGGTAAGGAGGAGCGTTACTATTTGATTCTGGCCTTATTTCATCCCCTTTAGCTATGAAGCACCATGAATACGCTTGGGATAATTACCTCCAAAGAGGTATTCCCTTTCCCAGATAAATCTTTATATATTCCAATAAGAGTGGGCTATTTTTTTCTTGCTTTCTAAGGACCTTATTTAAATGTCTATAACAGAGGTGATTCTTATTTCTAGACACTAATTCCCTTCTCCACAGCCTTTCTGTCTTGGTGCCTCCATCTTTAAATTTTTTATCAAGTGAGAGATGAATATCAATAAATGGTTTCACACCAAGCTATTCAGTAAGCTCTTAATTACAAAATACAAAAGAAACCAGTGCTAGTGTAAAGTTGAGTTACAGGGTTTGAGAGGAAATCAAATGGACTTACTGAAAACACTGAAATCGTAAACACCACATTGAAAAGCCATCATTTCCATAGTTCTTTCTGGAAATTTCACATGGTATTAAAAGGACCAGCACAAAAATGTCAGGGTACAAAAGTGAGCTCTCCCTCACACATCATGAGCCTTGTTCTAGTAGACACAAATGCTGACAATTGCTTGTCTACTTTCTAAGTTGTGTGGGGCCTACGACACAGAATTTTCTTTGGCTATGTCAGTTTGAACATGTGAGCCAGAGCTGAATTGCTTATGATAACATTGAAGAGGCTAAACAGCGTGTCCACACACCGTTAGCCTCTCTCTCCCCCCACAGACGCATGGCTCTCCCTCATCTCTAAATGGTAAAAATAAATTCATTTCCTTGAAGATTTATAACACGATGAGCCTGTCTAAGACACAATACACCTTACCCTGGTCCTAGCAGAAAGGATGGAAGAGAAGTTCAGGCCTTACTGCCCTGATCAGCCCTCTGTGCTTCCTCTAAGGAAGAGGAAGGTCTTCACACTAACCAGATTGAAAATGGTATGTAGTCCTCCAGCTCAAGTTTCCTATCGTGGCTGCTCCCTAGACTGAGCCACCATCATCTTGTTCACACCTGGATCACTATTGAAGCTTTCTGATACATCTCCAGTTCCACGCCATGTCCACTCTTTGTGCGCTTCCTCCATTCTACTCATTCTCTCCTGTGTATTCTTTTACTCTAAATAAGGATTCTTTTTGTTTTTTTTGTTTTTTTTTTTGCCATTTCTGGAGCTTGAACTCTGGGCCGAGGCACTATCCCTGATCTTCTTGTGCTCAAGTCTAGCACTCTACCACTTGAGCCACCAAGCCACTTTCAGCTCTTGCTGCTTAGTTTATTATTTCATGGAGTTTCCTTTCCCAGGCTGGCTTCAAACTGCAATCCTCAGGTCTCAACTTCCTGAATAGCTACGATGACAGGTGTAAGCTACCAGTGCCCAGCTAGATAAAAACATCCTTCTCTTTAAATCGCCAGGGACTTCCTACTTCACTTGGAACAAAATCCAAGAGCCCTTTATTCCTGGAACTCATGTGCCTGCTCACTACCTATTTCTCAAAACCCAGTATAGACTCTCCTCCTCTGTGTCCCTAAGCTCCTGTTGCATGCACTTTCTTTCCTCAGACTTGCAGTTTTTTGAGTCTGGTACAATTCCTCCCCAGATCTGTAGGTGGCTGGCTCCTTCTTATCTCAGTACAAAAGTCATCTTCCTGAAATGCTTCCTTGACTACCAGGAAAATTCCACCACACCCCACACCCCTACCAGGCATTCCCTATCAAGTACTCCCTTTTATTTTCTTCCTGTTCCTTATCGCTAACTGAAATTATACTAGGGTTTTTTTAAATCACTTGTTTATTCTGGTTTCCTCCAAGGACTACATTCCCTCAGGTCAGGGCTCTGCTATATTTTCCAGCAACCTGCTCAAAGCTTGGCACATGGCAGACACTCAGTAGGAATTCCTTGAAGAAGTGAATGGATTGAATATTGTTGATACAGTATCTGGATGTTAATGACCCAGTCTCAACTCAGGGAGATAGATAGATAGATACATACATACATACATACATACATACATACATACATACATACATACATAGATGGAATTAAATTAAATTATACTATATTTGCAAATGATGACATCCATATTCTGAGTGCTTTTCTTCTCAAGTGCATTATTATCTCTGATTAGGAGAAACATAATAATGGTACTCTGTCAGCCAAGTTCCAAACTGTGGTCTCTTCCCACTAAATATTCTTGCACTTCACTGTGACAAGCTTCTCTCCATGTGGCATGTGCCCCTGTTCTCTCTTTCTCTGCCTCTCACACTGGATGTGTGGGTCCCCCATTGCCAGAAATCTCTTCATCTTTTTTGGATGTCACTTCTTGTCCATTTTAGTCCAGAGGTTTTTCTTCCCTATCTCAAAATAATCGTGAATTGATGAAGCCAATTTGCTCATTTGTTTCCTAAAGGGAAAACTTAGAGGACTATATTTAAAGTTGGCACTTTTCCTGCCTTATTCTTAAAGGGGTTCCCACTTCCTGGTCTAGTCCTCAGAGCAAAAGCTGATGGTTAAAACTCAATATAACCTTTGGTACCCTCAGAATCTTCTTATTGAATCTACCTTCCAAAAATGCTGTTAAATAACATTGGAAAAAATTGTTAGGTCAGGCACCTATGGCTCACACCTGTAATCCTAGCTCCTCAGGAGGCTGAGATTTGAGGAGCATTGTTCAGAGACAGCTTGGGCAGGAAAGTCCTTGAGACACTTATCTCCAATTAATTAGCAAAAAGCTGGAAGTGGAGGTGTGATTCAAGTGATAGAGCACTAGCCATGAGCAAAAAAAAAAAAAATCTCAGGAACAGAGCCCAAACTGTAAGTTCAAGCCCCAGGACCAACACACACACACACACAAACACACACACACACACACACACACACCCCAAAAGAAAAAAAGGAAAGAAAAGAAAAAAAGGAAGGAAGGAAGGAAGGAAGGAAGGAAGGGACAGGCTTTGAGAAGAACGTTGCATTTTTAAACTTTTTAATATATATTTTTATTGTGAAAATACTTACAGAGGGGTTACAGTTACATGAGTAAGGTAATAAGTACATTTCCTATGGAGCATTGTTACCCTGTACTTTGTTTTTCCCCAACCATACCTTCCCTCCCCACCTCCCCAACTCCTCCCTCCCCAACACAAAGTTGTAAAGTTCCTTTTGAGCATAGTGTCTTGTACATTTCACTGTTACAATGGGTCAACCAGTATCCTTGTTTCAGCATTTTGTTATTTCCCTCCCCCTCCCCAAATTAGAAAAATGCATATGCAAGATGCAAGATACAGGAATACAGTGAAGACAGGGGTTATACCGTGGGGGAAGAATGTACAAAAGAAACAAGAAAAATCACATAGTACATTATAAGTACATTAAAAACAACAACAGCAAAGATACAACCTCTTGTGTTCCTATCTTGGGGTTCATTTCACTTAGCATCATCTTATATGGCCATATGTACATAGCTTTTGACCTTTGAATGTTGCATTTTGTATGAATTCCACTAAAGAATGTCAAGTAGACGAGAAACCCTCACTTGTCCTGAGTCCATACCTCAACACCAATAACATAGCTAGATTAAAAAGTGATTTGATAAGCATTCATTATATTTTTAAACTAACATTAAATTCTTAATATTTGTCCAATATTATGCTCTGAAGCTTTAACACATCCTTAATTTTGAGACTACCTAGAGGATAGGACATTTTGTAGAAAATAATCCAGTTACTATTGCAATGCAAAACTCACTTTACTTAATCCCAGCTGATGGAATGGCCCACTTCCTCTTTTCTGAAGTATTCTTCCTTTGTTTCCCCTGTTGATTGCTTCCTCTCTGTTTTCTTTATGGGCTTTACTACCTCCCCTAGATTGCCAAATAATGAACTCTTCATAGCATAATGCTAAGCACTTTTTTTCTTCTCAAGTGACATTTTAATCTCCAAAGTCTTCTAAATCCCAAAGTTTCAGCAATCAACGATATATCATTGGCTGCACATTTACAGTATATCATTATTCCAAATAGTTCTTTTGACCTCTTAATCGGAACCTCCATCTGCTTGATATATTTGATATATGCCTAGATTTGGATAGCTGCTTAACATATCCATAACTGAGATCCATATTATCTTTTTCATGCCTTCTCCCTTGCCCATCTTCTTCTTCCTAACAAGTGTCACCATTTTCTCTCTCGTTGCTCAAGCCAGGAGCATTGAGTTCTCCATTCTTCTTTCTCTCTCTTTTTCTCACATTTAATTTATCATCAAATCCAATAATTCCTGTTACCAAAATGTGCCTTGAATACATTCCTTTTCTCCAATTTCATTGCTATCATCTAAGTCCAGAGCATCCTGGCCTCAAGTGTACTCTTCCACTGACTACACTGGACAGCCAGGATGGTCTTTTAAAATTACAAGTTACATCATTATGCTCCCTAGCTCTGAATTCTTGACCACTTCTCTTTGCACTGTAATTAAACCCCAGCTCTTTTAGAGAGCCTAGAAAATGCATTATGAACTTGTTCTGCTCCCTCTCCAGTGTCATCCGTCACTCTCTAGGCTTTCACTCTGTTCGAGCCACACGGTCCTTTCCATTCCTTAAAATGTACCAGATCAATACAGGACACTTAATGAACTGGAATGCTCTGGTTAATTGAGGAGTAAGAAAAATAAGCTTTATGTTTCCACTGTGTTTGGTGGAAACTCTTTCTAGAGTTTCCAGGATGAATTCACAAATTTGTTCTGGCAGTCAAGTCAACAAACATGTTAGTGTTCTCTCTAAACTGAAATCCTGCCAGGACCTGGGAACCATTTTTTTTTTTTTACCAGTAACAACTCATTGGTTGTTACTTGTCAGGAAAATGAAAAAGAAAACAAAGATCAAATTTCAAAGATTGATGTTTTGTAATTACTGTTATTGCAATTATTTTTAGGAAAACTGTGCTATTTACTGATCTGTCCACTAATTTACAGTGGGGGTGGAGAGAAATTCTCACTGATTGATCAATTCCACTTAATCAAGATAAACTCTACCTTCATATGCATGTGTATTTGTGTACACAGTTAGATGTCAGTTATTTAGGTTATATGAGCCTCAGTTTTCTCATCTAAATGTTTTGGTGAAGTATTTGAAATAGTAAGCCTTTGTGGTGAAAGTTGTTACTAGTAACAGGGAAGGAAGATTCATAAATAAATCTTTCTTTTTCATTTCACCTACTTTCTCCACATCCAAAAATGATCTCACATTCTATTAACCATGGTTAACATTTTAGGATCCTAAGTACTATGTAAGTCTCTTTTTTCCAGTTGTATCTTTGTTCTTTCCAAATGAGATATTCAGGATTGGGCCATGGTTAAAATTTTCCCTGTTCATGTCATTATGGTCATGCTTTAGCACCTTGCTACATTCCTCATTTTGGACAGAAAGGTTTTTTGAAATGCTATGTTGTTATCTTACATCTTGGCCCTCAGTTTTAGATAAACAAGAACTTTCTATCAGTCTCCATTTTGCTCATGGTAAACATGAGCTCACTCAGAGTGAGCCCTGTCTCTCTTGTAATGCTCCACATAAATCAGATTCTCAAACAAACGAGTCCTAACACTGCCATGAAAAAGGATGACACGGGGAGAGTTGTTTTTGTTCTGATGTTATTATCACAAAGCCAAAGGGTCAACTTGGACAACTAAGGTCTTCCATCCATCATTTCATCTGGGACAAGATCACCAACTTATTTCATCTCAAGCAAGACCTATGATGACTATATTAGAGGCTGAGCTAATTGCCTTGGGTAATCCAACATTCTTTCCTTACTAAGTTAGCTTCAAATAAGATACCATGTACCTAGCCAAAGCTAGTCATATGCAAGGAAAGTAGGGAGTTGCCAGCTGTCCCTAGAAAACATCTTCTTTACAATATGAGAGATCAAACTGCAGAGAAGAGGTAAATCTCCTTGGGAACATTTATTAACATGTATAAAGGAGTAAAGGTTGATAAGGTTCAAATGTCTCAAGCACAAGCTTAGGGGCAAAATTCCCCTTGGCTTTTTTCTCATTGTTCCATAATGAACCAATGCAGAAATGTGTAATGAAGGTAAAGAACGACTCTTACATTTTTAACAAACTGAACGATTTATACTATCAGCTCACAGACCAGTGACAATCTGCAAGGTTGCTTCCTATTAGAAATTATTGAGTATAATGATTATATTACCCCTGCTTTTGTCATTGATATTTAAACAACTAAGTTGGCAAAACTCATGGTAACTGCAAAGCTAAATAGTAAAAATTATCTGAACCACTAAAGTAAAACTAAACAGTAAACTTGGTTTCAGTTATTGAGGAGGAGGAATGCCCACAAGTATAATCTGTAGATTTGGAAGAATTGAAACTAAATATTTAAGAACAACCAGTTTTGTCTATATTGGCATAATGTATGCAACTTGAGATTCACTCTGGGAACAATGTGAGAGACATGGCATCTGATACCAGGTGATTTCTATCCTGACAACAGGCAGGAAATCTTGTATGTTTGTTCATGTGCTTTGTCAAATTCACCTGATAAAAGGAATCATAGTTGTTAAACGCATAAGTTTGGAAGAAATGTTTTTACCTTTCAGACAATTTCATGTTGGTTATATCATCTCCTCTCCAGGGCCCAGAATTAGACCTTGATTCAAATTCAGAATTGAATATGGTACCTGATTTTCCATGGGCCCAAATGTCACATGTCAGAGCCTGATTTGATGGCTTTTGAGATGCCTTCTGGAAGATACCAGAGAAGACAAAGCTACAGATAGCAGCCATCCATGCAATTAAGAGTTTGATATAAATTCCATTTGACCTTTCACAGCTTAGATAGATAAATAGTCTCAAAATATTTTGAATCCTAATGAACTCATTACCTAAATCAGGTAATCATACCCCTCTGTAGATAACCTTTGCAATATTTTTAATTAAACGAATATATATATATATTGAATTCTTTAAAAAAACTCAGATATTCTGAAGCTAAGACTTTGCTTCAGAAAATGTCTTGACAAATTATATTTATGCTTTCAGTTTCCCTGATTTGTTCTTTCATCCCTATTTTCTTCCTTCCTCCCTTGCTCCCTTTCTTCTTTCTTTCTTCCCTTCTTTCCTTCTTCCCTCCCTTTCTCCTTTCCTTCTTACCTTCTGTTCTTTGATTTGCTCTTTCTTGTTTAATATTTAAATCTCTAACTTGTTACATTTTCAATCATATAATTCTTTGTAGAGATGTACTGATTATCTTTAAACAAGATAATATCTAACATTAAGTATTTTTAAACACAAAGTGACATTATTATGCATTTGATACTTTAAAAATGATTTCTGGTATAACAATAGAAAAGCTGTGATTTTTAAGAACTATTTTTTCAAAGTCAAATTCTATTTGTGAGTCCCAGAGCAACAACAACAAAAATAAAATTCTATTAATTTGGTCATGAAGTGGTCAGCATTAATGAGCTCATCTCCATTTTAGTCTTATACTCCACTTTGTTTCCATATCAACATCTACACACACAACAAGAAAAATCTCTACTCTCACCTTTTCATTTCAAGAAGTAAATGACACATTCCGGCACAAGCAATCATACCCTCTCTCTGCTCTCTCTTCCTGCTTCCCAAAGGAATTAGAAGCAAGCAGGTCATGAAGAAGACAGTGGCCAAGAAGACCAGACAACAGAGGGTTTTAAAACCTCCCCTTGGTTCACAACATTCCCTTTTCAAACACTGTCTCCCCCAGCTATTCCCTTAGATGAGAATGAATAAAAGGAAGACATACTATTCCTCCTTTCCCTGTATCACAGAACACCTCATGGTTTGAGTGTCTTTAAAAACTGAAATTCCTAGCAAGTATTCTAGTCAATTTTCTTAACATAGTAAGAAGTCTTGGAAAGATGAGGAACTTCACTTTAAGAAGGAAAGAGAAAAGGTAGTTTACATATTACCACCCAAGTTTTAAAACCAATGTATGCTATTCATAGAAAAAGCCTAAAAGAACATGCAATTATTTTTTAATGACTTGAGTGACTGAGAAAGTTGGGGGGGATTGTTTTTGTTTGTCTTAAAAAAATAATCCCGCAAAGTAAGGTAAACATTGGATCTTCAAAGGAACGTGTCAAACCGCCCTGACATGTCTCCCTTCTTTGGGCAAAGCAATCAGGGTAAAAGGCTAGTGGCTGAAAGTCTGCGTTTGCAAGCCACTTAAGAGTCTCAGCCCTGTGTGTGTGGCTCAACCCACACAGATGACAGAGGCTTTCCCACCCATGCAAAGTCCAGATATTCCCATTACCCAAGCAGTAATTGTTCTTACATCAACTAGTGAGTTTGTAAAAGAACTGAAATTTTATTGCCTTTTCTTCCCTTGAACTCTCTTCCTGCACCCATCTATCTTATTCACCCACAGGCTCAACATCAGCACTTCGTCCATGGCAGCATAGGACTCTTTTCCTACATCCTGTCCCTCAATCTCATGTGAACTGAGTTAGCTAGAAAACCCATTCATCAATCAGGAAAAAAAAAAAAAACCCACACACACTGAGAAAGATAAACAGAAAACTCAATTACATTTTCTTAAACATTTCAACCCCCCAGTGGGCTTTCCAATTCCATTTTAGGTCATTATTGAGTAGCTCTGCTGATTGACTCCTAACCAGTCACCTCCATGATTTAAAAGAGCTCTGGGTCTGTGCGGATGAAGATTGTTATCACGTAGAGAAGGTGAAGGGCCTGGAAGACAGCTGGTTGCTTTTACAGGGACTGACATATCTGGAAGGAAAATCAGCCGGGCTTCTGAATATAAACAGGAATTAGTAAAGGAGAAGTAGAACAAATAAGCACAGTGATTGAAAGACCTTTCCCAAAAGAGCAGGCTCCTGCTATGGAGGAAATACAAAAGACCACAGATGCAGGCAATCCCAGCCATGCCTACCAGACTCAGAGTGCTGAGAGGGACAGGCTATGGAGCTGACACACCATTCAGAATACTGGTTTGGCCACTTCATAATGGCATATGCTAGGCAAATTACAAAACTCTCTGAGGCTCAGTTTTCCCACCAGGAAAATGGGTACAATAAAACTTACCTCACAGGGCTGCTGGGGAGTAATTAGAGCCAATACTGGAACACACAATGCCTAGTCTACATGGTAGTAACTCAATAGTAATAACATTATTTGACTAGAGGAAGAGCAGTCAGGTGGGGTCTAAGGAACACTGTGCGTGTGTGTGTGTGTGTGTGTGTGTGTGTGTGTGTGTGTGTGTGTGT
>NW_012267262.1:6367429-6373236 GCF_000151885.1 Dipodomys ordii
AGGGAGGGAGGGAGGGAGGGAGGGAGGATAGGAGGGAGGGGAAAAAAAGAGATGCAGAGAGGGAGAGAGAAAGACCATGATTTGACCATGAGAACTCATAGAAATGAGTGATTATTTCCAGCTGGGCTTCTAGCAAAGCCTCACCGAAAATAGGGCATTTAGATGGACCTTGATGAATGAGTAGGATTTAACTGACTGGCAATGATGCTGGAGAAGCCTGAAAAGATCCATTTGGAAATATTTACAGAAAGCATTCAGCATAAAGCTGGTATTAAGTTTCAGGAAAAACCTTTCTAGACTTCTCAAGAACAGACCATATTCTTAACACCTACCACCTTTCTGACCCTGCTACACTTTCCATTTCCTCCATTTCAGTAGTTTCATTTTCATGTCGTTCTTGCGCGTTCTCTTATATCATGTAGAAAATACTCAGAGAGAGTGCAGAGACACACCTAGAGCTTTCTCTTGACTTAGCTGACAGCATTTGTCCTATTACCTCTGTCCCACATGAAAGGGTCCCATGACCTTAAATAGAAACTAGCAAAAATTCACATGCAAGTGGTACTAGTCATGAGTAAGAGAAAGTAATTTGAAAACTTGTTGCAAATATACAATGACACTCTGGAATAATCCAGATGACAAAACTACCAAAGTTATTTTCTTTTTGTTTTTTTGAGACTCAGCAAATTGTTGCAATATATATGCCAAAAGAGTTTTAAAGATCAACATATATGTTAATATTTTACATTTAACGAAGTTACACTTTGCATGTTCACACTTAAACTGCAGTGTAATTCTATTATCCAAAGGTATTACAAGACTCGCATAATATTAATTCATAGTAAACTATAGGCCAACAAGCCTGAGGTTTAACCGTCAATAGGAAACATGTTCCTCTTTCAATTCGAACTTTGCTTTTTAGGTAATATCAAAGGCCTCACTGTGAAAAGCTTTGGCCTCTATGAGGCTCACTGCTAAATGTCCTTCCTGGTTCCCAAGATTTCCCTAACTCTGACAGGCTCCAAGCAAGACTGTCATAAGTCACCAATTTCCTAGGTGGAACCATTTTGTTATTCATTTACATTGAAAGTGTTATTCAGAGGTCTAAAGAAGTTTAGTTGTCCATATTTGCAAAGAGGACAATAAATGGCTGCCTAGGAGCTCTGTATATACCCTGGCAAATCTGAGTAAAGGAACTCCCTCCTTTAAAGTTATCGGGCAGGATGGCACCATCACACTGGGGCATCTCAAAATTTCTTATGCATTGGTCTAGAGCTAGCCAATCTTCTTAGAGAACAACCCTTCTGTTGGCTTGCGTTGGGAATAGATGCCCAGCCGCAAAGAGTTTCACCTCAAGGCAGGGGCCTTGAATCAATTTTGCATTAATGCCCTTGTTTTCAATGTCATCTTCTATCCCCTTCCTTTTCCTTCCATCCCATCTCCTCCTCCTCTGATCTCCCTCTCCTTCTTCCTCTTCTCTCCTCCTCCTTCTCCTTTTCTTCCTCCTCCTCTTCCTCCTTTTCCTTCTCCTCCTTCTCCTCTACCTCTTCCATTTGCCTCTCTCTTCCTCTCTTCCCCACCTCTCATTGCCCAGATTCTGGGGGGGAAAAAGAATTCCTTCTTCAGCTGAAGTGTCTAGGCTAGGGTCTCCTTCTTTTATCTTCAGCCTGCCTTATGCAATCTAGAAAAGAATTCTATTCTTCTCAAAGATTTCATATTTGGTGCCTTCTTAGCTCAGATAGCTCTCTCTGCCCATGTGGCTCTTTATCCCAACCCTACCTTCTGTTCTTCCTGTGGCATTTCCTAATGTCAATTACATTTTTACTCTCTTTTATACCCCTAGCAGAATTCAAGTTCCAGGAGAGTACAAATCTTGTCTAGCAAGTTCTGCATTGTGCCATCAGATTTTAGGCACCTGGCAGAATAGGGAATATTCGATACTATTGGGTAAGTGAGTAAAATCACTTGTTCATTCAACAACTATTGAGAGGGCTAAGAATTATACCTTAAAGGAGAATTTCTCTACTAGTTTTTGCCTCCACCACCCAATTTCCTCTCAATCCCCATAAACAAATGCATATGCACACGTGCATACACACATTTTCATGCACACATGCATATGCCCACACATGTGCTATAAACCAACACATTCTTTTCCATGTGATTGCAAAGTAATTTTAGACCCTAAAAAACCCAGAACAATAAACTAGCTGTATAGTCTGAAATCCCGGATGTACAAGCTGGCTCTGTCTTTGCTGCCTTTGGCTATTCCAAAGAAAAGAAACCCAAAGATGAAGTGACCCTGTACCCATGGCCAAGTGCAATCCAGCCTAGACCCTGGCTGTTAGCCACACAATGGAAACGGAATGTTTCTTGGGTCCAGACTAGTAAATATTCAGCTATTAATAAAAGTCATGGTCCAGTGAGCAATTAGAGAAAGAGGCCCAGGTGTCACTGGAGAAGAGAGGGTGGTTCTTATTAACAAGAACACATGGGACCTGGCATGGGGCAACTTTCCTTCTAGCCTTGACCGTATCACAGCAAACAGGCCTGACCAAATCTTTCCTCCAGACACTTGCAGCTGGCTGGAAAATGAGCATGATAGTAAACACATGTTTCTTCATTTGTGACTTGACAAATAAGATTACCTGCTTCAGACAGACAGAGAGAGAGAGAAGCTTCAGAATGAAGCAATTTGGGAATTAAATGCTCTGCACAACTGGTTTACTGTTGTCAGGGTCAAACACTACTCAGAAGGCCTTCCAGTCCCATAGGAGAGAGTATCTTTTTAAAAAATTGTCTCCTGTAGCAAAGGAACAAACACTAGCCTTATTTCTGTCAAGGAGCCCAAACATTATCATTCAAGGGTCGTATTTACAAATGGAGCAGGGTGGCCATAAAACTGATGACCTTGCTGCTTCTGGAATCTCATAAAAAGTTTCCAAGCTGCTCCTCCCCAGAGCAAATAAGGGTGTTGCAGTTGCTAGTCCCTTGGCAGCATTCCAGCTGGGGCTATTACATTCCTCCCTCATAAACTCTCCTCTAAGCTTCAAACACAGATTTGTCTGCTTGTCCTGGTGCTTAACTCTGAAGGTGCTACAGTTTTTGAAACACTTAAACCCAAAGGTAAAGGCAACGTGGAAGAAAAAGGAAGAGAGAGAGAGACAAAGAGGCAACCTGCCAGTCACCAGTGCAAAAGATTTTTAATCAGTGTTCTAACTGAAGTTTTGTAACTTAGCCACAGACCAGTTCTTAGCTCTAATTCACATTCCCATGTACTGAAGGGCAGAAGACTTGTGCCAGCTGAGACAGGCATTCTTGCTGGGATCACAGTTGGCACAGTTTATCATTGTGCATGAGCAATGTGTGTGTGTGTGTGTGTGTGTGTGTGTGTGTGTGTGTGTGTGTATGTGTGTGTGTTTCCCAATGACCTTCAAGGTAGAGATGACCAGATAATACAAATGAATCAGATGACATGCACTAAGACATGAGTGTAGATAGGCTGGGCTTCTGATGATCTGTTGTTTGACTGATTTTAAAAATGAAAAGGAGGGGCTGGGAAGGTGTCTAGTGGTAGAGTGCTTGCCTTGCATGCATGAGGCCCTGGGATCAATTCCTCAGCTCCATATAAGCAGAAAAAGCCAGAAGTGGTGTTGTGGCTCAAATGGTAGGGCACCAGCCTTGAGCTGAATTGCTGAGGGACAGGGCCCAGGCCCAGAGTTCAGGCCCCATGACTGACCACAAAACAAACAAGTATGAAAAATGAAAAAGATCAGGCTCAGCTGGCAGGTGTCTGCCCTTTCCCCTTCTCTTTTCTTTAACTGAGAAGTGGAGCTAAGAAGTATTACTCATCTTATGTTCAAAAGTTCAAAGCTAGGCTGGGCACAGGTGGCTCATGCCCGTAATCCTAACTACTCAAGAGGCTAAGATCTGAGGATTGCGGTTCAAAGCCAGCCCGGGCACAAAAGTCCATAAGACTGTTATCTCCAATAAACTGCTCAGAAAACCAGAAGTGGTGCTGTGACTCAAGTGGAAGAGCACTAGCCTTGAGCTAAAGAGCTCAGGGACAGCGCCCAGGCCCAGAGTTCAAGCCCCCTGACCAACAAAAAAGATAAAAAAAAGAAAAAAAATTCAAAGATAGAAGGGGTGACATTAATCAACATGTATCATACTCTTAACCTGACTTAGGGAATTGGAATCTCTTTGTACAACTAGTTAATAATGATTTAAGTATCAAAAAAGTAGGAAGGATGGCTGAGGCTAACATATGGAAAGTGTCATAGAGATGCTTCCTCAACCTCTGACTGCTTATG
Source organism: Dipodomys ordii (assembly GCF_000151885.1). NCBI lineage: Eukaryota > Metazoa > Chordata > Mammalia > Rodentia > Heteromyidae > Dipodomys > Dipodomys ordii. The sequence continues at coordinate 6,371,743 of NW_012267262.1, forward strand.
CCCAGGCTTCACTCTAAGCAAGTCACCATGAACCTCACCTCCTGTCTTTATGGGGCCATGAAGTAGAGCCATGTCTTCATGTGCCCCACTTTTCTTTTTTTTAAGTTTATATTTTATTTTATTCGTGAACATGTTGTACAGAGGAGTTACAATTACATGGGCAGGATAATGCATACATTTCCCACTTTTCTTGAATATGAGTGGAACCCAAGACTTGCTTCTCACTCTAGAAATGGCAAAGATGAGATCCTACCACTGCTGTGAAAATGTTACATTATATAAGGCTGCATCTGAGAGCAAATTCCCTCCAGAGATTTTCTTTACTGACTTGACAAAGTGAGGAGCCTTCTGGGCCAGGCACCTGTCTTTGTGGAGAAAGCTCACATGACATGGAACTGTGGGAAGCTTCTACAAATTGAGAGCAGCTTCTAGGAACTGACGTTGGCCTCCAATTAGCAAGAAGTTGGGGCTGTCAGTCCCACAGGTGCAAGGAAATACATTCTGCCAACAACTTGAACAGGCTTAGGAATGGATTCTTCCCCAGCCAAACTTCCAGATGAGATGTAACCCAGCTGACACACTCATTGCTGCCTTGTGAGACACTAAGCAATGGAGCAAATTAACTCACCCAGATTTCTGACCCACAGAAATTTTGAGACAATTTCAGTGCATGTTGTCTTAATCCACTAAGTCTGGTAACTTGTGATGCAGTAGTGCATCGGTACATTCCTTTCTATCACTCTGGTCATCTTCCATTAGGTATATTAGGATTCTTAGAGGGATTGACAAAGAGCACTGAGGGCTAGGCATTGACACTCTGAGAAGGTAGAAGATCAAGAATGGTTAGCAGTTGAAGAGAAAGTTGAAGTCTTAGATATTTCTCCACATAGAACAGACTGTTGGGTACTTCCCCACATATAAAAAGACTAGAAAAAGTCTTTACTGAGGCAGGATAGCTGACAGTATAATCTTCTTTTTAAAGTTTTTAGCTTGGTTGGGAATTGTTTTGTAAATTATCTCTTGAGAACTCAACTAGGTGCAAAATACTTTCTTTCCTTGGGTTATCTTTCTGAGCTCATATTCATCGTACAAAGTCTGATCATTACTCCCCCCTGACAGAGGAGAAAGCCGAGAGGCAGAGAGGTTAAACTGGAGCCTAGTCAAGGGCATGATCCAAAGAGAGCAGTATGAGTAAAAACCCAAGGAATTTAAATACTAATCATATTCATTCAGCTGTCAAAGACAGAAAATAGAGAAAAAATGAGTATAGGAAAGGAGAGAAAGTCCTTTCCTATATTTCACCCACCTGCAGAAAGAACCCACAAATAACTTTTTGATATATTTCCTGCCTTCACAGAGATTTGTCCTGTCCTGTTTGTTTTTCAGTTAACATGTTATGAGTAGTTGCTTGAAAGCATTAGCTGCCACACATTCCCCAATATGGCATACCACCATTTTCTGAGCATCTCCCATAACAGACAACTTGAGGTGTTT
>NW_012267262.1:6377692-6388325 GCF_000151885.1 Dipodomys ordii
CATAGCTAAGATATGGAACCAACCCAGATGCCCCTCAGTAGATGAATGGATCAAGAAAATGCGGTATATATACACAATGGAATTCTGTGCCTCCATCAGAAAGAATGACATTGTCCTATTTGTTAGGAAATGGAAAGACTTGGAAAAAATTATATTAAGTGAAGTAAGCCAGGCCCAAAGAAACATAGGTCCCATGGCTTCACTTATTTACAATAACTAGTCTATGTCTGAGAAAAGCAGAAATGGTCAGATAAGTTGATGTTAGGCAAAATGAACCCCATGGTAGGATTCAAATGTTTTTTCTTTCTTGCGATTGTTTCTAACATATTTATAAGATGATTTCTTTGTTGCTTTGTATGTCCCTCCCCCACGGTATAACCCCTATTTTCACTGTATTTATATTGGTATAATTTGTGGAGGGGAAGGGAAAAAACAAATCATTTAGCTAGGGATACAGGCGGACCCATTGCAACAATGAGATGTACGAGATGTTATGTAGAAAAATGAACTTTTCAACTTTGGCCAAGGGGCGGGGGGGGGTAATGGGGAGGGTAATGGGAGTGGAAGTGGGGGTAGATGGGAAGGGGAAGTGAAGGAGGAGGCAACAATACTTGATAAGAAATGTACTCATTACCTTTCCCATGTAATTGTAACCCCTCTGTACGGTATTTTCACAATTAAAAAAAATAGGAAGCTTAGGGGTTCAGAAAAAAATGCCAAATCAAACATAACTGGTTCAATTCTCTTGCCTTTTGGCAACTTTACCAATAGTCAATCCATATTATTGAACCCCAATTCCTTCATCAGTAAGAGGTTAAAAGCAGCTCATGCTCTTACAATCTTACTATAGAAACTAAAGGAGATTGAATGCTCTGTTTCTGAACCATGATAAACACATGCAATTATTAATTAATCACAAGCTAGGTCGAAGCTAAGAACAAGCCAGTTTTCCTTTCTGGATCATGTAACCCTCTCACCACCAAACTAATGTGGTCAGAAAATTCTACATTTTTATCTTGCTATCTTCTAATGCTTGAAATACCACCTGACTTTAAAACACTTGGCAGAGGCTGGGAAGGTGGCTCAATGGTAGAGTGCTTGCCTTGCATGCATGAGGCCCTGGGTTCAATTCCTCAGCACACATAAGCAAAAAGAAAAAAGCCGGAAGTGGCACTGTGGTTCAAGTGGGAGAGCGCTAGCCTTGAGCTGAAGAGCTGAGGGACAGCGTCCAGGCCCAGAGTTCAGGCCCCATGACCAGACCCAAAATAAATAAATAAATAAATAAATAAAACACTTGGCACTCTCATGTACCGTTCTCTATAAATTCGGGTGCTATGTATCTACCTAGAGCATCCAGAACTTAGATCTTAGGGATCCAACCCAGCTTTAATATTTTATCTGTGAATTCAATCTCTCTTGAGCTCATAGTACTTTTTGTCTAGACTCTCTAATGTAGGACTCCATGCACCACCCAACAGGAACCAAGAGGATATGTCCTCAGGAGCCCCAGAATTCCTGCTTTCTTCTTCATAGGAATTTCTAATCAGGTCTGGGCACCTGAATTGGAGAGTTTCCAAGGGAGGCCATCAAACTCCCTGGTTTCTGACCTGAAGCACAAAATTGGTGCACAGGGAAAGTATATAGCATCCAGTAGCCTCATGTTTCGTGGCCATTTCAGCTCATGGGGAATGGGGTTGGAAATGGTCATCTGACTCAGATGTAAGGACAAGGAAATTGACTCAGATAGTAGCAGACATTTTTGCTGAAAAACACTGTCCGCATAAAATACAGCCTGTCTGCTGACCCAGAGAGCGAACATATCCCAAACCAGTTCACAATGTGATTGACACCAAACTCAATTATTTTGTTGGGTTCATCATGAAAAGGGAAGAGAAGTGTGTTGAGCAACATATGCCAGTCATCTTCTAAAGTAATACACACACAATACCGTGCATTTCTCAGGTGAGTTATAATACTCTGATCAGATTTGTAATTCATCCTAACAGGTACACACATGGATCAGACCCATCGCTGTCTCCAAGCTCAAGATCTCAGCATGTTCATTTTCCAATACTAACCATGAAAAAATATGTTTTAGCTGGGTGCAGGTTAAGTCATGCCCAGAATCCTAGTTACTCAGGAAGCTGAAATTTGAAGATCACAGTTTGAAAACAGCCTGAAAGGAAAAATCCATGAAACTCTTATCTCCAATTAACCACTAAAAAGCTAGAAATGGAACTTTGGCTTGAGTTGTAGAGTTCTAGCTTTGAGTAAAAACCCTAAGGGATAGCATTGGGGCATTGAGTTCAACTCTCAGAACCAGCACACAAAAGATCTTATTTTTCTCAGGATACAGTTGCCATAAAGACATGTCTTTCCTTGTGAGCCTCTCTACCCTTCTTCTTCCCACTGAAGATGCTCTGTTGAGATTCTGGCCAGTCACCAAGCAACTGGGCCTTTGTCTTCAAGCTCTTCCACACATATGTAGCTTCTACTCAAATTCTACATGAGGCAATCGAGAATACCACATTCATTAAATCTGGTTGCAAATCTTGGCTCTGCCGTTTTCCAGCTCTATGACTGTAGCTAGGTGATTAGATTCTCTGTGCCTCAGTTTTTCTATCACTGACATGGGGACAGGAATAGTAAATCTATCTCATGAGTAACTATGAAAATTGAAAGAGTTCATACAGGGCTGACACATAACAATAGCTCCATATGCTTTAGCTGTACAACTATATTTTAAAACTATTTAACAAGGCTTTTTCAGTCTCCTAAGGGAGTTGATACAGAGAATGCTAATAACTTGTTCATGACCACACTTCTCATCAGAGGCAAGGCCAGGATTAGAAGTAAAAAGCCTTCCAACTCCTCACCCAGGGCTCTTCTGCCTCCTGTTTACTAATCCAAGAGGCAGGAGAAGCAATTAAGCTGTTGATACAAGGCGTAATCTCTTCTCCCAGCAGTTTGCCCTGTCACATGAACCACAGAGAAGTCACCACAAACATCCATTTATTTATAAACCTACAACATTAACCTCTTCACTTAAAAGCCACTTGGAAACTTGCTGGCTAAAAGCATTTCAAATGCTGTCAGAGAAACAAGTTCACACTAACATCTTGTCTCTCTTGTATGCCTTTGAAAATCTGTTCAGAGTCCCCTAATCCCCACTGGAGGATTGCTTCTCTGCACCCCATTCTTCTAAGGTTTTCGCCATTGGGTGTGGGTATTCTCTGAAAGTGCTCTCTTTTGAAGAATTCTCATGCTTTGAATCATGCCAAAAATCAGAGGGAAAGGAATGCTGCCAAAAGTTTCAACATTTACATAAGCTCTTAATCAGCCCTCCGGTTCATTACATTGAGACCTATCAGTTACACCCAATGTCCAGGCAAAAGACTGAGATCTCAAAGTCTGCTTCTTTGTCTTGGAGAAAGAAGAGGGGCAGTGGAAAAATCTATTCACTGTTTGATTGATAGGAACGAGTTCCAGCTTCTTCACCTAGCCCCCTGACTTTATTTTGGTTTGCTTTATTTATTTATTTATTTTTGTTGTGGGGAGACGGGGAGAGTCAGGGTGCTTCTTCTTCTTGCTATTCCAGTACTGGGGCTTGAACTCCGGCGCTTGTACTTTCACTTAGCTTTTCCACTCAAGGCTAGCACCCTACCACTTGAACCACACCTCCACTATCAGCTTTTCACTGTTTAATTGAGGATAAGAGTCTTATAGACTTATTTAGCAAGGTTAGCTTTAAACTATGATCTTTAGATCTCAGCTTCCAGAATAACTAGAATTACAGACACAAGGTACCTGTGCTGAGCTACTGCTGGCATTTCTACATCTCTTACTATATATGAGGTATAGTTTAAGCATGTCATACAGCTTGGTGCATTTTAATCATTACCAGCGTGTATGAGGTCACTAATAGCACCATCTTCTTTGTTCTGAGAAAACTGAGTTACAAAAGAATTATGTGTCTTTGAATAAAGACACACCAAACTAAAGGGCCCAGCAAGAATCTACCCTAGGCATGCTCAACTCCAGAGGACCATTAGTCTTAAGATATAGATAGTCACATGAGCTTGCTTTTATTTATTTCTTTAAAAACAAAACCAAACAAAAAAACTATGCCCTCATATTCACTGCCAGCCTTCACAATGGCTAACATCTCTTCCTAACCTCATCTTCTAGGATGCTTGAGGGCCAGCTGCCCTTCTGTGTGTGTCCCATCACCAAGTCCCTTCCCAGCATTCCACACAGAAACCATCTCTTTCACCTGCTGGTTCATGTCAGTCCCTCATACTTGAACTAGAAGCTGCACAGGGTGGGGTGCAAGTTTCCCAGGCAATGTCACATGGTGATGCCTGGAATGTGACAGGGGCTCTATCATTTTGAAATGAATAGAAAAGTACCTAAATAAGTAAATCAGTATTTTTGTACCCCAATGTGTGGAGCCCAGGACAAGGCCTCATCTAATATTGCCGAATGAATAGAAGAGTATATTCCACAATTTCTTTTTCCATTTTCTCCTGAAAGAAAGAAAATCCTTCCCTTTTTGTTTTCAAACCCCAGAGAAGGCATGTTGGTACACATCTGTAATCTTAGCCATTCTGGCTGTGAAGACAGAAGGATCTCAATTGGAGGCCAGTTTCTACATACCTCCTCCCCCACCCCCCAATAAAATTATCAGAGGATCCTATCTGGGAAACAAACAAAAAACAGAAGGACCAGGGTATGGCTCAAGTGGTAGGAATGGCTAGCAAGTACAAGGCTCTGTGTCAGTCCTCACTACCATAAACACAAAACAAAGAAAGATTTTTAAAACAAACCAAAACAAAAAAAGCATGAAGGATAAAGTAGTATAAAGAAAAATGAATATCCAGATTGATCTTCCTATTTCAATTGGGGGGGAAGGGGAATCCCCAAAACAACTAAGGTCATTCTAGAACCTGCAGGCCTCTGAGCTGTCTGAGCCTGTCATCTGCCTGTCACTCCTGGAGTCAGAATTCTGTAGCACAGGCCCAGGGCTTCTGCTAGGAATGCAGGAGGCTCTAAGTTAAGCACAACACGGAAGCTGGTGCAGTGTGTGATTGTTCCTGAGCTGTGGGGACAGTGGCTGCTCTGGGCACTTCAGGAAGTACTTGCTCCAAGAGGCCCTTCCAGCAATTGTTGATAAGGCCAAGCATGCTGGGCTGCCACCAGTACAGGCTGCCATCCCCAGGCCAAGGGTCTGTCCAGGGCACTGGCTACAGGAAGTGAAGAGGTTGGGTGGTGGAGGCAAGGAAAATATTTACGCCAAGAAGGAATCCGGAATCCTGAGCATGGGCTTCTTTTTTTTTTTTTTCACCTATTAATGTCAGAAGCTGCCTCTGGGGTGTGTGTGTGTGTGTGTGTGTGTGTGTGTGTGTGTGTGTGTGTGTGTGTGTGTGTATTACTAGGATTTGAACTTAGGGCCTTGCACTTACCTGGCAGGCACTATAACACTCAAGCCAAGTGGCTGTTTTTGTTACTTTACAAATAGGGCATTTATACCCCAGACAGCTACAACCACAATTCTTCCACTTATATTTCTTTCATAGCTGGAATAATAACACATACCACTGCACCTGGATTTTTTATAGGTTGAGATGGAATTTTACAAACTTATTACCTGGGCTGGTCTTGAATCACAAATCTCCTGATTTCCACCTTCTAAGTAGGTAGGATTACAGGCATGACCCAGCACATTTGGTGAATATTTCATTGGTTTAAGGGATTTGTGTGTGGGCAGAGGGGGGTGGGTATGTGCAGCGTGCACACACACACACACACACACACACACACACCAGTACTGAGTTTTGAACTCAAAGTTGAGCAAGCCAGATACTCTATTATTTGTGCCACCCACCCACTCCATGTTTTATTTTATTTGTATGTATGTATGTATGTATTTACTTATTTATTTTTGTCAGTCATGGGGCCTGAATTCTGGGCCTGGGTGCTGTCCTTCAGCTCTTCAGCTCAAGGCTAGCGCTCTACCACTTGAGCCACAGTGGCACTTCTGGCTTTTTCTGCTTCTGTTGTACTGAGGAATTGAAACCAGGGCCTCATGAATGCAAGGCAAGCACTCTGCCACTGAGACACCTTCCCAGCCCTCCACATTTATTTTTATCTCCTTTTACATTGCATTGCATTGATTAATGACAAACTGCTGCTTCTAGTGATGACTGGCTATAGCTGATAGAACTATTCACTGTCATGAAAGGAGCTGTGACTTTTGAGTCCAAGACCCTGAGCCTAAATGCTGGCTGGGTCTCCAGCTGTGCCCTTGGGCACTTCTGAATCTCTTCTTCCTCTTCCTCTTCCATAAAAGAGAAATGATAACCAGCTTGAGAGGTTATAAGGATGAGATAAGCAAAGATTGATGAACCTGTCAGGTACACAATGGCAGTGGGAAAATGCTAGTTTCCTCCCTACTCCGGAGCAGCTGGACGTGGGAGGGGTAAAGGGGGAGGTGCTAGGGTAACAGATGTCACATTTCCTTGTGTTCCTTGCCTATTACAGGCTGCATAGCCTGGGCACTGAGCCCTCCCCAGCCTGAATTCTTCTGACAGCTGTTTGGCTTCTCTGCATGGCCTTGCCCATGACTCTTGGTTGAACCAAAAACCAAACCAAACCAAAACAAAACAAAACCTATGCTTTGTTCTAGTAAGAAGAAAAAATAGCAAGAATGATGCAATGGCCTCTCAAGGCCATTGGCCACAGAGCAAGGCCAGGTTATGATAGCTACTATAATTCCATCCACAGTTGCACACCAATCTCCTCCTCTCCCATGAATCCCTGATAACTTCAGTGTGGCCTCTCCTCCTGGTTGCAACTGTCACTGTCTTGTGACTCAGGCCACTCACCTTGCCACACTTAAAATTAGCTTGGGGTTAGGGAAGAATTCCTGAGTGCTATATCTTTGCAAACTGACTTACTTGTTTGTTTAATTGTTTTATTCTTTGTGCCAGTACTGGCGCATTAACTCAGTGTTTGGGCGCTGCCCTTGAGTTTCCTTAGTTATTTGGATCAAGGCTGACACTCTACTATTAGAGCCACAGCTCCACTTTTGGCTTTTGGGTGTTTAATTGGAGATAAGAGACTCACAGACTTTCCTGCCTGGCCTGGCTTTGAACAATGATTCTCACTAGCCTCTTGGGTAGCTAGGATTACAGATGTGAGCCATGGGCACCTGACTGCAAACGGATCCTTGGCAATTTCTCAGCATAAGGTACCAAGTGCCATCCTAAACGTCTAATGCATCTGAACTTTCATAGGTAAATTTTAAGGGAAGGTCTAGTCATATCCCCATTTTACAAAGGAAAAGAATCAAGTTTTAGAGAGTTCAGTCACTGGAACAAGGGCACAACATTAGTAAGTTGTAAATAAAACTTGAATCTATTTTTAACCCACCGGGTTGTTTGTTTTGTTGTTGTTGTTGTTGTTGTTTGCTTACCTTGGTTTGGTTTCCCATCATACAACTGGCTCACAAATCAAACTAGAAGCCTGAATTCTTTTAGAGAGATTCCTCAAAATAGAAGTTGTGACAACAAATTCAACACTGAAAACCCCAAACTAGGTTTGAAGAGGAGTCAGGACATCCCTGAAAGGGATAGAAAGAGAAGAAATCATACTTTAGCCTCTCTCTGTTGAGCACGAATGTGATCCAGATTTATCTGTGTCCTTCTCTGGTCCTCAAAATTCTCATTTGAAAAAGGAGATTCAGAAAAAGAATAATAATAATTTGGTTTCAGACATGAAACCCTGCAACCCTGGCATTCCAGATCCTATGAAACGGTTATCATTGGCACTTCCTCAGTACCAAGCACTGTGCTATGTATTTACATAAGCACAGCAATAACTTATGGATCAGTGACTATTACCTGTATTATCTCACTTAGAACAGCACTAAGAAAAAAAAGTATTTTGTCTCTTCTCCCTCCAGGAATCTAAGGCTCAGAATGTCATTATAATTTCACTCAGAGCCACCCTTTTAGGAAGTCCTGCAGTGGGGTCTTGAATCCAGATTTTTCTGACTCCATAGTACATACATTTCATCATCTTTCCACTTGCAATGATTCTCAATGTCAGGCAAGGACATATGGGAGGAGCAAGCAGTGCTGGTCTTTGCTTGCTTACTGGCAATCTATCCACAGTTGCCCTCTGTGTGTGTGTGTGTGTGTGTGTGTGTGTGTGTGTGTGTGTGTGTGTGTGTGTGTGTCTCTGTCTTTCCTCTCTTTATATTCTAATTAACAATTACAGTGACAAGTTAACAGGGTCAAAGGAGTCCCCAGGCCCAGCTGCAGCAGTCCCATTGCTTACAATCCTTCTTGTTGACTTCAACGTAATATCAGCAAAAGTCCTATCTGAAAATAAAGTATTTGCCTAGGGTTGGACCCCTTGTTTATTCAGTCACCACCTTCGAGGCTAACCTGAATACTTTCTCTGAGCTGGAAAGCCAAGTTCAAGGGCTTAGGGTGAACAGGTTGGGAAACTTGAGAAGGACATGGACATCAGGGGAAATTCTATGAGTGGTTGCTTACATGCAGTGCAAAAAATATGGCCCTGAGTTCTTGCCAGGATAAGGTTAAGGCTGTCCTCCTCCCCTCATGACCCCTTCTCTAAGGGAGTTGAGACTTCTTAGAAGGTATGCTAGCCTAAAGGAGCCAGCTTCTCCAGAACGGAGGCAAAATTGGAGGTAAAGGGGACCCAGGGCTGTTTGTTCCGGGAGTGGGGGGTCACCAGCTCACCAGCACACCAGAGCAGATCTGCCTGGCTTGGACACAAATCCCACTAATCCTGTGGGCTGACTATAGATGGCTCAGAGATGGAGATCTTCCCACTCAGAGAAAAGGTAGCTAACAGGCCTGTCAGGGATTGTGGTGGAAGCCTAATTCTCAAAGGAGCCGTAAGCTGGAGGCTTGAACCGAAAAGAAAATTCCCATAAAAATACCTTTCTATGAGGTCATTTGCTACACATTCACCACAGGACCCATTCAATTGCTGAAAACAATTTCTGCCATTCATTCAGGACCTTTTCAATGCTATCAATGGAAATTTAAAAGGAAAAAAATTAAAAATAGTAATTTCCCACAACAAAATGACAACTATCCTCATTCTAGAAAATGGTGTGGGCATATCAAGAATTCCATTTGTTTCCCAAAGGAGGACTAATCTTGACACCTATGTTATTTTGGACATTAGTCATTAAGTTTTCCCCAACTGTCCTGTAACATACTCATTCGTCACTTGGACATGTTTGTTAACTCTCAATCCTACTGGTAATGGTTTTATCTCTAGGACCAGTGGGAATGTGGGTCACAGGGTCTGATTTCAGACCCCAGCTCAGCCATTTTATTTCTTCAAGATCCTAAACCAACCCCTTACCTTTCCTGGCCCTTCATAACCCATCTACAAAATAAGACTGGTCCTAGTACCTACCACAAAATTTCTAGCATAATATATGGTATACCCTCTCCAAATTCATCCATCTTGTACATGATATTACTCTCTGCACTAAAAATTCAATTTTCTCCTTTATAGTATCTTAAATTTGTGTGAATTTTTATATTGAACAATTTATAGACTGGATTATATATCTCTATACATAATGTATATGCTATAGTTCTGTGTTCAGTATCTCAGACTGTACCTACATTTGGATATATGGCCTTTTAAGTGAGAATTAAATTAAAATGATATCATATGGATGACATCTAAGTTAATGTGACTGGTACCCTTTCAGAAAGAAAAGATTTGGGATGTACAAACACGTGAGAAACATCATCTGGGGACAAAGGAAAAGATGGCCATCTTCAAGTGAAAGAGAAACCTCAGAGGAAATAAAACTTGCTGACTTTGGATCTCAGAATTCTAACCTCTGGAGGCAAATACGAACTACTCAGATCAGCCATCCTTCAAAGTTGAGTTCAGGTGTCACTTCTTCCCCAAACTTTTTCTAACATACCACCTGATCCATGTGTATATCTTGTTCATTGTAATATCATCATGCACTAGGATTTATTCATACCTATATTATTTATTTCAGTGGACTGAATGTAAAACTGTAGTTTCTTATTTTTTTAATCAAAATGTTCCTTGATCTGTTTTGTTGAACTTGGGTTTCATGACAGGTTGTACTGTCAACTATCTAACATGAATATTCCATGAATATTGTTTCTCTTATGCAAGAATGTCCTTCTGGCATGGGACAGTGACAGTTTGGGGGAAAATGTGAAAGGTAAAATTATTATAGTCTCTCTTTTTAGTAGATACTCAAGGTTATTATCAATACCCTGGATATTCTGATTCTGAAGAAAACTGTCCTTGTGTTGACTATCCTGTTTTGAAATTTTCAGAGATGGAAGTAAAATCATATGGAGCTGCTAGTGATAGACATAGTTCCTGTTCATAAATATACTGTGAATTTTCTTGTAAAAAAAAAAGAAATTTCGGGGGACGGCACAAGATGGCAGAGGAGAAGCTGGAATCTGAACAAGCTCTCTCATAGAAAGCAGTTTTAGAGTTCTAGTGAACAGTCCTAAGCCAGAGAATCACACCAAGTGTGCCATCACAGGACAGAGAGTTAGACAAGAGAGGGAAGCCAAGGCAAAAA
>NW_012267262.1:6394415-6408308 GCF_000151885.1 Dipodomys ordii
TTGGTCTGGGGAGGGAAGGGGGGGAGGAGAAGGGTTGGGATTGGGGGGGAGGGGGGAGGCTGGGAAGGGATGTGAAGGGTAAACCAAAGGAGGAGGCTGCAATGCTTGGTAAGAAATATACGCATTATCCTGCCCATGTAATTGTAACCCCTCTGTACAGTATGTTCACAAATAAAAAATAAATAAATAAATTTTTTTAAAAAAAGAAATTTCTAGCATACAATATGGGTTCTAGGAAACTTTTTCTGTAACTTCTCACACAAGGTGAAGGAAATGCTACAATAAGGGAAGATGAAACACACGACAAACCAAAAGACCAACTTGTTGCTCATACCTCAGGTAATTCTGCCCTTGTTTCTCAATCTTATCACCTGTATCCCAAACCCCCACACTGTCCCCTGTGGTAAGAAAATGTGTATAGTTTCCTCCTTTGCAGGACCTAGCAGAGAGTGTTCCCAGGCATCCCCAAGAGTAAGGCTGTGGGACAGCCTTACTCTTACTGTGTGGCCAGTGTGCCCAGCCCACTGTTAGTGCTTTGGCCCATCTGACATCTCAGTGACGCCTCCACTCTGGGCTTTGCAATGATGCCCTCATCCCTGGATAGCACTGGAGTTTTAAATCAGTGTCTCTCTCAGATAACCAGTTCATTATCTGTCAAAGGACATCCTATCTTTTTGTGCCTGGCTACATCTCCCAATTGAGGAAAGGTTTTAATATCATACAGAATGGCATCTTTTAGCAAAAATGGTAAGAATTCAGGCTCTTAAGTAAAGTAACTTCAGTTTGAATCATGGCTTCATGAGGATCCATTAAAACCATCCATTTGACACTACATAGCATAAGCAAAGAGCTGATGGTACATGTCTGAAATTCTAGCTACTCCGGAGACTGAGATCTGAGGACTGTGGTTTGAAGCCAGCCCAGGAAGGGAAGTCCAAAAGACTTTCATCTCCAATTAAAATAAAATAATCTCAGAAAGCTGTGGCTTAAGTGCTAAAGACCAGCCTTTGAGTGAAAAAGCCAGGCAAACATGAGAAGCCTTGAGTTCAAGCTTCAGTAATGGTACCTACACACAAAAATTATTTAGCATGGTACTACAATGTAGTAAATGCATAATATACCATTGTTTTTATGTCCTGGCCATTAAAGAGTTGTAGATCATTTGCATTCCTAAAAGAAAACAGATTTTTGCAAACTTTCCACCAACACACAAAAAGTAGAAAAGAAAAACTAGTTGGAGGAGTTGAAGGAGACAGGGATAATAAATTTAGAAGGGAAAATTTTCTAGCATTTTTTAAAATGCAAAGCATATGGATTGTTCAAATTCTCTTCTATGTACATAAATTTTATTCAACTTGCATCATATCCTTTGCTGCAAATACTTTCTACACAAGAGAGCAGAGGAATAATAGGGAGCAGACTACCTGAACCCCAAATTAACCATTGTCTGAACTGTGTGACCTAACACAAGGAGTTCAACCTCTCTGAGCAAATGTCTTTGCTCAGTAAAATGAGAATAATGGTACTGATCATCTAAGCACAAAGAATACATAGGTTAATTTGTACAAAGCAGTGTGAAGAGTGTAATGTAGCTAGTAAACTCTGAACACAAAATGGCTACTATTAACTTTCACAGAAAGCCAAATGGAGGTTCAAAGAGGTTAATTCATCCATGCTCATGGGCTGGCTGGAAAGTGACAGCAGCAGGATTTAAATCCAAGTCAACCTGACTCCAAAGCCAACTCAATGTTTATTACATTACTCTTTCTCACATACCTAGTAAGAAAATATGCACAGTTGCTTTTTATTTTTCTAGACAGAAAAGTGGAGCTCCTGCATTAATGCAAATGCTGGTCTTTCTGGCCAAATTAAGAAAAAGGAAACTGGTTTGGGGCGAAAGGTGGTCAGTTACATGATGCCCTCAGAAGCTAACTCTGCAAATAAAACAACAGTGTTTTAGGTCATACGGTGGCCTGTGAATACAGCTGGCATTCACACTAGCTTGCAAACCCCTTTTGGAAGCATGCCAGACATGCTGTTTAAATTCTGACTTGAGGATGATGGAGGGAGGGAGGGAGTCATGGTGTCTGTGCGTTTTTTCAGAGCTGATTTTCCTGTGCACAGAACTTCCCTGGGGTCTAACCCTGAGAGAAGCATCATTCCAAAACACTAAAACAAGAATTTCCATGCTTCTTGTTGTCCGGCTCAGAGCCCTTCAGTATCCTGGACACTGGGAACAACACAAACAGGTGAGAGGCAGCATGCTGGGCAGCCAGGAAGGTGAGGGTATTTACTTAAAGGCTTTCTGTGACATTCACCAGCTGTGGAGTTAGCTGTGATGCCATTTTTCTCTTTAGTGTTTGCCTGAGCATTGAGCATAGATAGCTTTGGTAATTAGAAGGTCTTTGAAACACACAGTTTAAAGAAATGATCATAAGTGACTTGCTTTATCACCTTGCTCTTTTATCCCTTTCTATTTTATCACATTTGCTGCTTTTGAACATGTAATGCATTGGGGTTTGTAGAAGGAAAAAAAGATGACAAACATGAAAATACAGACAAGAATGATTTCACATGAGGGTGAATGTTTAGTCCCTTGGCTCCCAGACTCCTGTCATAACATGCTGAAGGCAGAATTAGGTAATGTCCCCCCTGAGCAAAGAGCAAACCTGTCAGGAGGAGATTGCTATTCTCCCAGGAGTGTTAGCACAGGTAATTCATTCCATCAGCACCACCAAAATGAGAAACCGGGCATGTTTTTTTGTTTTAATTATCATTGTTTTTTCAACTCACTAGCCTGATTATTTTTTACCAAATAGAAGGGGGAAATGTGTTTCCACCTGACCCACACTCATGTGTGTCAATTAGCTCCAACCTTGAAACCGGGAAGGAAATTGTCATGTTCCCTAGAGAAACCTTGGAGGGCTGCTGATTCAAACATGAACGTGTATGAGCTCCTTGGGGGGATAATTTCTGTCAGGAAGGAATAGACTGGGCCAAAGTCAATGCTTTCGTGTGTGTGTGTGTGTGTGTGTGTGTGTGTGTGTGTGTGTGTGTGTGTGTTCTATAAATAAGTAATGACTATGTTTTTGAGAGAAGGAGTTGGGGGTCAGGGGTATGAGTTGTGAAAATCCAAGAGAATATTATTTACAATAGGTATGTTCTGTCAGATAATATCTAGCCCAGAAGAAGCCTGAAAAATGAATTTTTTCCATCCCATTCATTGTCCAGATGAGAAGTCAAGGTCCAGACAAGTAATGTGTGTAAAACCAGGAGTCCAACTTAAATATTCCAATGTATTTATTTTGTGTAGATTCTTGCCTAAACTTGCTTATCTTTTTTCCAACCCAGCTAGCATTTTCTCCTTCTCTGTTTCTTTCTCTCCCTCCCTCTCCCCTCTCCCTTGCTTTCTCTTCTTTCTCTCCCTCTCTCCCTCTCCCTTTCTCCCTCTCTTTTTCTCTGTGTCTTGGAAACTACTGTGTCCAGAAACTCTGAAGATACTAATATATGTCTGTGGGCCAAACCACAACTTGATCAATATGCTGAGTCACTCAGGGATACATACCCCATCACCTGCCAAAAGGACTAATAACCACCCTTTTTTTTCCTTTTTTTTTTTGTTGTTGTTAGTCATAGGGCTTGAACTCTGGGCCTGGGCGCTGTCCCTCAGCTCTTCAGCTCAAGGCTAGTGCCCTACCACTTGCACCACAGCACTACTTCTGGCTTTTTTCTGTTTATGTGGTACTGAGGAATCAAACCCAGGGCTTCATGCATGTGAGGCAAGCACCCTATCACTGAGCCACCTTCCCTGCCCCTATAACCACCCATTCTACTCCCCAACCAAGGTTCCTTAAACCCCTGCCTCACAACAACCCTTAAAAACACACTGCGATTATTACCCCCACCGTGCCAATATATCGCACCAGTGTCTAGCCCCTTTCCTCTCTTAGAAAGATAGAACAAGATTAGGAGTTAGGTCTTCCAATTCTGGGCCTGGCCCAGGTGCTCTATCTGCTCTACCTTCAGATGCAGGGGGGTAGCCCCATCTTAGAAACACTCAGAACCTTCCCTGGACTTCATTTCTCTGACCTGTAAAATAAAACAGTTGTGCTCACTAAATAGAAGAGTCATGCCACTTATGACAGTGTGTGTCAAATGGTGGCCCACAGCCTTTTGCCTTAAAATGATTATCTACAATGTCTGTTAAAGCACCCTTCCTACAGCATTGTTGAAACACACCCACCCAACATACCTGTGTTTACTGATGTTTGGTAAACCTTTGATTCCAAGACTAGAGTCCAGAGAGAACATGGTCACTAAAGCCCTAAGTCCTACTTAAGGGTTAAGAAGCATTTTAACACTTTTAAAAGATTACCTAGGGGCTGGGAAGTTGGCTCAGTGGTAGAAGCGCTTGCCTTGCATGCCTGAGGCCCTGGGTTCGATTCCTCAGCACCACATAAGCAAAAAAGAAAAAAAAAGCCAGAAAGTGGCGCTGTGGCTCAAGTGGTAGAGCACTAGCCTTGAGCTGAAGAGCTGAGGGACAGCGCCCAGGCCCAGAGTTCAGGCCCCATGACCAGACCCCCCAAAAGATTACCTAAACAAGGAAAACCCCACAAAAACAATAACTTCATACTATGAAGCTATTCGAAGTTAAACTATGAAACTGTGATCTTACAAGATCCACAAAGCCAAAGATATTTTATAATCAGGATCTTTGCAGAAAAAGTTTATCAATCTCTTGCCTACAAAAAAAAAATGATGTAATTGGATGATGGAAGAAAAGCCAGAGGTTGATCTGAACAATTTATAGGACTAATGAGGCTGAGAATTCTCAGGCACAGGAGTTTTTCAGTAATGCAGTGTTTCATGAGCTCCATGGAGGATTGAACAAATAAAAATATAGAATGTGCTCCAGTCTTGGAATTTAGTTTAAAAACCCATGTTTTCCAATGGACCTTTTGAGGTCTCTAGCAAGTTCACCCAATGTTTAATATTAGCATAAATGCTAGCAAGGACTCTACAAGCTCAGAAACAGATCACAATGGTCAGTTCACAAATTTTTTTTTGCCTTGAAAGCCATCAGTGAGTTCTTACTCATACCACAGGGAACATTTGGAGGCTAAAGGTAGGAGAGCGTTAATAACAAGTATTCATGAGATTTTGTGTGCACACTATCTGTATAAGTTATTTACCCAGCAACTTCTATGAGTTAGGTTTTACATTAATCATTTTACCTGCTCTTAGCCCCTTTCCTCCAAATATAGTAATCAGCTAAAGATTTGACACTCAAAGTACCACTCTGGGTCTAAAGGTAAATTGCGCCAAGGATTTGACCCAGAAGAGATTATAGTTCTTTCCAGACAGTAGGTAAGAAAGAACAAGAGTGGGCAAGACCAAAGATTTGAGAGTTAGAACTAACGTCCAATTCTGCCCCCACTTAACTCTCTTGCTCTGTGCCATTAAATGCCCTGTGCATGAGGTAGTCACTAGCCCCATATCACTGTGCATATTTAAATTCATCAAAATTATACATAATTTTAAATTGAGTTCCCCATCACACTAGACACAAAAGTGTACTCACATGTCAACCTACCAATCACTTGTGGCTGACAGCCATCATACCCAGCTCATGCACACAAGCACAGCCCACTAGCATAGAAAAGCCTCCTGAACAAAGTCTGATCATCTATTCAAGCCCAACCTCTGACTTTTCATCCATTTCCAATGTCCCCATTATTCTAAGTTCCAGTGCCTTGGGAATATACAATTATTCAAATTCAAACTAAGCCTCCATTTTTCTCATTTGTAAGAATGGACATAATAGTGTATCTGTGTGGTTACAAAGATCAGATCATGTGAGCTAGGTTAGGTAAAAGGGTGAGCACAAACCTTGACACATGGAAGTTGTTGGGTAAGTAGTTCTTGATGGGTATTGTGCATGGAATCTCCTGCTCTGTTGCTGATGCTCTTCCAGCTTCCTCTAGGCTCATTGGGTCTCAAATTCTAGCATGTGTAAGAATCACTAGGAGGGCTTTTTTAAATTTCAGAGTTCTGGGGCTTACTTCCACCATTAGACTTAAGGTAAATCCTTATAATTTACATTTTACAGATTCCCCAGCACATTGAGAATCACACTTCAAAAACTGCTTCTCTAGACAATTTCTTCCCAGGACACAGCTGTCTTTTCCCAGGAGGAGTTATTGCTTTTGTGCATGTTATCCCTTCCTGAATAGATCATGTCAATTATCCACTATCCACTCCCCTTTCCCCAAAAGCTACTCACTCTATCCTTAAGAGCTTTCTTTGTCTGTTTTCCAGCTCTATATCTGACTGATGGAATTGACTGGCTTATAGGCTCTTTCCAATCCTACACCTGAGTTGGAATCCCCTTTCTTTATGCTGCCTCTGATGCTTGGCTTGTTTGTTTGCTGTAGCATACCAGTTATTTGTTTCTCTGTCATTAGGTGTTTTCCAAATTGTAGGAAGAAGAATCCCTCTGGTGATACCTGAGGCAAATTTTTGTGGTACATTAATAATTTTCAGTGGCATTCAGAGAGACAAACAACATTAAACCACACAGTAAGGAAGTGATTATTTTCATTTCTCTCTGAACTTGACTGATTATATCAGGATAAAAAGTTTCACTCTGGGTCTGATGGGTCTTCATCTCCCTCCGCTCAGATCTTGAGTCAGTTAATTCCGTTATGTTATCGTTATCATCATAATTATCATTAGAACAAAGCAACTTAAACTCCATGGAGCTTTCTGTAAGCCTGGCAGTGTTCTTAACACTTCACACACATTAACATACATTAATTCACTCAACCCTCAGAATCATATTAATGAATGAATCATTATTACCAGTTCTCAGATGAGGAAACTGAGGCACAGAAAAGTTTTGTTGATTATCATCACATAACTAGAGGTGGGAGAACCAGAATTCTACCCTAGTTAGCATGGGTGCTCTTTGTCCAATGATATTGAATTAAAGTTTAAAAATACTTTTTCTGTTTTCAGTTGATCTGTTTTACCCTTGTCTTGCAGTTTGCCTTAGTCCATTGGACTGCATTTTTTTAATAAAAAGCCACCAACTAAGTAGCTATAGACAACAGAAATATAATTCTCATAGTACTAAAGGCTGAGAAATTCTAGTTAAAGGGATTGAAAGCTTCAGTGTCTGGAAAGAACTCCCCTGTTGGCTCATGAATGGTCCCTTCTCTTCTTGTCTTTGCACAGAAGGGAGGGACAAACCAGTTACTCTCTGGAGCCTCTTTCATAAGGTCACAAATCCCATCAATGAGCATTCCACCCTCATTACCCAATCCCTTCTCAGAGACCCTTCCTGCCAATGCATCAGTTTACCATTCTTTTTCCTTTTTTTCCCTTCTTCTCTTCTCCTTCTCCTCCTCCTCCTTCTTATTCTTCCTCTGTGTGTGTGTGTGTGTGTTATACACACTGGATTTTGAATTCAGGGCCTCACTCTTACTAGGCAGATGTTCTAATACTTGGCTTTAAACAAATGCTTCTTTTTTACATCTTATTTAAAGTTAGGCACATTAAACAGAACCCATACTACTAGAGCCTATTCTTGGACTGCACAGTGAGTAGTGTATGCCTGACACTTGGAACAACTTGTCTAGGTAGACCAGTAGCTTCTGTGTCAGTCAGGATCCAGCCAGGGAACAAATGGTACCCACAAAGGCTTTAACTGCAAAAAGCAAGCATAGGGAAGGCAGAAGTTTTAGAAGCTAGGCAGCCACGATAGGAAAGGACAGGGGTAGTGATTTGCTGAGGACTAGACACAGAGGAGGCTGCTACCACTCCAAGGAACAAAGTGAGAAAATGATATTGCCAGGTTCTGATTGATGAGGGCCACCTCCAGCTGGAATAGCGGAAGAGGGGTCAGTCCACAAAAGCTGCAGTGATTCTGACCAGCGAGGAAGAGGAAGACCCGAGCCTGCTTTTGCTCTGGCCTGCTCATCTCCTTCCTGCCAGGAACTAGCCATGGATAGAATCTGACTGGAGGCCAGAAGGTAAAGAGCCTGGGATGCCATAGATCGGCGTACACATCAGCCTCAGCGCAACCAGACAACCGGCATCAGCACAAAGCAGAGCTTCTACTAAGAGCTCGAGGAGCATGTGCTGCCTCACATCGCACTGAACCAAATGGAGAAATGGCTGTGAGTAAAGTGTTGTGTGGTCAGGACAACTGGACGGGGCTCTGAGCCTCTAGGGTTTCATTTCCAGCTTATCTGGGCAAGTGACTCATCGGATTTCACAGCCCTCTCAGGGTTTGAGTCACTTGTGTGTAGGAGGAGCTGCGTGGCTGGTGCCTGCTGTAATTACATCCTCCACCTTCTCCGAGCGTCTAGACTAGATTTCAAGAGCTGAGCAAAACAAAAATCAAGACTGCAGCTTGCATGGTCGTCATGCTGTGAGAGCCCTTTTCCCAAGGGGATGCAGCCACAGAGCCTCAGAAGCAGGGCGGCCTTGGCTCAGAAGAGGTGTTTAAATATTTTACCATTTAGCTATACTAATAATCACATTTCAGCTTTACAGGACTGTTTTATCATGTCCCCAAACACTGAGCTGAGCATTTGACACACGTTATTGCATTTACTCTATACAACTGACTTGTGAGGTAGCAATCATTATGGGGGGTGGGCGGGGGTGAACTCCGCAGGGCCTTGGCACTTCCCCGGAGCTTCTTTTGCTGAAAGTTAGCATTGTGCCATTTGAGTCACAGCTCCACTTCTAGGTTTTGGGTTTTTTTTTTTTTTTTGAGTAGTTCATTGGCTATAAGAAACTCATGGACTTCCCTGACTGGGTTTGTGTAGAACCAAGCTCCGCAGATGTTGTCCTCCTGAGTAGCTAAGATTACAGGTTTGAGCCACCAGTGCCTAGCTCAGCTTGTTTTTGAGATAGGGTTTTGCTAACGTTTGCCAAGACTGGCCTCAAATCTCAGTCCTCCTGTCTCTGCCTCTCAAGTTGCTGGGATTACAAAGGTGGACTACTATGCCCAGCCTTATTTTGATACACACACACATATGTATATATATGCAACTACAGATATATGTCTATATACATATATGTGTGTATATGGTCTAATAAAATAAGCATATATATGTTCTAATGAAATAAGCATCCTTTTACAACAATATATCTACATAAAGATAAACATTTTGCTTAACCATGAGAACAACATATGTCAGCATATTGATTTCCAAAGAAATTATGAGAATTTATCTTCTATTAAACTGTGTATTAAGATTTTTATTACCTTTTTTGGAAAATGCAGTTATTTGACACAAAAATGTTAATTAGGTCACATGTAGTCAGGTCATGAATACTTTTTGATAAGTTTAAAAATCATTTTTTTAACTTTTTAGTTGGAATTTCTGGATAAACAAATCCATAGCAATAGATATGGCCCATATTTTAAAATAAAAACAGCAAAAATCTTTAGTTTCTCAACAGCAATTTTTTGTGTGTTGGTTCTGCAGCTTGAGCTCAAGGTCTCTAGCTTTTCTTTCTTGCTCCTGGCTGGTGTTCTACCACTTGAGCAATGCCTCCTCCAGTTGGCTTTTTGCTGATTAATTGAAGACATAGTCTTTCAGACACTTTTGCTTGGGCTGTCTTTGAACTATAATCCTCCAGGTCTCAGCCTTTGAGTTAGCCACTGGTGCCTGGCAACCTTTTCAGTAATTTTTAATAGAATAAGAGGGTCATATTGCTAAAATATTTAACAAATCCCACTGCATCAGACTCCCAGCAACACAGTAGAATTCAGAGCTAAGAGTATTTCAGAACACTAGAAAATGCATTAAATTCACATATAAAAAAATAGTAGCTGGCTCCAAAACCATGAAAGAAATCAATAAAAATTAAAATGAATAAATGTGTAATTAACTGTCTACCGAAAGGCACCAACATTAAGTGGCCAAGTTCGTATTCATAAAGATTTCATTACCTCTAATGCAATTTACAGGTTTAATTTTCTCACTTTACAAATTCCCTTAAATACATCCAGCAAGTGTCAGGCACACACTGCCAGAATAGAAGTTACATGGAGCCAAATGCTTTCTAAAACACAAGTATAAAAATCCTCACCAAAAATTCACAAATGAAAACATTTATGTTTGTTTTACCATACAGGGGACCTCCAAAAGTCAGGATCTGTAAGAACTGGAAAGCTTTAAGTGCAATGTCTCATTTCCTTTAAATGACACCCCTACAAAGGACCTAATTTCACCAAGGTAACACGATATCTTCATCAGGCAGCACAATTAGCCCTGACCTTTGACCCAACTTAGGAAAAATAAAACACATAATGAAAATACATAAATGAGTCAGAAGGATAAGAAAACCACAAGGGAGAGAGAAAACAGATGGTGTTTGGGGTCTTAGCAATGGCACAATCATCCAGGACTGGATCTCCTGGCTTCAAAACCTAGACTCACACCAGGATGCAGAAAAATGCAGACCGATAGCCAAGAAGAGCAGGGGAAAGCTCAGTAGGGAAAGAGAACGTCTGAAAGAAAAGGCTGGTTGTGCTTTCAAAGGCTGCATGGTTGAGATTGAGCTAGCCAGCCAGCCAGTTGTCCTCACCTGTTTGGCAACCTGTACCCGTTCTGGTACCTCAGGCCTGTGCTTCCTGGCCAGACAGCAGTGCCCAGGACTGCAGAATGATCTCCTGACTCTTTCCCTTGAGAAGGCATTTACTTATCTTTCTCAAATCTCCTCAGCCTCACTGACAAAAACAAATCAGTGATGGCTCCTCATCTCTCTGCCTGATGTCATGACTCTGAGTCTTTAGCAGCCAGCTCTAGGAATGGGGTTTCCCACAGTGTTACAACTTTGTTTCCTCCTTATGTGGCTTCTCTTTGTGTTTGTTAAATATAAGGATATGAGTAAAGTCACTGGCTTATAACAGATCTTTGATAAGTAATAGTAAACACCATTCTTTGGCAATGATTTGCACACTGCTCTAACTTTTCCTGCATTAAAATCAGGAGACCTCTTCTGTCCAGAAAGGACATACTCGCTCCCATTTTCTAGAGTTGCTTTGTTTACCAAGTAAATGAAAATAGAAAATGGAAAAACAGTATTATCATAAACATCCAATGTATTTGAAACATTTCATTTAACAAATCAGTGGTTTAAGGCCACATATACATGCAATAGATCGCACACTTAATTAAATGATTTCAAGAGTAACAAAAGACAGATCATGCATTGCGAACACATTGTGTAGGTAATGATCACCTGACAAGGTGATCAAAATATATTTCTCTAAAATATAGAGAAGCATTCTTTCAATAATCCTATGAAGCTCTGAGATCAATGGTATCATTGATGGCATCATAAAACAAAACTCAAGCTGGGTTTTAAAGGCAACTTCAAGAGACCCCTCTTCCTTTGCCTCCACCAATAGGTTCTGATTTCACTGTTAGCATTTGTCCCATGTATTAATACCAGCATTTTCCTGTGCAAACTCTGGAACTTCCCAACCAAAGTAAAAGGATTTATATTCTGTGATGGCTTCTTACAATCATAACAAGAAAGTAACACACTAATTGAATTGCTGGTTCTTGTTGAGTATCAAGTTGTTTGAATACAATACTAGTAGCCAGGAGCCAGTGGTTCATGTCTGTAATCCTCACTACTCAGGAGGATGAGATCTGAGGATCACAGTTCAAAGCTAATCTAGGCATGAGACCCTTAACTCCAATTATCTACCCAAAAGCCAGAAGTGGAGCTGTGGCTCAAGGAGTAGAGTGCCAGCCATGAGTTAAAAATCTCCACTACTGGTACAAAATAAAATAAGTTGCAAATAAAATACTAATAAAAAATGTGATCCTCTTTACCACAAATTCATGCTTTTTCTTTATCCTCTATATATTTATCGCCTAGATGTTCCCTCACTATCACATTGAAATAAGAACTCTCACGCATCAATCTATTCGTTTGGCTTTGTGTGCAAATCCTTTTGAGTAAGGACACTCTCCTTCTACTCCTACACGCTCAGAAGAAGGCAAACATGAATTTCTTGGCAGCTGGTCTTTTTATCCCTTCTGGGACAGACACATCTCCTTGCTTTGTTATTTCAGTTGATCCAGACTAAGGCATCAGATGCACTTTCTCTGAACATTTAACCTCTGGATCACAGAAAGGCAAGATATTTGGATGATGTCTCTGGCAAGACTCCTCTCCCATCTGCTCCTAGTTCATAGCTGGCCTGTGACAGCCCTGTGCCTCACACCATGGCTCTAAAAGGCGTGGGTCTCTAGCAAATGGAGGAGGTCTGAGGAGAGCTAGTTATTTTTCTGAGCAAGAATGAATAGGGATCTTATATCTCCGCATCATGTCCACTTAAACTTATCACCAATATTTCCAGACCAAGTGTGTCTCATTTGACATAAAAAAAAGCTCTGCTATCGTAAGGCACTAAGGCTTTTAAAGTTATGGTTTTTTCTCCAACAGCAGTTTTAAAGATAGAAGCGGCTTGTGGCAGATCTCCTTTGAAGATATCATAAAATAATAATAATGAGGATAATAATAATACTAATAATAAGCTATCCCAAGCCTGGCCACTTCTTCATTGTCTACTCCCTTCAGTGAAAGCCTATACTTCTGTTCTAGAAAACAGTAGCTCCTGAATTGGCCTCGTTCCCTCCTTCTTTGTCCCTTGCTGTCTTATGACTACTTGTTTCTGGAGTGCTCTTTTTGAAAAATAGAACTGAGTGGGATCACTGCCCTGGCTCAGAGACCTGCAATCTGCAATCCCTCCTTATTGTTCATAGGAGAAAACACAAGTTCCTTAAGGAATACACAGGCTCTCCACAGCCCTTCTTACCTAACGCTCACGCTCTCTCTATTCCTCTAAAAATGTAACAGGCTCTGGCCTCTTAGCCACATGGCAAATACAACAAACATCAAGCTGATAACAAGACCAGAAAGAGATAAGACAGAGATGGTAAAGCTTGAAGTTTTCACTCCCACCTCAACTCCAGCCAACCAGATTGGATGGTATATAGTTGGTCTATGTTGTCAGTTGGAAAGTTTCTCTAGGTTTTCACACATACTACTCCCAGCTGCTGGATGGGCCTCCTGGATGGGTGCGACTAGTCACCCTCCCACTTCATTTAGCTCACAGAGCTCCAAAAACTGTTTCCTAGTTGCGCATCTATCTGGCTTAGGTGTCCTCCTCCACTTCTTAAACCTGTCTCTGGTCCCTCTGTGATAGAGGTGAGCACATTGTTACTTACCTGACACTGTAGCTCCCCCAACCCAGCCATCAGACCGAGATGTCCTTACTCCCCTGAGTGAGTGTACAGAATAAATGCTTGCTATACACAAGAACTCCTCCTCTCCTTTCTTTTTTTTCCTTTTTCTTTTTTTCTTTTCTTTCTTTCTTTTTTTTTTTTTTTTTGTGTGTGTGTCCTATTCCTGGGGCCACACTTTTTTTTTGGCTTATTTTCATTTGCTTTTTTTTTCTTTTTTTTTGCACAAGGTTAGCACTCTATACTTGAGCCACAACTCTAATTCTGAAATTTTGCTGCTTCATGGAGACAAGAGTCTCTTGGACTTTTTGCCCATGTTGGCTTTTAATCAAAGATCCAAAGATCTCAGCCTCTTGACTAGCTGAGATGACCAGCATAAACTACCAGCACCCAGCTCTTTTCCTCCTCCTCCTGCTTCTCCTGCTCCTCCTGCTTCTCCTGCTCCTCCTGCTCCTCCTGCTCCTCCTCCTCCCCCTCCCCGTCTCCACCCCTTCCTGCTCCTCCTCCTCCCCTTTCTCCCTCTCCTCCTCCCCTTTATCCTTCCCCTCCTCCCCCTCCTCCTCCCCTCCTCCTCCCCTCCTCCTCTTCTCCTCCCCGGTTGGAAGTCAGG
>NW_012267262.1:6409309-6471720 GCF_000151885.1 Dipodomys ordii
CTTCTTCTTCTTCTTCTTCTTCTTCTTCTTCTTCTTCTCCTCCTCCTCCTCCTCCCCCTCTTCCTCCTCCTCTTCTTCTTCTTCTCCTTCTCCTTCTCCTCCTCCTCCTCCTCCTCTTCCTCCTCCTCCTCCTTCTTTCTTCTCTTCTTTTTAAATAACAGATGCCAACATCCTCTGAGGAACAGTTCTTCCTTTGCTCATGTAGTTCAGCAAAGCTGCTAAACTAGACTACTCCACCCCATCTAGGGAAGGCATCTGGCTCAAGATGCATCAATCAAATTCTTTTTTTTAATAAGTTTTTTATGTGAAAATACCATACAGAGAGGTTACAATTACATGAGCAAAGTAATGAGTACATTTCTTATCAAGCATTGTTGCCTCCTCCTTTCAATCAAATTCATATACTTAAGAATGAGCAGGTCTCAGAAAGAATGAAAGACAACCACAGCTGTGTCATCTAATGGGAGATTTCTAGAGGGGTTACAAGTACTCTAGTTTCTAGATTATGTTCTTGAAGTTTTTTATACTAAATGATCTTTGACCTCATAACCAATAAGATCTAAAATTTGGTAGCATAAACTAATATCCAATTATTTATCTCAAAATTCTAAGAGTCAGCAATTTGGGCATGGTTAAGCTGGGCATTTTTCCTAGTCTTAAGGAGACTTGTAAAGACAGCTACAATTGGCTAATGGTGAACTGAAGGCTATCTGGCCTGGGGTGTTGTTAGCTGGGTTGTGTGCTTTCTTTGTTTGTTTTTATCTTTAGTTTGTTTGTTTGTTTGTTTGTTTTTACCAGTCTTGGGGTTTGAACTCAGGGCTTGGGTGTTGTCCTTGAGCTTGAGCCACAGCTCGACTTCCAGCTTTTGAGTGATTCCTTGGAGAAATGTTTCTCAAAGACTTTCCTTTTCCTGTCTGGGCCAGTTCTAAACCTGGATGCTCAAATCTTAGCCCTTCTGAGTGGCTAGGATCACAGGCATGAACCACTGGTACCTGAGCCTTTGTGGTATCTTATCTTTCAGAATTCTAGCCTGAGATTTTGCACATGCTGCTAAGCCTTCTAAAAGAAGGACTAGGGGCTGGGAAGGTGGCTCAGTGGTAGAGTGCTTGCCTTGCATGCATGAGGCCCTGGGTTCAATTCCTCAGCACCACATAACAGAAAAAGCCGGAAGTGGGGCTGAGGCTCAAGTGAGCTGAGGGACAGCGCCCAGGCCCAGAGTTCAGGCCCCACAACCGACCAAAAAAAAAAAAAAAAAGAAACTAAAAGAAGGACTAGAAACACACAAGTACCATGGAGGCCCAGACACAGGCTCAGTTACATTGTCATTATCACTGAATTCCATTGGCCAAAGCTTGTCATATGATCAGGCAATATTCAAGGTAGTAGGAACTAAGTTATTCTTTTAGACAGACAGAGCTACAGATTCTTACTGCAAAAAGGTGTGGACACAGAGAACAGTGGGAAAGCATGGTTGATTCAGCAAATGATCACAGATTTGTTAGGCAGGTTCCTGTTCATTTTCCTATATATCTCTCCTTAATGAAAGAAAGCTTCTGTTGCTCATCATTTAAAAACTATCATTTAGAACTGTTTGGAAATAAATGAAAGAATAAAGAAATGGACAGATGAATTAAAATGTGATCAATTCAAGGGAAAGTGTTAAAAGGATTACAGTCAAAGATGGAGATGCATAGTATACTATCTGCCAACTGTCTACGTGCAGCTTAGAGGTTAGAAAACAGCTCTTTCCCCTCCATTTTCCAGCCTCACTCTATTGTCCCAGTCTCTAATAGCTTGAAATTGGTTGTAAGAGCCAGGCATGGAACAATAAGCCATTTACTTTTCATTTCTCTCCTGTCACTACTGAAATTGAATTTGAGAACCTGACTGAGTGTTTATATTAGGCATCTATCCTCAGGTGAATGTTACAACTGTAGCTCCAAACTATGCTTCAGATGGGCTTAAACATGAATGTTTTTAAATTTCTCCTTTTTTATAGAGATTCTTATTAGCATATATTAGTTTTAGAAGGGGGTTTTTCATTGTAACATATCTGTACATACATACAATATCTCCCAGCAAACTCAAGCCTTCATCTTTCTCCCTCATCCCCCCTTCATAAAATAATTTCAGTAAGTTTCATTGTCCCATTTTCATACATGCTTATAAAGTACTTAGACTATATTCATCCTCATTCACGCTTTCCATTGGCCTTCCCCCAAACCTGCTGCCATCATCCCCCAACAGAGCCTGTTTTACTTTCTTGTCACTCACTTTTTTTCACTTTATTTATTTATTTATTTTTGCAGATCCTGGTGCTTGAACTCTGGGCCTAGGTGCTGTCTCTGAGCCCCTTTTGCTCAAGGTTAGCACTCTACCACTTGAACCCCAGTGCCACTTTTGGCTTTTTCTGTGATTATTTGGGGATAAGACTTCACAGACTTTCCTGCCTGAGCTGGCTTTGAACAATCATCCTCAGATCTCGACCTCCTGAGTAGCTAGGATTACAGGTGTAAGCACTGGCATTTGGCTTCACTGTATGTTAATTGTACAAAAGGGTTTCATTCTGGCAGCTAATATATATATATATATATATATATATATATAAGTATGTATGTATGTATATCACGTGTATGTGTATTATAATTTAATCAGATGAACCTCCTCTATTGATCTCTTTCTTCTCCTTCTCACCCTCCCATTATTCAACAGCTTTCAGTGAAGGCCATCTTCATACATATGCATCAGTTTTAAAGAAAAGGATATTTTAACTAGGAAAAAGACTAAAGGTTGCAGAGACCTTAAGACATGGTCTGGTGTTTTCCAACTTAAGTTATTCTACCCTCAGTCCTGCTCAGTTCCAATAGAAGTCTTTATACCCTTAGCAGCTAATTTCTGAAAGAATTGTGAAAAAAATAAAATGTATGAACAACGCCGGGCGCTGGTGGCTCACGCCTGTAATCCTAGCTACTCAGGAGGCTGAGATCTGAGGATCGAGGTTCAAAGCCAGCCCGGGCAGGAGAGAGCATGAGACTCCTATCTCCAATAAACCACCAGAAAACTGGAAGTGGCGCTGTAGCTCAAGTGGTAGAGCGCTCGCCTTGAGCTGAAGAGCTGAGGGACAGCACCCAGGCCCAGAGTTCAAGACCCACGACCAACAAAAAAAAAATGAACAAACAACAATAATGTATGGAGCAACTGATATCCAACATGCTTGGATTTGAAGGATAATTCACTCTATGGGAGAGAAAAATGTCTGAATTCAGAAAAATTTTGCAAGTAGAACCTAAAAATGTACAGAGATTTTTTTTTTTAGGGTGCTTAGTGAGTTTCGTTTTGATTTGTTACAGTAGGGTGGTTTATATAACAAATAACTTCTGATGATAAGTATAAAATTTCATTTTTGTGACATTGAAGGGGAAAACAATCTCATTCTGGGGATTGAGTCCAGGGCCTTGCACAAGCTCCGCAAGCACTCTCACTGAGCTACATCCCCAGCAATATTTAGAATCTTCATACCTTTGAAAGGCATAATTACCTTGGACCCCAGAAAGTTCCAGATGCTAATCACAATGGCTATTTGAAATAAGGAAACATGAGTGAAATTAGAAAAACCCTCAAATTTTCACAGCCTTAAACCCAACAGTTGGATTTTAGGCAGCACTCTCCCTTAGAGCAGAGCTCCTTAAGTTCATAAACACTTCTCACTATCTGAAAACCACAAAGCCATCACTCAGAGTGCTGAGATTCACATCTTTGTGGGTGAGACAAGAAGGAGCCATATCTGCTCTCACCATGTCTCAGGCTCGGGACATGTGCCAGGAGAGGCAGATAGGATCTTCAGGGCTGAACAAGATGGTATGATGTTCACTCTGTGGGAGGCCTCCCAGGGAGGAGGAGCACTGACCTCACTGGGAAAATGAAAATGGTTCAACGTATCTTGGAAATGATCTCCCTGCATTTGAGAAGAGTGAAAAGATTCTGTTTCTAATACCCTTTGAAAGAGAAAAGCTATTTTCTTTTGGTCCTATATGGGGGAGAAAGCCTACAGTGTTGCTTCTTGACTGAGAAATCATGATTCAAGCAGAAGTTCAACTTTACCTCTCCATGAAGACACAGTAAAGGAGTCAGCACTAAAAGAACCAATTCTAAAGCTTTTTAATAGGGTAAAACAAAAACAGATAGCATGTGCGTCTGTGTGTGTCTCTCTGTGTGTGTGTATGTCTGTGTGCAAAACACATGATTGTAACCGTGGGACTGCTGGAGGAGGGATGTGAGAAAGAAATAGAATGATGGAGACAGAATAATATAAAAAACATTGTGTCTATGTATGGCATAAGAAATCTTACTGAAAACTGACATACCAGTAGGAAGAAATCAGAAGAAAAAGAGAAAGGGAGAGCAAGAGAAGACAATCAGAATAAAATTATAATACATGCATGTATGAAACACTCTTCACACACTTCATGTAGGCTGAAAATTGAAAACGGATGAGTATTGCCTAAATGCTGGTGTTGGGACAAGAGGAAGCAGGAGAACTATGGAGAGAGTGAAGGGAATGAATATCGTCAAAAATGTTAGGAAAAGCTGAGTGAAGGTGGAAGGCAACCCCTTTCATGTTTTCAAGTTTTCCACAAATCTGCAAGAATTTGGAAATTTAAAATTCCGAACAATTTTAGCTACATATACAATCGCAACTGACATTCTGAAATCGCAAAATGCAGGTGATAATTAGAGATCAGGATGACTAAGGAGAGCCCATGATCTTTAGAGTAGTAAAAATACTGTATAGAATATTGTAGCGATGAAACCATATCATTATAAATTTGTCCAAGTCCATAGGATGCACCACATCAAGCATGAATTCTCAGACAAACGATGAACTTTGAGTAACTATGATGTGTCCATGTATGTTCATTAATCGCAACAACTGTACTGCTCTGATAGGGAATATTAATGATGGAGGTGGAATTACATATGTGTGAGGTGAAAGGGTATACAGAAAACCTCTGACCCTTCCTCTCAGTTTTCTTGTTAATCTAAAACTGATCTAAAAATAAAATATATGAGAATAGTAGTTTTTTTTACAAATAGGTGAACCACAATGACAAATATGTGTAGACAGGAAGCAAGGTATACTATTGCCTTTTGTTCAATGGAAATATCAAGTTTCCATCATTGAAATTAACATAATGCCCACTAGGAGTTTAAGGAAGATTTTCCAAATCATAAATATTCCTTGATTAGATTGGGGAAATATAAGAAATTAGATAATAAATCCTTTATTAGCTATTAACATTGGTTTGGATATACTGTCAACAAAAGTTCAAGGAATTTGCATTTCTTTAAACTCTTGATGACAAAACACGCCTTTTCAAAATTCTTAACAAGAATACTCTATTTCAAGCATTGGGTGTTAAAGACAAGGAGATGGTAGTTAATGGATATTCTTCCCTACCTGATTTCAATCATCTGCCTTTCTAGGAGATATTCCCTCATGAACATGACAGGACCATCCTCTACAGGATAGCCACAAACAGCAGAGAGCCTCTAGGAACTTGGAAGAGCTGCTGCTTCTTGGTTGGCCTGAGCTACAAATCTAGGATTTTCCCAAGGTAGATAGAAACAGATTTCCTGTAATTATTTATGAGGAGGCCAGAGGTCAGCCAAAGTTCTCAATCCTGTCAGTAATTTGTGCCTTCTCTCTTGCTGGTACAACAATACTGCATACTGTTTCCAAAGGACTACTCATACACAAGGAAAACCTGTGCCAACCACAATGGTAGGTGATGGGAAAGAGGGAGTGGATTCAGAACAAAACAATGAGAACAATGATGATTATTCAGGTGACAACAGTTATTTTGAATAGGTCCAGCACTGTGCTACAAGCACAGACTCATTTAATCCTTAGAATAACTCAATGAGATTTAATCGTATTTATCTCCATTTTATAAATGTGGAAACTACTTTTCCCTCTAGGAAGCTGAAAATCATAATAACTCATGTAGAGGGCCGCAAGATCTAGGCCAGTAGACCTAGAACCAAAGCCTAGATTTCTGTCTCACATTAGCTATGTGATGACCTTGGACAAGTAATTTCACCTACTTGGCCAATGGTCAATAAGTAGCTGATAAAATCCGTGTCTCTAATCATCATGTTGCTCTATTAATTATGTCTGCCATAAACTTGAGTAGGAGAGGAGGGGTTCATGATTTGCCCAGAATTCCAATGTGTACTAATTATGTTAAGATTTTACATCTTTGTTACAAAACACCTGAAGTAAATTACTTTAGAGTAGGAAAGATTTATTTTGGCTCATGGTTTCAGAGGTGTCAGTCCATCAAGGAAGGGAGGGCATGGTAAAATAGAGCAGCTAACTAACATCTTAGCAGCCAGGAAGCAAAGAAAATGAGTAAAAGATATGGCACCCAAGGCCATGCCCCCAGGGATCTACTTTCACCAAGTAGGGCGTACTTCCTGCTTTCTACCACCTCCCAATTATGCCATTACATTTTGTGATGGAGAGATCCATCCATTCATTAAGTTAGAACCCTTAGGATCCAATCACTTCCTAAAGGCTCATGAGTTGGCAACTAAGCCCCAAATCCATGGGAGGCATTTCTTTTTCTGTGGAAAACATTTCATTTTCAAATCATAACTCTAAGTGTCTAATAGGTATAAACTCATCCTCACAGCACAACATGAAATTAGAACTTATTATTTTCCCCATTTTACTGATGAGGAAATACATCTTCAAAGAAATGCAATTAACTTCTTAAAGACCACCTAACAAGAGGTCTAGCCACAATTTAAACATGGTTCTATCTGTCCTCTTACCCTGAGTCTGTATTAACCCCTCCAACGTACCCACTCAACATTACAGTAGTTACAGAATCAGCTCGATTCCTTCTTGTTTTAATTGTGGTGTAACTCAAAAGGTTCTTTATAAGTGATAAATTCCAGGCTGAGTTGTGGTTGGATTAAGTGGACACTTTCATCACTGATACTGCGATTCTTGTTAGGAGTCTTCCTAGGAAACCATAATGCATTTCAAACAAGGGAAGTAGATGAGAGAGAGCAAATGAATTGGCACAACCAGCCTGAAGGCTTAGGAACAAGAAACTTTAGGATTTGTAAACAAACCTGTAATTTTCCCAATTACATTGCCCTTGGCCTAACCCCCACAGAGAAAGCAATGCCTTCTTCAGAGCACCAACGCAATTTAGGGTAATGTCAAGATGCAAACTCCATTCCAGTCTCTGGGCCAACATGGATAACTGGTAGTAGCTGCAGAGAAAGTCATAGTAAGAAGATTCATGAGACTGCCCAGGCTCAGTTGGAAAAAAAAAAGTAATGTCTGCTACAAGTTAGAGAGTGAGAAGAGCCATACAGATGCAGAATTTGTCATTCCTAGCTTTTGGGGATGTCACAACATGGACATATTCTGCAAGGGAGGAAGGCATTAACTGGGTTCAGATCCAACTATGAAGACAAAATGTCCCAGTGGCACCCCACTTCTGCCACTTAGAAAACAAGGGACAAACAGCATTGACAACAAGAAAAGACCTAATTTGAATTTCTTTGGTTTTAATTATTTTGAAAAGAGAGGCGGGCTGTTGATGCCAAAACCCTTTAGGAAGAACTAAAATCCAAAGAAAGATTTAGGCCAGCTGGAGGGGCGGAGGGGGGAGTTGCAGCCAATTAGCCTTCTTTTGTGACAGGGCCACCCTTTATCCCACCCTCCAGAAGCTTTCCTAACACTCATGTGTCAACAGAACCTCAGGAGAGGGTGAAAGGCAATGAGCCAAACCTCAAGAGTGAGGGGAAAAGCAAAATCTGGAATTGCAGCCCCAAACTGGGCCCTTGACTGGTTTAACTGCTGTCATTATTTTTTATAGAACCCTCAGTGGGTTTCCTGACCACCAGGAACTAGGCCTCAGAGCTTCAGGGCTCTGGTCTTCCTTCTGTATTCAGGCTCCCACCCTACCAAGCAGGCTTGTCTCACCTTCTCAAACTACAGTCTTCTACCTCTGACCTTTCCAAGTAGGTCAAACATTCTATGACTAGACTATTAAAGAGAAAGCAGCCCTACTGTTTCCTTTAATGAGCAGCATTTACGGGGTGCCAAATACCCTTTAAGAAACCCAGAAGCCCAAAGCAGTCTCCTGAGTTCAGAAATCTCAGGCTAACCCAGAGGGAGCAGGAGACAGGCACACCGACCCAGGACCAGTCAAATTATCCAGGGATTAAAACAAATGCAGTGTTCAGGAAACTGACTTGATCCAGGTTGTCAAGATGTGTGTGTTGGGGGGAGGGTGTTTGGAATTACCATTAATGGTTCCCCAACATGTGCTAGATCCTTGCAGGAATACGCCAATCTCTCAATCTCTCCATGGCAGTGGCTATCAGGAAGGTAAGATAGGGTCTATCCACCATCTGTGTTCTAAGGAAAGTCAAATCTGTTCAAAGGAAAGTCCTCTTGCATAACTGTACAGCGAATGGAGTTTTAAAAACTAGAGTTTGATGGAGTAGAGAAAACAGAATGGCAGAATTAGAAAAATGGGGAATTTGAGAAGCCACTCAGGTCAGTGACCAGGGAGAGACAGTGGTTATGGTTAGGATGAAGCACTCAATAAGAAATCCTAGAGCATAAGAATCTGAGAATAAGGATGCCCGCTTTGATTTTTGGCAGTATGAGTTCTTCCATGATTTCTCCCAGCCATGTCGCAAATTCTCAGTAAATCCTAGTAACAACATGTATGGCTTTGAGTAGAGTTTTTGCACAAGTCAAGAAAAGACCTGAGTCTCACTTCTGGGGCAATTTGGAAAACGGAAACTTTTGATGTTTTAACAATCTCCAGACTACAAAGGGTAGGGATCAATGTAACACTGGGGCCAACCTTTGAAAATTGATGAAATCTTCCAAGTGCTTGCCCACTTATTCTAAGTGGAAAGTGATTTGAGTTAGCAAGTCTTCTAGTCTCTCTAATTTTCACCTCTATGTTTAAATTGAATATGGATCTGAATTCTAGGTTCAAATTGCTGGCTACAGAATCTCAGGCCTCAGCTTTCTCATTACTAAATGTGAATAAATACTGTGTTTCTTTTATTGATCATTGCTTGTTAAGGATCTATGTGAACTTCTGCTAAGGTAACTGGCCCATGGTGCTGCTCACTGGACAGATTTGGCTGTTCACCTGTTGATGATGATGAACGAAAATGATGGTGGTAGTGAACAGTGACAATGTCTCCTGTAGTTAGGGAAAGAAATGGGACTGGTTAAATAGATTTTTTTAACAAAAAGAAACATACCCTTTGAGTCTCTGCTGATCTTCCTTGGTCTGAAGAAGCTGTGAGCATGCCATTGAGAAGGAAAGATTGTGTCTAACCAAAGCTCGTCTCTATAAGCTAATGCAGGCATCACTACACTGGCTAGTACACTTCCTAATTAAAAGAAAATAGTTTAGTGAGTGAGAAATTAACTTATACAAAGCCACAAGTGAATGATCAACTTTCCCAAAACCTTATCACATCAAATTTTCTGGGTTTGGCTTCTCTCCCACGTTACCTACTTTCCTTTGGTTCCAAGTGAATTAGTTTTCTTCCTGGGAAATTCTTCTGGAAAGAGCATATATATATGAAATTTTCCAATATAGATTTTGTTAGTTTTAATTTTCTACACTGTATGTGCCTCTTTTTTGCATAGAAATATCATTCCCAATACTTCTAGCCAGTCTCTTGACATATCTCCTTCCTCTTTCTCATCCAGATGTCTTAACTGAGACTTGAATAGAACTTGACATACACAGATACCCAGGTTATCTTTGTCTAGGGTCCATCATTTGTTTTTAGTCTGAAAACTAATCCATCCTTCAAGCTGTCAAAGCCAAAAGGGACTTATTTCTTTCAAAGTTTTCAGGAGATCCTGTCTCAGTAGCTTAGACAAATCCAACTTGATTACATGCATCGATTTCCTATCTTCCCTCACACTATAACCAGATTCTTAAAGGAGGGTTTAGTAATTAACCCTTAAAAGAGGGTTTAGTTTTCCTTCCTACCTTTAGTACAAAACCCTGATCTTGGAAAATAAGAGTGAGAATTGTTCAGTTAATCTCAGGATTTCACCTCTTTCCAAAGGATAATAAGGAAAATGAAAATAGTCCTATTTTTGGAATTAAAGCTTGAAGATAGTTTTGTGCAGGAAAAGGGAAAGATCCTTAGGCTAAAGAAAAAAAATCAATTGGCAAAAAAAAAGAATGATAAACTCTCTTTGAACCCCCCCCACAGTACTATATTTCATTGCACAATTGGCATGACATTGATAAATGTTCTTTTTACTGTCAAAAGTCACTTCTAGGAGATTAGTTGCTTTAAAAATAAATCTACTCAATACTCCATCATCACTAGAGTATTTTAGAATGCTTTTGCTAGCTATTAATCTTAATTTTCTGTTCTCTTTCTTGTAGCTAGATGGGAACTCTCATGTCACACAATGATGTGAAAACCAGCTTCCAAATGAGACCTAGTTTTTATGTCACCACTCTGTTATTTAAACTTCATTATGTTGTAGTTTCCCCATATGTAAAGTGAGAAACTGTTTATGTTATAAAGTTGTTTTTAAGGAGTAAATATGAAACTGTATTTTATTAGCATCAATTAGTTGTTGGGGGGAGGTCATTTTGACATGTCCAAACATGCACACAATGTACCTTGACAAGAGCCCAGCCTTCATCCCCTCCTCCCTCCCCGCTCTCTTCCCAAACTCTTCTCAGCAAGTCTCATTGTTTCACTTTCAAACACAAAACACTAGCACTAGCACTGATTAGAAGCAAAGTACTTCAGAGATGTTCACTTAATTCATTCTCCAATGATCAATCCCATATAGTAGCTCCTTAGTTTATAATAGCTCCTCAGTTTATAATAGCAACCTTAGTTTTACAGATAATAAAATACAATCGCAAAACAGTGAAATTACTTCTTCAAGGCCAAGCAATGTAATTATCAGGGAGTGCAATGGACTGCGAGTTTACATCGCATCTCCCATCCCCCAAAATACCATTTATCAAAATTCAAATTACCAAGGAGATAATAAAGAAAAAAGAGCAGTTGAGGGAGGTACATAGCCTTCATGAACAAGACTGTTACACTTATAAAGGTGAAACAGAAATCTCTCCCCTCACTAAACCTGTCAACACTTTGATCTAAATCTTCCTAGGCTTCAAACCTGCGAAAAATAAATTTCTGTTGATTCTAAGCCACCAAGTTTGAGGCATATTTGTTTGCTCAAACAAACTGACAGAGGGAGGGGTGCATGTTTAATGGGGAAGCAGAGAATGTTAATGAAGAAGTGAAGAGAATTAAAAGAAAAAAAATAGTAACAGATCTCCCTGGGAGTCTCCAGGAAAGATTATTTCATCTTTTAGCCCAGAGAGACAAGAGGAAAAATGATATAGCTGAAACCAGATGAGAGCTATACATCTGGAAGAGGGTCCTGAATAGACAAAACCAACCACTGTCCATACCATAGCTTGACAGAGAAGGAGAAAGAACAATATCTCAACTACCTTCTCTCCTACCTAGTCAGTACTTTCCATGAGTCAGATTCAACTGCAAGTTAGAGGTCAAGGGATTTATGGAGACATTGAAATCAACATTACAGAGCACAGAATAATGCACAGAATAAAGAACAGACCAGAAAGTGCGAATGAAGAAAAACCTAAAAATGGTAAATATTGGATTTACATCCATATTCTTAACCACTAGCTGTATTGCCTCTTGAGGGTAAAGCAGTTGTTGGTGATTCTCCTTCATAGCTTCAAAGCCTCCAACGCCTCATTCTGACTCCACCTGGAAAGCAAACAGTTCTTTCATTCAAACTAATGAGTTCCACCAGAAGGGCTCACCGGATAAGAAGCACAAACAGTATCTAAAAAGAGTCTCCCCACCCCACCCCACCAGATAGGATTTGTTCCTAAGTAGATTCTCCTGGTTCTAGCAGTGGAGTGCCAGTTCTTCCATTTGTACTGGTTGGAAATGGATAGGAGCTCTCAGAAGTACAAAGAGCCCTCCTGATTTCTAAATCTAGCCGTAAACTACCCTCCCCCTCATGATGCCCCAGAAGTTCACTTCCATATCAAAAGTGGGCAGAAGAGAGTAATTTTAAAGCAGAAAAAAAGATATATTTAGATACATAGATAGACATTAGTGTTATGCTCACCATTGGTCCTCAGCTCACCCAGACCTGAGCCCCTCCCATCCCTGGAGTTCCCACCAGACAGCTGGCCCCTCCCTCTCTCCACCCAGACCCACCTGAACTCCCATCTACCTCACTTCCTACCCCCAGATTCTTCCTGCTACCATATGGTTCCTCTAATAAACCTTGTCATAATCTTTCTCCTGTGCCTGCCTGCCTCCATGTAGTGCCCCTGGGATGGGGAACCTTCAATAGATGATGCATATTGATACATAAGATGCATTTATAAATGAGAGATATAGAGATGTAGATGATATATAGATAGATAGTAAACAGGTCTATCCACAAAAAATTCACATCATCTACAAAGAAACATTTGTGCTTTTTTAATCAATTCATATCTGTGTATAGGGCTTGACGTAGTACTTACATCAAAGAGGACTAATTAAATAGAAATTATTACCAGTACTGTTACAAACAGTCATTTGCCTAAGTGATGATAACCAGAAAGCTTTCAGTGACAGTAGATAATAATTAAAATGCAAAAGGCTAAATCCTAGGCCAGAAAGACAATGGTTCCGTGAGACCATGCTAGAACACCATGCAGAGCATGCACATCTACCTCTGATAACATGGTGCATTTCAACTCAGCCTCTTCACAGTAGCTTTTGACAAAGGATTTTGGACTACTTGTCTCCAGAATCACTCTCCTAGGCACCTTCAACCACAAGGAGACTTGTTTTTGACAAGTTACAGATGTTCTTTTTCTGAGAAACACTCTGATGCATATTCGTTTTCACAATGTTGAGTTTCATGACATGAAAATTGTATTCCTGGCTTTGGACTTGCAGGATATAAGACACTTGAATAACCATGACCAATGAAGAAATAATCTTTTGTTTCTGACTTTCAAACAGACATTTCTAACATTGCCCATAAGTCCTCTACTCTTTCAGACATTTGTCTAACTGAAAATGCATTTTTCTGTCTAAATATATGGCACATTCAAACTTGTTCCCATCACTTCACTTTCGTTTGGCTCTATAAACTATCAAACACATTATACACAGAAGACATCTAAGACTAAAAAGACTTGTTTTTAGGTTACTAAATCCTTTTTCTCATTAATTATCTGATTATGGTTGTAGATGTTTAAAATATAGATGATGTTTTGGCATACATATACATAGTAAAATGATCACTAGAATCAAGCAACTCAACATCTCCATAATCTTCCAGTGTTACCCTTAAGTTAATTAAATCTTTATTTGTTGATTTCTTCACCTTAACTGATAAATCTTAATGCCAACAAAATAAATAAGATGTGAGAGGGAAAATCACCCTGTCCACCAAATGTAGATCGGTTCAGAGAGGCAAGGGGTGATGAAATTAATGGCCTATCATCACTATAAACATATGGACATTTCTGTCCCAGGGTAGAATTTCACTGAACAGTTTTGTGGTAACCCATGGATCTGTCCTTGTCAGCACCACTGGCATCCCAATCTTGAACTTTTACCGTGTCTCATTGAGCTTTCTGTATTGAGCCCTTCTAGAGTACGATCCTCTTACACAACTCTTGTATTTTCTGCCCCTGATGTTTGGAATGTGGACTTTGATTTGTCTGTCTGCCTCACCCATAAAATTAGCAGCTCAAGGAAGTTATTCCCCCAATGGGCAAGTCCATTAAGGGACAGGCATCTAAGAACTTCTAGTTGTATCCCTACGTGACATCTTAGAAAGTTTGTAGAGGAATGGAGCTCTGGCCACGTATACAGTTTACCTGCATCTTCCACAGTCCTAAAACTGATTTTTCTTTTGCTCCTGTCTTTTCTTTTCTTTGTGTGTGTGCTCACTCCTTTCTTTGCTAGCATTTCTTATCTACTTCTGTTCCTTTGATCACTTCCAAAAAAGAATTTGCCCATCCACAAGTTCTCCTCTCAGTTTTGGCTGTATAGAGGAACTAAAGCCAGGAAAGTCTACAAACTGCTTCCAGTCATCTCACGTAATCTTCCATAGATTGTTCAACAGAAGCCAGAATAGGTCTTCTAAAATTTGGATCATCCACATCACTCCCTGATCCAAAACTTCTAATGGCTTCCATCACACTCAGAAGAAAGTCCAAGTCCTTTCAACAACTCCTGGAGTTCACTGTGATCAAGCAACTGGGCTTTCTGACCCAATTCAGTTTTCACCATATCTTCCATAACATTATCCTGTATATTTTCTTAATGTATGGGCTATCTCTTCTATTACAATGTATCTTCCATACCACAGATATTTGTGTATCTTATGTCCTACTACCCAGTGCTGAGTTTAGGTCCTGTTATTAAGTAGGCATCAAAAAATATTTGTTGACTACATAATGGAACACTTGCTTTTCATTATGCACATGGCTATCATGCCAAAACTAACATTATATCTGACAAGATGGGAAAAAATCCTTTCTGTCAGCTTCTTTGTTTGAGTGGCTTTGTGATATGTTTATCCAACAATGAGTGATATTAAAAAAATGTAAAAAGTTGATGTCAATAATAGTCTTGGAGAAGATAGAAAAACAAAGGCCACTCCTCTTGATCAAAAGCTGGATGTAATCAAGGCTGAATTTGCCTAGGGACATTTAGCTTTATAACTACATAGACTTCAAGCTATAAAAACACTAGGATTCTTGAAATGCTTACAAGCAAAATTATGAATCTAAATGTAATTATTTTTAAATGATTTACTTAAAGAGGCTCCGCAGGAATGTATTTGTCACACTATGCTCACTGATGTACAAGTCACCCCTGCTCAAGAAAGGACAGAGGGTAAAGCTGCATCTTATCTAGAAAATATTAATAACATATTAATAAAAATATTAACATAAAAAGTGAAGTCTTAGGAAGAGTAAATGTTACAAAGCCCTTAGAAGTCACAGCTCTATTCTTTTATTTCCTTTTTTCTTAATTTTTTTGCAAGATTATGTACAGAGGAGTTACAGTTTCATAGGTCAGGTAATGAGTACATTTCTTTTTGAACAATGTCACCTCTCCCTTTTTTTCCTCCCAGTTTTCTTTCCCCTTCTGGGTCCCCTCCCCCACAAGTTGTATAGTTGTATAGTTCATTTCTAATATAGTGGCTAGTGAATATCACTGCTGAATTAGTTCACCCTTGTCCTACCATTTCTATGCTTCTCCTTCCTCTCCCCAAATCAGATAAACTTATATTCAAGCCAAAAGGTATAGAAATAAAACCATAACAAAAGGAGGAAAACCGGAGAAAAAAACACAAAAACTAAAGTTAAAAACCTCTTGTTTCTATTTCTTGGAGTTCATTTCAATAAGCATGATTTTATATGATCATATGAACATAGTTATTGAGCCCTGGTGATCCTCTCCTAAGAATATCCCCCTTTGGTCTCACTGTGTGAATGTTTAGAATCCTGTTTAATCTATCATGTCTGAGTGTGACTTTTTTGGCTTTTACTAACCATTGGGTTTGGAAACCATGTAACT
This sequence comes from Dipodomys ordii, assembly GCF_000151885.1. Lineage (NCBI taxonomy): Eukaryota > Metazoa > Chordata > Mammalia > Rodentia > Heteromyidae > Dipodomys > Dipodomys ordii. The sequence goes on from NW_012267262.1 coordinate 6,424,997, forward strand.
TATATTTCTTTGGGTTTGGCTTGCTTCATTTAATATAATTTTTCCCAAGTCTTTTGATTTCCTTACTGATGGGGCAATGTCATTCTTTCTGATGAAAGCATAGAATTCTATTGTGTATATATACCACATTGTCTTGATCCATTCATCCACAGAGGGAAATCTGGGTTCATTCCATATCACATCTCTATCCTTAAAAGGAAAGAGAATGTCTTTTTTTTAAAAAAAATCCCTTTTAAAATCATAATTACCAAAAATGAAACATGGTCAATAACTCTGGAAGAAGGACCATTGAGTATGTATTTACCAGCGACCAGGACGCTAAGCTATGTTGCACAGCCTCAGCTCTAACATGTGAATAGCTAAATGGGCCTACATAAGTTAGTTAATCTTCATGCTAAATTCTCTTGTAGGCAAAGACTATCTCATCCATTGTATAACTCTACCATCCTACATGCTGAACAGAGGAAGTGCCCAAACTGTAATGCCAAGTGAGTAGGTTTCCAGAACTAGAGTTGGCATAAGTTGCTACTTTTTAAAGACTAGCACAACTTTTTTTAATTGTGAAAATACTGTAGAGAGGGGTTACAATTACATGGGCAAGGTAATGAGTGCATTTCGTATCAAGCATTGTTGCCTCCTCCTTTGTTTCCCCTTCCCATCCTTTCTCTTTTCCCTCCACCCCCCACCCATCTCCTCCCCCCACCTCACCAAAGTTGTAAAGTTCGTTTTCAACATAATATCTTGTACATCTCATTGTTGCAATGGGTCCACCTGTATCCCTATTTAAACAATTTTGTCAGTCCTGGTGTTTGAACATAGGGCCTAGGTGCTGTCCCTGACCTGCTTCTGCTCAAGGCTAGTGGTCTACCACTTCAGATCCAACACCACTTCCAGCCTTTTCTGAGTAGATTTTTGGAGATGAGAGGCTCATGAATTTTACTGCCCAGGCTGGCTTCAAATCACAATCTTCAGATCTCAGCCTCATCAGTAGCTAGGATCACAGGTGTAAGCCATTTGTACCTGGCCTCTAGTAAAACTTTAAACAAAAAAAAATTTCTGAAGTATTTCTTAAGTCTTTTTAAACATCCATTTGTATTTGGGGCAGCATCTTATTTGTATTTTCTGGCCAAATTAACTTTTGGTTTCTTGTGGCTAACATGACTGTCATTGGAATATCTTGATAATTCAAATCAGAAATCAATCCTGTCCAGTCAATGGAGATGGTTGTATTAGTACTAAATAAAAACTGTTGTGTGTTAGTTGGACATTATGTTACAATTTTGGTTTGAAAAACCTTTACAAGTAAAAATATTTTGATGGCTCTTCATAGAAAAAGCATTGATAATTTAGGAGACCTAAATAAGTGGCATTGGACAAGTTTCTATTTCTAAGCCTCAGTATTCACATTTTTTATATGTTTTAATCTTTAAGTACTTGCACAAAGGAGTTGCCATTCAACACAGTAGTTCATGTGTAACAATGCGTCTTCATCAATGTCACCCCTTTCATCATTCTCCCCACAATTTCCCTTAATCTTCTTAATTTTTCCTTAATTTTATAGACTATGCATTGAATTTTATGACTGTATTTCCCTCTTCTCCTCTCTTCATTTGTCTGCCCCTTCCCCCTAAATCCCTTCTCCTTCTGAGTACCAATTTCCTGGTATTTATTTAGTTGGACTGCAAATTAGCCTTTCTAAGGAATTATATCGTTTGGGTTCTCTCCTGAATCTACCATATTTTGATTAATACATTTGTGAATGCTTGGATACTGCCCCAAAGTACATATTCATATATGTATAGTTTAATTCTATCTTTCACCTATATCTTTTTTCACATATATCTTTTGTATCTCTGGGCTTGATTTACTTCACTTAAAATGATTTTTTCTAAGTCCTTCCATTACTTTGCAAATGATGCAATAACATTCTTTCTAATGGATGAGTAAAATTTTATTGTGTACATATACCACATTTTCTTGCTCTATATCCATCCATTGAGGGATATTTGGGCCTGATTCCCTACTTAGGCTGTGGTTGAAAAATACTGCAATGAACATGGTTGTGCTGGTGGCCTTCCTATATCCTAGTTTAGAATCTTTGGATAAATGCTCAACAGTGGAATTGCTGGATAGCAATAGCTTTTAGGGGAACCTCCATACTTTTTTCCAGAGTGATTGCACCAGTTTACACTCTCACCAACAGTATCTTAAAATTCTTTTTTGCTCAGATCTATGCCAACATCTGTTACTGTCTGCATTCTTGATGAGGGTCCTTCTAATTACGTAAGATGGAACCTCAGTGATGTTTTGATTTGTATTTCCTTTATGGCCAGATATATTAAACATTTTTTCATATGTCTTTTGGCCATTTTTACTTCTTCTATAAAATCTCTATTTAGCTCATTTGTTCATTTGTAATACTCATCAACCATCATTCTTACTGAGATAGAGAAAGCAACTCAAAAATTCATAAGGAATTACGAAAAGCTCTGAATCACAAAAACAATCCTGGGCAGGAAAAAAAATAGCGATGGAAATATAACAATTCCAAACATCAAACTATAGTACAGAACTATAGTGATTAAAAACAGTTTGGTAGTGGCACACAAACAAAAACAAAATAAAGGCCTGAGAACCAGAGGAATAGAAGGAATAGAAGTCCCAGAAATAAAGAAACCGATCTACAGTTATCTAATAATATTTGATAAGACAGCCAAAAACATAGTCCGGAAATAAGGCAGCTTCTTCAACAAATGGTGCTGGGAAAACTGAATATCCACATGCAGAAAACTGAAATTGGCTCTCATCTTGCACCAGTATCGATTCAAAATGGATCAGATACCTCAATGTGAGACATGAAATTGCTATAGGAAGGAGGAAGAGGAAACATTAGGCAGGAACTTTATGAGTAAAAATCCAGAACACAGCAAATCAAAGAAAGAATGGATAAATGGTTTCTGCACAGCAAAGGAAAGTGTTAACAAGCTGAAAAGACGGCCTACAGAATAGGAGAATATTTTTGTCAGCTATACATCAGACAGAGGCTTAATAGCTACAATATACAGAGAGCTTAAGAAACTAATTATCTCAAGGAATCACCAACCCAAGTAATAATGGGTAAAGGAAGCAAGTATTTACATTTGTAAAGTGAAGGCCCTTGAGGGGGTTGAATGATCTCCTTCTCATAGACCAAACAAGGACTCTGACTACTGTAAATAATAATACCAATAATAATACATATCAAGGGATATTTCCATTTGGTCTGTCCCTGGATCCTAGAGGAAGGTAGAAAAGAGATTATATATTCATTATCTATTGCTAAACTACTAAAAAATTAAGTATTTAAAAAATAACAATGTGTTGTTATATATTACAAGTCCATGGGTTGGCCAGGCATAGCTGGATGGCTCATCTACTCCAGACCATGTAACTGAGGTCATTCTAATGTTGCAATCAAGTGTGAGTTCAGCTGAGGAAGGAATGTCCAAGTCAGCTGTTGTTATTCAGGGTCTCTCCACATGATCTCTCTTCATTCCTTGTTCTATCCTGAGCTCTCTTAACAGCAAGAAGCCTAGATTCATTCCAAAAGGAAGCTCTCCAAAATGACACACTTTCAAGTGCAAATGTTTATCAAAACTCTGACCACATTATGTAATTATTATCCCTTTGGAAAAAGGAAATCACTTGACCAAACCCACAATCAAGCTAACTGGATAAGGAGCTGGGCACTAGTATTTATAATTCTAGCTATCTCAGGAGGCTGAGATGTGGACCAACTCAGTTTAAAATAAACCAATGAAGAAAATTCCAAGAGCTTCTAGCAAAAACCTAGGCTGGAGGCATGGATCAAGTGATAGAACCCCAGACAAACTAAGTGAACTTACGGTCTCGAGTTGAAACCATGTTCTGCCAGAAAGAGACAGAGATGGATAAGAAGATGAGAATACACCAGGCAATGGTGGCTCATGCAAGCTCCTCAGGAGGCTGAGATCTGAGGACTGGATCATGGTGCAAAACCAGTCAAGGCAAAAAAGTCCCCATGAGACTCTTACCTCCAATTAACCACTTCAAAAAACCAGAAGTGGAGCTGTGGCTCAAAGTGGTAAAGTGCTGTCCTTACACAAAAGAGCTTGGAGACAGCATCTAGGCCTTGAGTTCAAGTTCCACAACTAACTGGAAGAAAAAAAAAAAGAAAACCTACTAGGAAGTAGGGCTCATTATAAGAGCAAGACATATATAATGGAAATAGAACTTTGTAGAGTAAGAGCCTTTTGCAGAGCTTGATAATCCCCTCCAAGCAAACTGCTTCTTTGATCAGAACTTGCAATCCTCTGGAGGTAATAATTCTTTTTTTAAAAAATTTAGTGTTATTATAAAGATGATATACAGAAGGGTTGCAGTTACATGAGTCAGGTGATAAGTACATTTCTTTTTGGATAATATCATCCCTCCCCTAGCTCTCTCCCAGTTTTTCCCTCCCATCCCCACCCCCACATTGTATAGTTCATTTTCAACATGATGTCTAGTATGTACCACTGCTGCATTTGTTCACCCCTTGTCCCTCCATTTCTGTGCCCCCCTTTATCCTCCTGAAGACAGATAAATGAAAAAATGAGACAAAAAGAAAAGGAAACAAAAAAAACCCACACCAAAGCCTCTTGTTTCCATTTCCTGGAGTTCATTTCTGGAGGCTGACTTAGTAGATCAACCTCTTGAGATCATTAAGCATCTCTTCCCCAGAAACACACTCATGACATAAATGGCAATTTCAGCATTATGGGAGTTATCTTCCATTTTTCATATATAAAATGTTGTTTACATCATTAATCAGATTTACTACAATAACCTTGTAACTAATGAGAGAAGCTGTGCAATCTGAAGGGCGAAAAGGAGAATCAAGCAATTAAATTTTAATTCAGTCTCTCACAGGATACAGCAACTAAGACTTATTGAGTCCCTGAATTGTATCCAGATGTATTCTGAACAAATAAACTGTGACAATATAAAAGATGTGTCAAACACTTTGATATACCAAACTACAACTAGAAGTCTTTAGTTACTGGAATTACATACTATTCATAACATTAACCATTCTCCCTGGGATTACTGCTACTTGACAAGTATTTTATTTTTTAAAAAAATGGTTTATCTTTTATTATAAAGGTGTTGTGCAGAGGGGTTACAGTTACATGAGTCAGGGAATAAGTATATTTCTTTTTTGATAATGTCAGCCCTCCACTGACTCTTTCCCAATTTTACCCTTTCTCTCATCCCCTCCCACATCTTGTGTAGTTCATGTCAACATTATGTCTAGTAAGTACCACTGCTGTTCTCTGTCCCTCCATTTCTTTCCCCTTGCCCTGCCCAAAACAGATAAATGAACAAACAAAAAGAAAAGGAACAAAAAACAACAACAAAGTGTAAAACCTTTTTCACATTTTAAAAAGACAATTGCTTTGTGCGTTTTACTTGTGTTAATTCAATTAATCTTCAGAGCAATTTTATAAGGAAAGTATGAATGTCTTCATTACAAAAGAGAAAACCAGAGAGAATAAGCAATTTCTCAAGGTTACTCAGGAAATTAGTGGTCAAGATAGAATCCAAATGTGCGTCAACTTTTCCAGCAACTTAATATTTGTTGCTGTTTTTATTGCAAAGATACTTTACAGAGAGGTTACAGTTACATGAGTAAGGTAATGAGTGATTAATCATGGTGCTTGAATTTAGGGTCTGTGCACACAGAGCACTTTCTGCTCAAGGCGAGCACTCTACCACTTTGAGCCACATTGCCACTTTGGGTTTTCTGGTGGTTAATTGAAGCTAAGAGTCTCATGGACTTTCCTGCCCCAGCTGGCTTCCAACCATGATCCTCAGATTTCAGCCTCCTGAGTAGTTATGATTACAGGTGTGAGCCACTGGTGCCCAACCTAATTTTTTTTCTGATACAAGACTTTATTCTCTATTTTCTCCCGTTACAGGCTCAACAGTAACTTCTTAATCACACCTCTATAGTGATTTCAAAGAGAAAAGATGGAAGTCAAAGGAGACCACAATGTAATGAGTTTCTACCACAAGATTCCTGCGATTGACGTTGCAAAACATTGCTCTTTGCCCTGTTAAAAGGTTGCACTTGGTTCCTACATCTCTATGAAACCTCAAGTAATGGACCTCTCCCCCACTGGGTCTCCTGAAGTCTGGCTAGCACATGAATGAAGACCTGTCATGACTCTGGGTTTCCCTGGTCTTACTGACATCATCCTTTCTCATTTCTTTCATCAGTATTTCTACAAATTTTCCCACCTTGAGTAATGTTGATGACAGAAGGTCAGATCTTCAGGATCAAGACTGAAGAGTAATGATAAAACTTTGGATCCTGTATTCTTGTTTCAGTCATCAAGTGTTGGAAATGAGAACCTTTGTCTAGAATTCTGAATCTGCAAGTACTTCACAAATTATGGAAAGTTTCATTATGTTCTTTTGATTTTATTATGGAAACATGAAAGGAGAAGCAGTTATCTTGGATATAGTATTTTTTTAAATCAGATTAGTTTTAAGTACACATTTACAGTAAAATATAACAGCCTTAGGGTCTTCAGGTATTCCAATTAAATGAGATTCTTTTGAGATTTGGCCCTTGGAGTCATGTCTGAATGAAACACTAGCCATCTTTATAACAAGCAACTAAGGAAAAATGCAAGGCTGGAAAGAGTCAAGAAGAAGAGACAATAAAGTATAATAGGAATTCAGAGGAGACATGGACTAGCTGGGTGGCCTGTCCCTAATAAACATCACTGGGAGTTGGAGAACTGCCTAAGAGTGGGAAGTGAGGACTGAGATGCATAAGTGAATAAAGAAATGGGAGACCAATGTTAAGTTCTTCTCCACATAGGACCTTGATAGGATAGGATGCATTTCTAAGGGAACAGAGTGAGTTGTTGCTTACTGGGTTCATTTGAAGAAGGGAAACAGCCCTCTTCTTGTTAGTCTTTCTAAGAAAATGCTCGAAAAGCAATTATTCACCAATAAAACACCCTTTTCACTTTAGGAATTTAAAGATCATGGTTAGTTTGGAATAAAACAAACAAACAAACAAAAAACAGGAGAGACAAAGGCATTACCACCCAGAAACTCCTTAAACCAAAGGAATTCTTTTTAAAATATGAGGATCTTTTCTAGATGGTTGGACAGAAGTGATATTTTCTTTTTTCTTTATATTTTCTGAACTTTGTAGGTTATTGTGGTGACCAATATTAGTTTTACAGTATGATGAAACAGAAATAACGATAGGTAACTTTGCTATAGACTAGGAAAATTGAAAAAGGAGGTAAAATTAATAGTTGAGACATCATGAAATCAAGGTAGCAGATGAAAAGGTAGAAGGGAAAATTTTTAACATGTAAATATCAATATCCATTTCACATTATTTCCTCAGAAAATCTACAAGCTGGGCACTAGTGGCTCATGCCTGTAATCCTAGCTACTCAGAAGACTAAGATCTGAGAATCACAGTTCGAAGCCAGCTCAGGCAGAAAAGTCCCCATGAGACTTTTATTTCCAATTAACCACTCAAAACCCAGAAGTGGGGCTGTGGTTCAAAGTGGTAGAGCGCTAGCCTTGAGGAAAAGAGCTCAGGGACAGCACTCAGGCCCTGAGTTCAAGCCCCACAACTGACAAAAACAAAAAAGAATAAGCTACAAAGAAGAGAGTATTATTCAAAACAAAGAACTTTAGAAATAGGGTTTAAATATATTTTGAGTTCCTGGAATATTTAAAACAGAAGAGTATTCAGGAGAGGGTATAGCTCAGTGGTAGAATAGTTGCTTAACATGTGCAATATACATCAAAGAAAAGTGAAAATAAAATGACAGGAGTTTGAGTTTCCCAGTGCCCAAAAGCTTATTGGCCTTCTATTACTACAAAATACTTCTTGATCTTTATTTCTATAAGCAAGCAAGGCTCTTTAATAGAAAGTACTGATTTTCACCAGAGGAATGTAAGTATTCTTAGAAATGTATGTTTTTCATTATAAATGTGAAAAGAACATATTCTGAAATGAAGAAAATTTGCTCAAAATTTGACATTGTGCTTTTTCCATTTACCATATATCACATAGCAAAATCATAACTTTATATAATTACATAGTCTTGATAACCACCATGCAAATGACCATGAACTGTATTATATATTACAATTTGCAAGTTTGTTGGAGTAGGCAAGACATCTTATTGAAAATGTCATCAAAATGGCTTCAAAATGGTTGGAGTATTTAACTTTTTGCTCTCTGCAAATGCAATTAATGCAAAGGTCTTTGCTAGTTTTCCCATGGGCTCATTAAATTATGAGTGCCTGAAGGAAGGACTCTTGGGACATTCCATATATATGCTTATAAACAGAATGAGAACATAGGTTATATTTAGGAAATCTGTACATGGACCTGGAGATGAGATGTATGACCACTGTTAGATGACAGATTATAAACATGAAAGGAATTCAGTAGCCTGAAAGAACAAGAGGATGGATTAAGAAGATGGCATTGCAGATGGCAAAAGCTCAATGACATATTTTTGTCTAGAGAAAAGAAGCTTTAGAATGGACATGATAATAATCTTTACATAAGTCTTCACTATGCCAAAGAAATTCTCAAGAGACCCATTATGAGAGGAAACCATAACTGCAAGATTCACATTAAACATTTGCTTCATGAAAAAACATGTAGCCATTCAACAAAAAGCGGTCCATTATCATTTATTCATTCATTCCACAAACATTCATTGAACATACCTATTATATGTTGGGTGCTAACCATATAGCAGTAAATGAGCTAATTACAGTCCCCATATTCCAGGGTCACATCTTGGCCAGAGAGACAGGCTGGCACAAAAACAGTCCAATATGCCATTAAAGTTAAAAAAAAAAAAAACAGCCTGTCTTATAAAGCAAACCAGTAAAGGAGCCAGAAATTGAGACTGGTGTGATGGAACCATGTACATATATCATCAGGAAATATTTCTGTGTAGGTAACACTTCAAAAGAGACCTAAGAGGAAGAGTTCTCTATGCAACAGCTCTGAAACAGAAATGTCTTGTGTGTCTGCAAAAAAAAAACAAAAACAAAAACAAAAGAACGCAAGCAGGCTTACGTTCATTTGTGGGGTGGAGACTGGTGAGAGAGAAAGCTGGAAAGTATGAAGAAAGCCGAGCCTTTGGGACACAGTAAGAAGTGTGGACTTTAATCCAAAGGCAATAATAAGTGTTGAAGATGCTTAGGTAGATTACTGGCTTCAGTGCTGTTTTTTTAGAAAAGTTCATGTTGTCTTTGGTGTGGAGAATGGGTTACAGAAAGACTGACATAGCAGGAAAACTGGCTAGAAGGTCATTACAGTAGTCTAAGCAAGAGAAGACAGATCAGATGACCACAGTAGAGATAGAAAGAAGACAGTAGATCCTGGATAGAATCCTTGAAGGGCTGGTAATACAAGTCTCTAGAAGGAACCAGAAACTTCTCAACAGGACACAGATAGGATATCTACCTTTTTAAGCCCTTCTGATTCCGTGACTTTCTGAAAATATACAAACATGACAACAAAGCCCCTCATGAGTTCAAGGCATTTCTCCCATTGGTTCACATGCACCAGCCATAATTTTTCTGTAAATTTCAGCAATGAAAGACACTAGGTTGGACTGAATTCCTCCAAAGAGTTAATTACTGGCTTAGCCCCAGGATGATTGGAATAAAACAGGAGCATGTGGAAAGCATCAAGCTTACAATGAGAACATGAGCAGCACTAATGGGAGCAGTCCACTGCCAGGCACTGTCTCCATAATACTACAAATTAGCCAGAGCCTCAGGAATCCCAGTTCTACAGCTGCTGCCCAGATGTGTTCTGAGTACTAGGAAGGAGCAGAGAAAGGAGGTGGGAGCATAAAGATCTCAATCAAACTAGACATCGTGGCATTTAAGGCAAAGGGCACCATTCCTATCTCCATGGTGAAACCAGAAAGATCTTTTCAAAATGCAAGTGTGGTCCTTATTCTCATCCTAACTTTGAATCTTGCAATGGCTTAGCATTGCTTTTAGGATGAAGATCAAAATCTTGAGGTGGAAAAGTCCTGTAAGTAGAGGGAGCTGACTTGTTTAGGAGAGTTGAAGTTTATGAGTATTTGCTAATTACTGATAACTTCTCATTTTAGTCTCCTGAGCTGTAGCCCTAGTATGTTTATTTCTGTTCCTACAAATCTCCATCATCTTCCTGCTATGAAGGCATTACATAAGTGTTGTCCTCTTTGTAAGACCTATGTGCCCTCTTTCTTTCTACTCTTACTCCTTCTGGTCTTCCTTAGCAGGAGCTCTCCTTTGTACTAATTCCAGCAGTGCTTCTCTCCTTCAGAGCTCTCATCAGAGTGGGTTCTGTTTTTTGTATTGTTTTGTTTTTCACATTTGTTTGGGTGATTCTTTGATTAATGTTGAACTATCTCTCATGTAATGGTCACTTTTTAAAACTGGATCTTTTCCCAAAACACGTAATAATAACTCAGTGTCTTTTTTGGAACTTGCCTGGGAAAAAAATCTCATATATTATATTGGATCTTCTCAATACTGGCAAGATTACAACCTTCCATGGATATTTTGATTTCTGGAAAAGTCGACTGGTATTTGTTGCCAAAGTCTGATGAACAAGCCTGGGTACCATGCCAGAAAGGAGTGTTCAGGTCAAAATGAGGTGAAATTTTGCAGAGACCAAATCTTGCATGGATTTCTCCTAAGCTGGCTCCAGTGACAAATCTAGGCAGGGATTTTTCTAGAAGGAGAAGCTTGGAGGTGACCATTTTGAAAGAAAAGCTTTATTTTGTCATTTGAAATAGGTTTAGAAAATCAGCTTCTAGAAGTAAATTCCTCAGAAAGGCAATCCCACCTCCCAGGTGCATGGTGCTTTTGAGCTTGTGAAGTGCTTTCCCAAAACTCACCAGAGATATCTTTTCCAAGGGAAGCATCCATACTAAGCAACTTAGCTATTTTCATGTTGTAAAGCAAGAATGGTGGTGCTGCAGAGACAGAAAAAAGCAGAATGTGAGTTCACATAGGGTCATGAGTCATGAAGGCTTTAGAGACATCTAATACCTATCAGACCTAACCATAACTGGAAAAATAAATTCCAGTTTCCCTAAACAGCATCACAATAAGTTTCATTTAAATAGACATATCTCCTAGAGGCCAATTATTTATGTTCCCTCTCCCCAAATCTACTAGCATCTGCCCAGGATTGACAAACAAAACTTGGCTCTGAAACTTTATTAGAACCACCATAATGTCCACTTTGTGGCATCCAGGTGGGACAGGAGGAGAAAAGTATTTTTCTGAGCTCCACCTTAGGTGTGCAAGGCTCAAGTACAAAGAGGAGCCCCAGAACCTGGAGCTGAGGATCAAGTGATGTGCTTCCAAGTCCTGGATAGGCATCAAGAAATACACAGAATGAATATGCTAGGGCTTTTGTTAAGGTTGTGCCTTGGGGCTGTTTTCCCACTTTTAACCACCTGTGCTAAATTTCATTTTAAACTTCAGAATGTCAGTGTAATAAATTTGTCTAAAGATGCTTTACTTCCTCATGAGTGTTTTTAAACTTCCAACCTAGAGTGCAAGGCATCTCACCTCTTAGAAGCAACATCTTCTCAGTGTTGTAAACATGAAGCTAGAGACACAAAGGCCAAAGAAAGCACAAGATTTATAGAAATACATTCTTCATTCTGTCATAGTAGCAAGGGAAGTTCAAATCTGTTGAAAATGCTTCTGGACCTGATGGAGACAGTAATAACCCAAAAGACAACTAAGAGAAGAAGTTAGAGATTCCATCAACATGATGGGGCATGATCTCATTGGCACTAGCCTAGAAATAGTTCAATACATGCTAAGTTCCTTATATACTCTAGAAATTATTCATTGCTAAATGAAGACTATGAAAATACATTTGGGGGAAAATGGAACCCTTACACAGTTATTGGTTGGAAAGTATGTGAGTTCTGCCATTATGGAAAAGAGTATGGCTGGAAACATCCAGGAACAAGCACTCAACCTGCACCATAGCAACTGGGAGGCAGAGATCAAGAGACTGCAATTAAGGCTACTCTGGAAGAAAGTGCTAATATGATTTTCCAGGCACTGGTGATTCATGCCTGTAATCCTAACTACTCAGTAGTCTAAGATCTGAGTATTGTGACTTAAAACCAGCCTAGGCAGCAAAGTCCATGAGATTCTTGTCTCAAATTACTCACCAAAAAGCAGAAAAAGGAGGTGTGGTTCAAGTGGTTAGAGGATTATTAATCTTGAACAAAAATGCTCAGAGACAACACCCAGCCCCTGAGTTCAAGCCCCAAGAGTGGCACAAAGTTAAAAAAAAAGAGTTAATAAGACTCCATCTCAACCAATGGCTGAGTATAGTGGTGCATGTCTGATAATCAAGCAACAAGGGAGAGCAAAAATGGGAAGATCAAAGCTTTACCATAAAGCAATACCCGATATTGAAAAGAACTACTGTGTCAAAAGGGGCTGGTGGGGTAGAAGAAGTAGAAGAGTGTCTGCCTGGAAAATGCAAAGCCTTTGGTTCAAACCCCAGCATTGAAAAAATAAAGCTAGAAATAGAGCTACCTTCAAAGCCCTCAGTTCTGCTACTGGCTTTCTAACCACAGGAATTGAAAGCAGTATGTCTAAGAGACATTTGAACTTCTGTGCTTATTGAAGCACTATTCCCAATAGCTAAGCTGTGTGTCAATAGTTGAGTGGACAAAGGAAAAGTACATAGAGATACACAAGAACACATTATTCAACCCTAAAAAACCAACAAAATTCTGTATTTGCCCCCACATAGAAAGGATTGGAGGTTATTATATTAAGTAAAATAGGACAGGCCCAGCAAAACAAATATTCCATGTTCTCAGTTACAGGTAGGGCTAAAAAGTTGATCTCAAAGAAATAGTGAATTTAAGTGTGGTTAGCAGAGGCTAGGAAGGGTGTGTTGTAGGAAAAGGAGAGGATAGGTTAATGGATACAGTATGCAGTTTGGTCGGAAAAATAACTTCTCCGGTGCTCTATCTCTATGTAACTTGTTGACAACAATTAGTTGAATATTGCAGAACAGCTAGGAGATAGGATTTTTAATGTTTCTAATACAAAGGAATGATAAAAGTCTATGGTGATAGATGTGTTCATGAATAAGTTCCGATAAAACACTGAAAACATATTGAAAAGTCACAAGGTAATCGGTAGATATGACACATCACTATATGTCAATTGAAAATCAAAAATATATTTATAAATACTCATGTGACCAAAGTGCTCTCAAATATTTAGTATCACAGTCATTCATTGAATGAGAGTCTTTTCCTTTACCAGGGGCCTTAGCAACAAATAATATCAAGAATATTTATTTATTTATTTTTGGTTCCGGTCATGGGGCCTGAACTCTGGGCCTGGGCACTGTCCCTCAGCTCTTCAGCTCAAGGCTAGCGCTCTACCACTTGAGCCACAGTGCCACTTCCAGCTTTTTTCTTTTTTTGCTTATGTGGTGCTGAGGAATCGAACCCAGGGCCTCATGCATGCAAGGCAAGCGCTCTACCACTAAGCCACCTTCCCAGCCTGAAGAATATTTATTAAACTAGCTTGCTAGATTCATTTTTACTGAGTCCCAAAAGAGAGGAAAGCTTGCCCCCAGGAATCTATTGTTTCTAATGTGACGCACAGGTTATTGCTCAAATTGAGACACTCTTGAAAGTGAAATTAGTACTATCAATAATTTTTTCTGATAAATAAATACTGACCCAGGCTGCTCCAAGAAATCCAGGACTTGTGACCCTTCTTTGTACCTTTTTGTGGATGACCTTCACCTCCTTCTGTAGTTCCCTAGGATGAAAAACAAGTAGAATGATGTCCTACTCTGAGCCAACTGAAACCAATGTGTCCTCAGCCTGCATCTGACAATATGTAACAGGTCCTGAAACCACAAACCACATCTACCATTACTTTACAAACAAGAAGAGACCTGATATCTATCAAGACATTTACATCCATGACTAAACATCACAAGAAAAGCTGGACCCACCCCATCTAAGCATCCAAACTTCTCACATCACCACTTGGTCCACCCTAGTCCCCTCTATAAACCAAGGGAATGGAGTATCTGCTGTAATCAGACTGATGGGGAGCATCCATGGATAGCTGGGATGAAAGATTTGATTATATGTGATCAATTCCTTTGGCAGTGTCCTGGCATTCACCGATGCTTGACAACTGAATCCTAGAATCTTGGTAAAATGAAGATTCCATTTCAGGAGATCTGGGGCAGGTTCTGAACTTTTGCATTCTGACAAAGTCCCAGGTGATGTTGGCCTGCAGTTCAATGGATTTCAAGAAGGGAAAAGAGAAATATCACCAAAGAGAATAACAAGGATGTGTTCAGGTAGATGGGTGCCTTCCAGCCTTGCCCTGTGGCCCAGAGAACTATGTAAGATGTAATATACATCACAGACCCAAAGTGAGAAGCCGACAGGAAGAAATATATTCAAGCAATAGTCAAGACACATGGAAGACCTACTGAGACCCAAATATCCTTTGCTTTGTATTTTGTGAGTTCACTCAGAATTTAGGCACTATATCAAAGAAAGTACTGGATACTCACAATGGCTCAGAGGTAATCTGTAGTCTAGCCAGGAACTGATAACCCAGAAAATAAATAATTAGTGAGCATCAACTAAGGAACGGTTTCTTCCTGAGGGAGAATACAAACTTTCAGTCCATCATGACAGTATTTAACAAATCATTGCAAAGCTTAGTGCCTCCGAATTTTTTTTATTATTATTACCTTTCAGTTTTGTGGGTTGACTGAGATTTGTCAGGTGGTTCTCATTTGGACTCTCTGTTATGGTGGTAGTCACGAGCCAGATTGATATCCTAGTGGTTCCTACATAAGCTGACAGCTGACTGTGACTGTCAGCTAGACTAACAACCAAATTTGCTTGCCTAAAGTTTCTTTAATGACTTGGGTTTCTCACAGCATGACAGGCAAGTGAACTGTATTTCAAGATTAGTGACCCAAGACCAAAAGGTCCAAGAGGCAGTTAAGAAACTACTCTGTTTCTTGTATTGTATCTAGAATCATGATGAGATATAGATATATTTATTTGTTTGTTTATTATTTTATGTATTTATTGGCCAGTATTGGGCTTTGAATTCAAGGCCTTACACTTGCTTGGCTTGCTTACTCCACTGATGCTCTTGAGCCATGCTTCCAATCCTGCTTTTTGCTGGTTATCTTGGAGGGTGAACTTTCTGGATTTTCTGCCCTCTGTCTTTGAACACCCTTCTTTGATTTCAATCTCCTGCATAGCTGGGATTATCAGTATGAGCACCAGCACCTAGCTGAGCTGTATTTTTTTATAAAAGTAGGTCCCAGAAGGTTTCTGTGTACCTCCTTGAGGAAGCAACAAATGTCTGGTTGTCTTTTTTAAATATATCACTCATTTATGAGCAAATGTCTAGATAAAGTAATTCATTAAGTTCAACTTACATCAAAGATCATTCTAGTTATAAAAGGAGTAAGCTAAATAGCTCAATAGTGCTTGATACTTCATTCAAACGACAAAACCAATATATACTTCATTCTGGTTTGATCATTTTAACAGTCTGTAGAAATAAGTAAACCTAAAGGGACAAAAGGAACAAATACACTAGTATCCTATTTCACTGATATTGTTCAATGATTTCTATAAAATATGTGAATGCATATCAGTCCTTAAATATTCATGCAACATCCATTTGCCAGGATAGGTAACTAACCTGAGAAGAAATTATTTGCTCAGATGTTTGCTGTTCTCTCCTTTGCCTTCTTTTCCTTCTCTTGCTTTTCTCTCTACTCTTACCCTCTCCCTTTCCTTGAGCTTTTTAAAAACTAAAGCACAAAATCAAAATGTAACAAAATTACAACCACCATAATAAAAATCTGCTTTAATGAAGACATTTGCTGCGCTGAGAAAAATGTACTCTATTACAGTAGAAATGCTCAAAACTCTCTACCTAATTCAGTTTGCAGCTCAACAATAACTCAGACCTTACCTGCTGCAAGAAGATAGAACATGGACTTTCATATCTGGTACACTTCCATAGGATGCCCAGCACCACCATTTGCAGTTTAATAACAGTGATGCTTCCAAGCAGAGTGCTGCTTCTCTAGCTTTAATAGAATACCAAACACTCATGGATTCCTTTTGCCAGAGGACAAAGACTCTGAGTCAGTAGTTCCATAGCGAGGTTAGGATTCTACATTCCAGACAAGTTCCCAGGTAATGGCTTTCTCCACACCTGGAGAGATGAGGTTTTACAATCCACTGGAGCCATTTTCCCATCCTAAAATGGTCAATCTTTTGTCATCTTTTTCTTTGTAGTCTCTCTATTGGGCCATGGATATATCAAGTGACATTGTCACTGCCTTCACAACCTCAATTACTTGAAAATGTGTCCCAGTAACTTTATAATCAATGATATCACCTACGTGTTGACCACAGGGTAGTTATGGTAACTCACTCCAAAGAATGGTGTGTGGGGGGGAAAAAAGTGATCTGGCACTGCTCTATGCAAAGAGCAGACAGCAAGAGGGTTTGGATTTCCACCAAGAAGCGATACTCTTGTGTCTGTCCAAGAGAAGCCAAGCTTTTACCACAGAGCTGAAATCTGGGTGGCCTTGTGGGGTTTTAGTCTGCATCTGAAGCAAAAGAAAAAAATTAGTTTTATGATAATTAGCCCCCACCACATGCTTTCAAGGGAAAGCATTATTAGAACCCTGTTATAGGTGGAGAAACTAGAGACATGGGAAAGTTATTTTGCTCATCCGAGGCCACCCAAAATGTCAGGATGAAAGTGAGGTTAACAACCAAAAACAATTTTTTTTAAAGTGGGAATAATCTGCCCTCAGCATAAACCATGAGAGATTTTCTATGTGAGATATTTACCATTTATGTATTAGTAAGAACATAAATAAGTAAATTCTATATTGAAAGTGAGAAGCAGAAGAGCATAGAAGAGCTCTAGATAAAATGCTTTATAATGTTATATTCTGTTACCATTTTGAGCATTTACTTAAAACAATCTTCACAATTATGCTTTTAATGCCTTGTGTTGTTACATTTGAACACATATTAATAATGTGTGATGGTTAATAATCTGTGTTTAGGATGGTTAAACTTAAGTGTCAAGTTGGCTGGATTTAGAAGGGGTAGGAGACTAAGTAAATTTCACCTCTGGGTGTGTCTTCGAGGGCATTAGAAGACAATGATCATTGATGGAGTCATAGACAGCATTATTGAGATGTGGTGAAAAGCAGGGGAGAGGCCCTACTTGGAGGGAGTAGGCCTCTGGAGGCATATCCTTTAAAGTTATAACTTGCTCTGCCCCCTTTTGTCTCTCCCCATCTTCTTCCCCCTCCCCACTCACTGGATGCCACCTCAGCTTCGCCACACCCTCTCAGCCATGAAGGTCCAAATCCTCGGAAACAGTGAGCTAAAACAAATCCTTCCTCCTCTCTTAAGTTCTTTCTGACAGGCATTTTGTCACAGCCATCAGGAGACTAATACAGTGCATCAGTTTCCTCAGTGAAAAGCCAGGAGAGCAACAGGACTTTCTGGGGATAAAATGAGGTCACACATACAGGGAACTTGATCAGAGGCCAGAATGAGATAAGCATTATTACACAAATGTTAGTTAACCCTGGGCTTCACCCTTCTGTCCTCTGTGGTACTGAGTGGTACTGAATTCAAGCTCACAGAGTCATTTCCTGGCCAAATTACAAAGGCCAACCCCTATGTGATTCAATCCCCCCTCCAAAATTTCACCCCAATTTTCACACTGTGAAAGCATACTCCTTTCACCCTCTCAGAATCAATATTTATCTTTATGCACAGGAGATGCCCAGTTTCTTAGAATATTTTAAATGGTCATTTCCTCATCTTTTGACAAGATCAACATCATCCCATTTAAACCAATGAAACAACAGAGCAGTTTGATAAAGAAGGCAAAGTATTTTTTGAGACAGTATCTCTATATCTTGGTCAGGTTGACCTCAAACTCCTGGGTGCCACTCCTCAACTTCTCCCACCTCACCCTCTCTACTAGCCAGTGCTACAGGTACAGACCAAGAAGCTCAGCCAGAAAGATAGAAGCTTACTATGTCCTATTTCATGGATGGAGAAACTAAGACCCTCTGAAGTAAAGTAATTCTCTTAAAGTCATATACTGATTAATAATTACAGATATTCCTACTAATACTCCTAATGTTAAGTCAAACACAAAATTGCTAACATTCTCCCACACTTTTAACCTCTCAAGAAAAAACAGTTTCATATTACTCATCCTACAGTCTAAGTGTATGATAATTGTCTCATCAAACCAATAGAGTAAGCATAAATACCCAGTTTATCAAAAAGGGGGATGAAGGAACAGCAGTAAACATACTTGCTCGAGATCAAACCACAGTGTAAGGATTCAAACCTAGGCTCATGACTCTAAAACCCACAGGAATCACACCTGTACCTTATAAAGCCTCACTGATAGGCATATAGCTAGAAACAGAAAATGGATTGCTACCTCACTCTCTGATTCTGGATGTAACATTTTAATGTTTATACTCATTCTTCATGGTGACCATACTAGGAGAGAAGAGAACCCCCATATTACCAATAAGAAAACGGAGGCACCCAAAAGTGTAATAACTCAAAGCCACATAGCTATTAATTGTTGGAGGTGATATTCAAACGAGAGCTGTATAATTTCACTTTAGGATATTGACCATGGCATGCATGATCAAGTTCCCAAATCCCCTGTTAATTTCTCAGAACTTTCAAAGTCAAGGTAACTACCTAGACCAATTCAGTCACAGCCTTTTGAGGAGGAACCTAGCTATTGAGAGTTTCGGGAACTCTCCAGTTGATCCCATATGCAAAGAAGTTTGGTCCACAGTACTTGTTGCATCCCTCCACCCCAACCTACCATCCTTTCTACAGTATGACATCAATGCTAACACCTGTCCCTTAGGTCTCTGTTGTCAGTTTAACCCCACAGTAGCAATCTTGATCATATTTTATATAAAGATCTGCTTCCCAGACACACATTCTGCAGAGAGCTCAGAGCATAGCCTAAATCAGCCACTTCAAGGGACAATTACCACCTCTTCCAAATGAAAACCATTAGTTGTAATAGAGGCTACCAGGGAAAATAATTCACTAAATGAAGCCTTCATCTTTCCTGGGAGTTTAGTTTGGGCCTTAGTAAGTACCTCAATCTGTGGCAGCTGAGCCACAATGGAATCCGGCTGGGAAGTAAGGAGGAGAGGCTCTGCCAGCCTTGGGTGCTGGAACAGCATTCTCTCTGCCTTGGTCATTACTCATATTGGCCTTGTCTACACAGGCCCATGCTGCTGAACTCAGACTGAGAGCCCCTTGCCTGCTCTGTGCCCAGCCACCTCTAGTTCAGAATTCTTCATCTTTATAAACTCCATTTCTTATTTAAAAAAAAAAAAAGAAATGTGTCATTGATTTCCTGCAAGCCAAACCCATAGAAAAATAACAGAAACCAAATGCCAGGGAAAGGGAGCCAAGGCAAATGTATGTGAGTCCTGAAATAACAGGGGATACTGTGGTCACGTCTGACCTTCTGAACTTTGCCATGGTTGGAGCAAAACAGCTCGTGCTTCTGCTTAAGAGGTACATGGTAACAGCTCTTTTTGTGATGTGGAAGCGTTTGAGTTTAGAGAGCTTACCTTTTCAAAGTAAGGGCTCTTAGCTACCCCGAGGATCAGGGTTCGAAGCCAGCCCAGGCAGCAAAGTCCCCATGAGATTTTTATCTCTAGTAAACTATTCAAGAGAGCTGGAAGTGGCACTGTGGCTCAAGTGGCAAAGTGCTAGCTTTGAGCACAAATAGAACTAGGGACAGTACCCTGAGGCCCAGAGGCTCTGAGTTCAAGCCCTAGGACAGGCAAAAAAAAAAAAAAAATTGTAATTACTCAGCCAAGAAGCCAGACATATATCATTTTGAGAAATGATGCTTAAAATTTTTTTTGAAAGTGCCCTTCACCTCAGTGATCAACATAAATCCAGAATCATCTAGTTTTGTTGTTGTTGTTTTGTTTTGTTTTTTTTTGGGGGGGGGTCCGGTCATGGGGCCTGAACTCTGAGCCTGGACTCTGTCCCTCAGCTCTTCAGCTCAAGGCTAGCGCTCTACCACTTGAGCCACAGCACCACTTCCGGCTTTTTTCTTTTTGCTTATGTGGTGCTGAGGAATCGAACCCAGGGCCTCATGCATGCAAGGCAAGCGCTCTACACTGAGCCACCTTCCCAGCCCCCAGAATCATCTAGTTTTTATCTGTCAAATGATGACTATCTTAGACCTCCAGAGCTTCTACAAAGATTTCTCTTCTGGTTACAGCAATATTTGGTACAGTCTGATATAGAAGTCAGTAACCTGCAAGATATAAACATGGAGAGGTCCAGATGAAAAAAAAGTAAGACGATAACCCAGGGACATCTAATCTCTTGCTTATGTATGCATATATATTTATAAGTAAGACTGATTTGCAATCTCTGTTTCTCCTTGTCTGAGTGGGGAACAATTCTTTACTTTTATTCTTCAGTGAAATTGGCAGTAGTAGAGCAGTATCTCCTCCTTAAATATTCAGCCAAAACCATCAGGACTAGATAACAAGGTAAACTTTTAAAGAATGCTTCCTCCTCTTTAATGATTAAGTTGTACTACTATTTCTATTTCTTCTTGAGGTAGTCTGATAAGTAATCTTTCCTATCACATTTATGGTTTTTTTCCTATTTATTGCCATTATCTTTTTACATTTATGTTTATATATTGGTTAAGTTTATTTTGTCCTCATTTCTCTATTTTTCTGTGCAGACAAGATTTAGGAACATACAATTCAAGGGGTTTAAAAGGATAATCATGAAAGAACATTGCTGATGACGCTAACAGAATTAGGATGATAGGAGTTCACATTTATTAACAGCCTAGTAAACCAGGCCTTAAGCAGAGTGCTTTGCACACGTGCCCTCATTGCAACCTGAACGTCCTAAGAAGCACAGAGACTGAGAAATACTAAGCAATTAATTCTGCCCCCCACACCTAGGAAGTTGTGGATGTCCTAAGCTCAGTCACCTAAAGCCAGAGGCTACACTGGCCTGTACTCATTCTTGAACATTCCAGTTTATATGTTGAAATTCTTATTCTACCATTCTTCACCTTCCATCCCTGTAATCTCCTCTCCACCCTCTGTATATACAATGTCTCCTTAGTTATTGGGTTTCTTTCTTGTTACATGATAGAGGCACGTTTTTGTAAATACAGAATTCTGAAAAACTTCTAGCCATACAGTAAACCAGTTTAGAAAGCATCTCCATGGATGCCTGCAGGCTGGTTAATGCTCTTTCTCATGCTTCCTGTAAACATACTACACCTCAGTTATTTAAATCTGTGGCTGTTCATTCACTTCCTATCACCTTCCTTGGGGAAGAAAGTTTCTCACATCTCTTTGTATTTCATGTACTGTATGTAACACAGAACCTGGTTCATGGGGACACATGGTAAATATTTGATGCGCCAATAAATGCATACATGAATGAAAATTACCTTTCATAGCTAGTAGAGCTTAGTGTAATATATTTCGAAGAATAGAGATACTTCTTCAGTAGACTTCATAAATACTAATTTATTCTCCTTGTGATTGAAAATATGCAACTCTCTAGGGTCTCATATTTTTCTGGTCAGGGTGTAAGTTTATTTCACCACTGCTAAGGTATCATAGAAATAAGGATGAAGACACCTATAAACTTTTATCCCGTACATAGGCCAAGTTGTCCTGAGCATGAAGAGATCTGCTGCCTGGAGGGTTGATTCTAACTACGTGTCTTTCATGCAGTCATGAGGAACATTCTGTTTCACCCTGTGCCCAAGTACAGCTCTTTCCTGTTGTGACAACCAGATGTTACTTCCTCTGTGGGTGGCCACTCTGGGAAACCCTATAAATTTTTGCAAACTGATGCACTTATTCAAAATGCAGCATTCTGGTGTCTTTTTATTGCCTTTGAAAAAACAGAAAAGGAGAGAGACTGTCATAAGGATATCCTTTTTTAAAAAATGTGGATCTAGGCACAGGTACAGAGCCACTCACAAAGGGCTGACACTGAACAGAAACTTTGCTTCTTGCTTATTAAAGGTGATGGACCAGCTTGCTATGTCAGAAATAGCAGAGATGTCTCCATCACCCGGATTCTATTAAACCATGCCAGACTTCATGTGCCAAAAAGTTGCTGAAACTGTTCCCCTCCTGAAAAAAAGAAAAAAAACCACATACACTCACTAACACAGTTCTTTTTAATTAGCCCAGATGGGATTTGTTAGTATCCCTCCTCCTTATAATTAAATAACAGATAGTTGTTATTGTTGTGCATGCAGAAGCCAGGGAAGCTTTCCACCTCCTTCCCCCACCCTCCCATCCCCAGCAAAGGGAGGTTTTCAATGCAAAGTAGGAAGGTTACATTCAAGGTGGAAACACTAGGGCTTGTCTGGGAAGTCTTATTCATCTTGGGCTTCTGTTCTATTGGTTAATCAGAGGAAAGAGGGCTGCATAAGCTTCAGTAAGACCTCAATCACAGCCCTCTCTCTGCAATGTAAGAGCTGTTGTGTTACAAAGCAAATTACCTTTACCCCTCTGCACTTCAGTGTGTTTAATCTTTAACACAAAAATCCTTCTTTTTACATCACATGCTTATGATGAACAGTGAACTAAGTATCTGTTGAGCTCTAGGCACAGTACCTGAATCACAGCAACCTGATGTAATGACTAATCACCTGACATACGAGCTATTGCAGATGCTTAGAGAGTCCTAGTGCTATCTATGGAGAGAGCTCTATTATGGGACATTGCACTAAGAGACTCCAGACCAAAACATTTTCTAACTCATTTTCTAACTCTAACCTTCCTGTCCCTTCCTACTATAAAACCATTACTTAAGGAACACCTGGAACCTTTATGCAGAATTGAAAGATAATAATGCTGAGGTAACCGATAAAGTACTAGCTATCTTATACATTGTCAAGGATTTTTCTTTTGGAGGGGGGACGGTGGTGGGGCCTGAACTCTGGGCCTGGGTGCTGTCCCTCAGCTCTTCAGCTCAAGGCTAGCACTCTACCACTTGAGCCACAGCACCACTTCCGGCTTTTTTCTTTTTGCTTATGTGGTGCTGAGGAATCGAACCCAGGACCTCATGCATGCAAGGCAAGCGCTCTACCACTGAGCCACCTTCCCCTCCCTGTCAAGGATTTTTTAAAAGAGGATCAGAAGCCATAAATAACCAAGGTTGTGTTGTATAAAGCCATTTGCTGAGAGAATCAAAAAGAAGAAATGGTCAACTTTAGATGAAGGAAGAGGTAATGTGCCATCCAAGGAATAGAAAGGTATCACTACGGAGAAACCTAGGAGATCAGATCAACCATGGACCATAAAAAAAGAAGGAGAGCAAAGGGTTTGGCAGTGTGGGTCAACTGATAGAATGCTCACACACCAAGCATGAGGCCTTGAGTTCAAATTCCAGGACTTCCAACTAAGAAAAGGAGAAAGTTCTCAAACAGGGGAAAAGAAAGCCAAGTTTTGCCCACTTTAACTTTGTGCAATAGGTTAAGAAGTAAAGGAAAGAGAAATATTTAAGAAATTGGAGGTATTTTTAAGATTCCAATTGAATGGTGTAGATGTTTAAAAATTCATGAGTAATCATGAATCCTCATCCTGCTTTTCCCAAAGGCTTAAGTGGATATAAGAAAGATGGAGTGTTTTTTTTTTTGTAATCAAGCTAGGAAAAGTCTTAAGAGTAGTGTCTGTCTTATTTTGCCTGGCTTGTGCAATTTCTTGGCAATGTCACTCTGAACCTTTATTACTCAAGTCAGAAGTTTGGGCTGAGAATTTGGCCTAGTGATTGAGTGCTTGCCTAGTATGCATGAGGCCCTATGTTCAATTTCTCAGAACAATCAAAAAATAACTAAAATTCATTTAAAAAAAGAAATTTAAGGCCGTACTTCCTTACGATGTGTTGCCAAAGACATAGAGAAGCCCAGATGCTGGGTCTGGACAATTTTTTTGCCCACCAATGTGCATGAAGTACCTGTAGTCCATTCAAGACAAAGGCATTGCCCCTGTGGACTAAAACTGGGATAATGGGGGGAAAAAAACACAGAGAGACCACATTGATTTAGGCTTTGGAAAGTCACACAGAACTGGTCAAAAAACAAGAGATAAAATAGTAAAAATCTCCATCACCTAGTGTGTTTTGAGCAGAGGCAACTTGTAGAAATACAAATATGAAAGAAGAATTGGGACTCCTTGAGCTTGAAGGAAGCCTAGAAAATAATAGCAGATCTAAAGCAACATAAAATGAGTCAAATTAATGTTTTAAGTAGCATTTAGTAATACCAAACATGAAGCTGTCCTGAGATTATTCAAGAAAAACCTGAAGTTGTTCTATACCTGAAGAAACATATCATCATATCCAACGGGCTCCCTTGTGGTAAGGAGAAAGAATATATACACAGAGGATTTAAAGTCAAAAACAAAACAAAACAGGTCTTGTTTTATTCTGTTCTCTCTTTCTACACACTTTACAGCCCTAATCTCAAAGTTTTGATTTGCTCTAAATTGGAATTCAAAGTGATGGCTTACCAATTAGTCTTTAGAAAAGACATGATTTTTCACAGACCTTGAAAGCATTCCTTGATCACTCTTCTTTTCTGACCATGTCAAAGGATTCAATAAACTCTATGCTCCAACTTGAGACAGGAAATAAGAGATTCAACTGGGAATGACCTATTACTAAGAAGGGTCCAAACACCAGTCATGTTGGCATGGTCTGGGAGGCCTTAAGCAATGCAGAATCTCAGCTCTCCTCCTCCAACCTTATTCCCAGACCTACTGAAACAGAATTTTTACACTTTAAAAAAGATACCCAATGATTCCTGTGTTTATTAAAATTTGAGAAGTCCTAAACTAGGCAACAGTGGTTCTTTTTCTCACCTTCTGACTTTTCCCAACTGAAAACGTTAAGAAGAAACATCAGCCTCTGTTTCAAAAATGAAAAGGAGAGAAACGTACTCAGATTGTAATCATTAGGGAATCATTGATCAAGCTATTTGACTTGTTTTAGGAAATCTCCTGTTGTTAACATGAGGCAGACGTGTTTAAAATGGGCTGACAGACCCTTGGGCTTGGTGTGACCCAAATCAGCTGATTAGTCTCAGTTAGTTACTAAACTTTGGGGAGAATGGATTGGAAAGCTTTAAACAAGTGCCTGGACAAGGAAAGGCAGCTGTGTCTCATAAACTGCATTGAACAAGCCCAGCAGGGTTCATCCTTTATAACCTGCAATCTCCTGTCTCTCTGTCAGCAGAGAGAAATCCCTTCCTGCTGGGGGAGACTTGGGAGGCATCAACAGCTACAATGTAAGCGCTAGCCAGAATGTCATCCATGAGGGGAGCTTGTGGAAGGAACATCCAGGTATGAGAAATACACAAAACATAAAGAATATATTTCCTATACTACTTCAACTCAGGGGGAACAAAGCTATGACTACAGGAAACACCATAGAGTTTAAGTCTTTACATAGTTTCCTGCTAATGTGTCTGAAAAAAAGAAATCATGTTCACCATCTTCTGAAGGCATTCTCTTTTCCATAGGACTAAGTCAAAATACTGGGAGCTATTAGGAAAAGAAATATCAAGACCCAAATAAATTTGGGCCCAAAGTGAGGTACATGTGCTGGGAATAGTGGTATAAACTTGTAATCTCAACACTGGGCAAGTGTACAGTAGACAAGAGGAATATGTTTGAGGCCAGCTTACACTAATAGTGAGATCCTGCTGTCCCCACAGACACTTGATAAATATAAGCAATATGTGCTCCTGGAAAAATATACCTGGCCCGGGTCTTAGATCTGTTTACCTGATGTCCTGATCTTCCACAATACAGAAAGAAAGATCTTTAGGTAGGCCACAGGAAAAGGGAAGATGGAGAGAGCATGAGTCAGAATCAAAGAGGACCAAAGTTCTTCATAAAGGTAAAAAAAAAAAAACACTGATAACCTGGTATACAAGTCTTTTACTGTTTCATAGCATCTAGTTCAGGCTCTCTTGGGACTTCAGGTGTTAACAATCACACTTTTAAATGAATACATTCCTCCCATGGTAGTATGAGAAAAATCATACCACTTAAGAACCTCACAGGGTTTCATTAAGGAAACTAAACTTGCCAGCTGCTGGAGCTCATGCCTATAATCCTACTACTTAGGAGGCTGAGATCTGAGGATCATGGTTCAAAGCCAGCCCAAGCAGAAAAGTCCCCATAAGACTCTTTATCTTCAATTAACCACTCAAAAACCAGAAGTGGAGCTGTGGCTTAAAACGGAAAAGTGCTAGACTTGAGTGAAAGAGCTTAGGGACAATTTCCATGCCTGGAGTAACATATGTCAGATAATAATGAGTGTATTTCTTTTTGTGCAATATCACCCCTTTCCTCATTCTCTCCTAGTTAACAATAACTAAGTTTTGCTGAGAGAAAAGTACTTGCTGCTTTCTATGGCCTCATAGAAAGTTGTGTTTTGTACTTCTTTATCTCTCTGATTTAAAATCAATTCCACATGAACACTAGGATTTTTCCACCAACAAAGTTCACCATAGACAAAGTTAGATGTAGGAACTGTAGTCACGTTTGCTTTTATAGACATTTATTTGCAATGGAAAACAACTAAATGCAAACATAAAAATACATTTTTAAAAATTTCTCATGGAGGCCTCAGGCTTTCAAGAATAGGTGTTGATGGCCTATCTTTCCCCTGAATCCTAAAGCTCCCTCTAGTGACCAAGAGCACTTATCAATTACAGGTAGGGGATAGTCGATGTATCCTAAACCCTTTTTCTTTTAGGTAACAACTTTGCTTTTGAAGCATTTTCACATATCTGCTCATCTAACAAAAAAACCTACAAACTGTGGTTTTTCCCACTCAGAAGATAATGTAAACTGGAACTGAGACCTTCACATAGCTGGTGCCAAGAAAACCAGCTTTGGGGGTTGGATGGTCCTGATTCCCAGGTCTGTGTCATTGGGTTGTATTGCTTCATATCTGGAAGTCTGTAAAGTCATCAGGAAGATTCTGCTATCTTCTCATCTTAATGGAAACACTTTCAAAAGGTTTATAGAAGTCATTCTTGACTTTCAAAATGTTTCCATGCCATATCAGGAAATTCATGGCCACACTGAAGAGATCTTTACCTGCCTGGACCCCAAAGACCCCACGTTCAGAACTCCTTGACATCCACTGAAGATAATCTTGAGACAGGAAGAGCTGAAGGAGATAAGGTTGATGCTCTTTACTCTTTTACCTGTGATGTTTTCCTCTGTCTATGTAGTTGTATCTGTAGCCTGATACTCACACTATTTAAATGGATTTAAGAAATTAGTATATATTGGCTAACATTTAAGAAAAAGCAAGTGGATATTTCCATCAAGACATTCTAGCATTCCCACAGGCATGCCTGGGATTAGCAGCAAACTGAGATGTTTCTAGGAAAGTAGCAATTTGGAAGCAATTTTTCAAATGTAGAAGCATACCGCAGGCTAACAAGCTGGCTCAGCGAAAAGCCTTAAACAGCAGCATTGTGAATATAACAGAGTTTTTCTTGGTGAACAAAAAAAGAAGCACTGCCTTTAAATTCTTAGCTCTTTTTCATCCTAAAATGAACAGAAATGACTTACTAATTCACCCAAGTCTGTCCATCTGTCCATCTCTCTGTCTCTGTCTCCCTATCATTCTCTTTCTCTCTCAGGGTCCCACATCAACCTCCATACACAGGGTCAGGATTACAGGCATGTACCACCATGCCTGGCTATAACCAAGTGTTTTCACATAAATTCTATGAGGGAATGGACACGTCTATATTGTTCACTATATTTCTAACACTCAACATAGCACCTGCCTGTCCTACACACTCAACACATCTAACACACTTGTGCCCTTCCATGTCTCACAGCTTTAATCACCTGACTTCTCTAGAAATGTGGGCTTTTTATCATGGGCTTCCAACTTAGTGAAATATCACTTTTAAAAATGTCTTCTCCAGGCCATGCATGGCAGCTCAAGTCTGTAATCTTAGCTGCTGTGGGGAGTGGAGATCGGGAGTATTGTGGTTTGAGGCTAGCCCTCATAAGACCCTATTTCAACAGAAAAAGCTGGAAGTGGTGCTGTGGCCTGTCATCCTACATCCTAGCTAGAGCAGGAAGCCTAAGTAACAGGATCACAGTCTAGGCCAGCCCAGCAAGGGGGCGGGAGGTGGGCGGTGGCAGAGAATGAAATGAGAGCCTATCTCACAAATAATCAGAGCACAAAGAGCTGGAGATGTGGCTGAGTCAATAGAGTACATGCCTAGAAAATATAAAGCCCTGGATTCAAACCTCAGTACTGAAAAACTAAAATAATCTGCTCCCTTAGTAAGCAGCTCCAACCTCTTTCCATTAACAGAGCTCATACCTTGATGACCAGATGTGTGTTTGTCTCACTCCCGGTATCCATAAGTCCAAGGAGAGACATGGGAATATTGATGTAAACAATGCACTCTAGTGGTGAATGCCTGTCATATTAGGAGGGTTGAACAGGAAAATCATTTGAGTCTAGGAGTTCAAGACTAACCCAGTCACAGAAACTAAAAATGCCCTTTCTCTATATCATAAAGTTTATGCCCTCCTATATATACACTTTATAAGTCAAAAATGTTCATAAGTTTAAAAGTCATTAACTATGCCAACCAAACATCAGAGCTTAACAGCACAGGGCTCTGTAGGGTAAGTTGTTCACCTTTGTGATTCCTGGCTGATTGGGAGCCTCCCCTCTCCTCACCAAACCAACACTTTTTGCCATAGGAAATTAGCACCCACGCTAATATTTACTCAACCGATCTTTTTTCACTTATAGTCCGGCTCACCTTAAATTCACTTAAGTCCAGTCTCCTAAATGCTGGAATTACAGGCTAGGTTCAATGTGCTGTTTCCCAAAGCATAATAGACACAAAACTATTAAAAGATATTTGCACTGAAAAAACTTTATATAACTAACTGTTTAAACAAAGTAAAACTTTGCCCATATAAGCTGTGAAAAAAAAACCCTCCAAGTATCATCAATGGCATGCCAGACCTACTTTGTGAAATACTCCTTTATACCTTCAATACTCTCTTCATGCCTTCATCCTGCCAATACAAACCTATCCCTTCATTGTCAACAGACCCCATTCATGTTTTTCCTCAGCCTTGAATGCCCCTACTTACTTCCAGGTGTCTTCTCATCCCATACACATGCCAAAACACCATCATCTCTCCCATCCTTGCATCTCTTTGCTCTGGGTTCTGGAATGTCTTGCAAGAAATGCCCATTCATGTGCACTCTGCAAAGATCCTACTCAACCAATTAATTTCCTTCTTGCTTCTTAGTTGCTTGATTATTCTGAATTGTGAAAAAATAGTTCTGAGTCAGCCAAGTAGAGATCATGAGCAAAGCTCATTCTCCCAAGCTAAAAAAAAATTATGGACAAGAAGCTCTTATTGAAATGAAATGGGAGTAGACACATCCAAAGAATATTGTGGGGATTTGGTCCATTTATAAATTTTGTGATAGATGAATGACTGGAGATGGCAATTCTTGGACAACAGAAAAACATTGGAATGGTGCTAATCCAAAGAAAAGGCATCATCAAGTTAGAAGGCTTGGAACTGGCTTAAATAATGGCTATTTGGCAGAGAAATCCATGTCCCCTCTCCAAAGGGCTTATTTTACTAGGAAGTAACAGTTTGGCCATGTATATCATATCCCACTTTTTGTTAAGACTATTTTGAATTGTGAAACTGTAAATAGAAATCATATAAACATATCCATCTAAACTGTGATAATAAAAATATGAGTACATGTTTGCCCCCTACCCTAGTTAATAGAGCACTCTTGGGACCTTCAAACACAATTTGTACATTTCCTACTCTATCTCTTTCCCAACGCATTGTAAACTTTTGCCTTTCTCTAGAGTTGTAACACCTGTGTATATAGATTTAAGCAGCATATCTTTAGTTTTGTTTAATATTACATTATGCTGATTATATTTAGGGACTTGTTCACTTGTCATAATACTTTCCAAGTTTCATTTGGGTGTGTATAGCAGTAGTTTATTTTCACTTCTGTTGACTATTTCATGAGTAATCTGCAATGTTCCTTCATTTTTATCTCTGTAGATTCCCTTACATGACTAAGCCACAATTTA
Source organism: Dipodomys ordii (assembly GCF_000151885.1). Lineage (NCBI taxonomy): Eukaryota > Metazoa > Chordata > Mammalia > Rodentia > Heteromyidae > Dipodomys > Dipodomys ordii. The sequence continues at coordinate 6,455,369 of NW_012267262.1, forward strand.
TTGTTATTCTTGTTGTATATTTGAACTGTTTTTGGCTTCTGGTTATTAGAAAGAATACTACATTTCATAATTGTGCTTTTGTGGCTATAAGCATTTTTCTAAGATGGCTCTCAAAAATTTTTGAACATTCTTTATCTGTCTCTGGGAGGGTAAGGAGAGGCACAGAAATAGTGGGACAGAGGATGAACAAATGCAGCAGTGATATTCACTAGACACTATTGAAAATAAACTGTACAATTTTTGGGTGGGGATAGGAGAGAAAACCTGGGCGAGAGTGAGGTCATTGCTCAAAAGGAAATGTGCCCTCGGTATATCACCTCTACAATAACAATACATTTAAAAAATATGACCATGACTAACCATAAGAAATATAATTTTACAACATAACCCACAAGGATCAATAGAATAACATAAAACTTTACTATCAGCAACTCAAAATTTTAACAAAGCAATACACAAACTTGTGTTAGCAATGTATTCTGATATTTTCTATTCCTATTCTGTTCTGCTTAATTCTATCATATCTCATTCCAGTTTTTATTGCTTGTTTACATATCTGTTTGACCTGACTCCAAGAAAAATTAAAAACTGCTTTGGGACATTGATGAATTGCAAAGTATATGCATATTTCACTTTCCTAGGTAATGATAAACTGTGTTCCAAGGGCACTGTCTAAATTTATATACAGAAAATGTAAATTATATTGTTCCATGCCTAAATCAATGACCCGAGAACTTTAAAATTTTTAACTTGTTTGTATTAGATGATGTTTTATGGTAGGTGTTTGTTTTCCAGGATCTGAGTTAGAATTCTGACCCTCACACTTGCTTGGTTTGCTTGCTTTGCTTTACTACTTGAGACATGCCTTCAGCCTGGCTTTGTGCTGCTTATTTTGTAAATGGAGCCTTGAAAAAGTTCTCTTGCTGGGCACCAGTGGCTCATACTTGTAATCAATCCTACCTACTCAGGAGGCTATGATCCGAGGATCAAGGTTTGAAACAAGCCCAAACAGGAAAGTCCATCAATCTCTCATCCCCAGTGAACCACAAGAGAACTGGAAGGGCAGCTGTAGCTCAAAATGGTAGAGTGCTCCCCTTGGGCAGAGAACTTTAGGGAAAGCACCAAGGCCCTGAGTTCAAGGGCCATGACTAACCAAAAACAAAGAAAAGTTTTCTCTTCTGGTTGTCTTTCTAACTTGCAATGGTGCTCTACCACTTGTGCCACACTTTTGGCACACCTTCTTGTTAAGTGGAAATAAGAGTCTCAGTGTACGTTTTGACCAGGCTGGTTTCATATCTCCATCCTAGATCTCAGCCTCTTCAGTAGCTAAGATTATATGTTTGAGCACCCTACTCCTTCCTTAAACTTAAATAAGGTCATGGGTTAAGTAATGGCCATAAATATAGAAGTGCTTTAAGGGATTTCCAGGAAAACTACTTAAAGGGAGATCATTCAGCCAGGAGTAGTCCCTCTCTGTTTTATTTTCCCTCCATCTTCTGTCCTTTAATGTAGGCGTGGTGGGTGGAGCTTCAGCATCAATCCTGGAATAAAAGATGAACAATAAAGACCAGAGCATAGGTTCCAACTGACCCATGGAGCAATTCAAGCATAAGCTTCCACTCTTGAGCAATATACCTTGATGGTGATATCTTTACACTGAAAACAGTGAACCTAGATCCAACCAATGCACCTCCCTGTTCTAAAACTTCATTCTAAATTCTTTACTCATCCTTGCTCCAACATAAAAAAAACCCAAATCCTGTTTAATTGCTGTCTCAACTCTACATTGGTTTAGAGCTTTGATGATTGTATTTTAGGCTAATAGAACAGCTGTTAAAGTGAGTTTTCTAAGTTGTAAACCATTTCTGTTTCTTTAAAGCTCCAGTTTTCCTTGATGTTTCTATTTCTTCTCTACATTTATCTAAAATCATGTGCTAAATAAATGAAATTAGGTTTCTAGGCAATAAATCAAAGAAAGCTTTTTAAAAAACTGAGGAATTCGGAAGTAGTGTCTCAACTAATTTCGTACAAAAAGTGCTAACCAAATAAATGTTGTTTCCAACTGTGGTAAGAATGAATGAATAGAGTGATCAATGTATGCAAAAGCTTTAGTAGGTAGACCACACACACACTAATTGAAACCATCACAATAATAATTACTATTGATATGCAATTGCATCACAAAGCCTGAAAAAGTTTATGAAGGTTAAGAAGTGCTGATGTAGCAAGATCTGTTGAATAGACACTTTCAAGACAAGACACTTTGAGAGGTAGCACTGTGGCTTAAAGTGGTAGAGCATTAGCCCTGAGTGAAAAAGCTTGGGGACAGTGCCCAGGCCCTGAGACACTTTGAGGAAATTCATGTACTCATTACCTTGCTCATGTAACTGTAATCCCTCTGTACAGTATTTTCACAACAAAAGACTTATTTTTTAAAAAAGAAATAGGGACTTCTTTCCTATATAGGAGCTAACTAGCAACTCTAAGTAACAAATGATGCTGGGGAGTGGAAGACAGATATATATGTATATGCATATATATAGATAGATAGATAGATACAAGGAACTGTCTTAGCAGGATATAATCAGAAGGAGCATGTGAGGGAAATGAAACAATGGATATTTTGTCTAGAGGTTTTTTCCTATGCGAAATTAAATGACCAGAGCTTCCTACATAGTACATGTGTGTGCAGTAATTATGCCTTACTATTGGTTCTGGTTTCTTCATTAAGGCCTACAATTCATTTCTAGAAGGTGATAAGCTTTCTTGGCTCCAACAATCCTGGTTCCAAACATTCCTTGGCCTTTTTGAACTAAATTATGGAATTTTAAAAGCTTAATTTGAATAGCCCTGCAGGTATGTGTTGGAACCTTCAGTATATAAAAAAGGGATATAAAAAAGGAAAGAAGAAAACAGGTCTTGGAGAGCAAGGGTTTGTTGTTGTTGTTGTTCTTGTTCTTGTTGGGTTTTTGTTTTTTTTAATGCTAATGTTGGGGCTTGAACTCAGGGCCCCTTATCTTTTTTCACTCAGAGCTATCACACTACCACTTGAACCACACCTTCAATCCCAGCTTTTTGAGATTTGAGTCTCACTGATTTGTCTGCCTGGACTGGCTTAAAACAGTGATTCTCAGATCCTAGCCCCCTGAGTAGATAAGACTATAGATGTGAGCCTCTGGAGCCTACTTTCCAGTTTTATTTTAAAAGCAAACTCAGAGAGAAACTTTTCATAGTCAAAAAGCAAAATGTACAGAAGAAAGGCAGTCCAGAGAGACTTATGACTAAATTCATTGCAATGACAAAAATCCTGATTATACAACAAAAATGTGGCTGCATTTCTAGATATGATTTTCCATTATTCGCCATATTTTGTTGACTTAAGTCCAATTGACTTCCCGATAGATTAAAAAGTGATGCTGGTTATTTAAATGTATCATTGAAATTTAATTTGCTACAAATTAATTTGCTTTGCTGTTTTAACTCAGATGTGTTAGTTTAGTTAGCACCAAATAAACTTCTGAACTTGGTTTGTTTCATACTTATCCTTCTCCAATATTTATTAGTAAAGGTACCACAAAAATGAAAGGAAATGTTAAGAAATTGATGTTATTCTGATATATTGTAAGCACTTCCCTTTCTGTAGCTACCACTATTGCAATTACTCTAATCAATTGCCTGTTCATACAGCAAATGACACACTTAGCTTTTAAAAACCCAGCTTTTTTAAAAATATATTTTACTGTAAAGATACTGTACAGAGGGTTTACAGTTATGTGAGCAAAGTAATGAGTTCATTTCCTATTGAACATTGTTACCCCCTCCATCCCTTTCCTCCCTACCTCCCCAACTCCTCCCTCCCTTAGCTCTGCCCCTCAAAGTTGTAAAGTTCATTTTCAACATAATGTCTTGTACATCTCATTGTTGGGTCATCCTGAATCCTTATTTCAGCATTCTGTTACTTCCCTTCCCCTCCCCAAATTAGAAAAATGTATATACAAAATACAGGATACCAGAATCAAATACAGTGACAACAGGGGTTGTACCATGGGGGAAGAACATACAAAAAAAAATCACATAGTACATCATAAGTACATTAAAAAGAACAAGAAAGATAAAATCTCTGTGTCCCTATCTTGGGGTTCATTTCACTTAGCATCAGGTTATATGGTCATATGTACATAACTTTTGACCTCATCTGCTTGTCCTAGACATATACTAGTTATTGCAGATGAGGGAAACCATAGGACCTATGTTTCTTTGGGCCTGGCTTACTTCACTTAACATAATTTTTTCCAAGTCTTTCCATTTCCTAACAAATGTTGTGGTGTCATTCTTTCTGATGGAGACATAGAACTCCATTGCATATAGACAGACAGACAGACAGACAGACAGACAGATAGATAGATAGACAGACCACATTTTCTTGATCCATTCATCTACTGAGAGGCATCTGGCTGGTTCCATATCTTATCTCTGGTGAATAATGCTGCAATGACATAGTTGTGCTGGTAGCTTTATTATGGTCTTGTGATCATTTGGGTAAATGCCTAAAAGTGGGATTGCTAGGTCATAGGAGAGCTCTATTAGCAAGTTGGCTTCTTTATACTAAAGTTCTTTTGTAAGAAAAGAGAGATTAATCAAAGACCAGCAGATCCTAGCTCCTTAGGAGTATGGGAATGTTGGGACAGCAGTTCAAGCCCAGCCTAGGCAGAAAAGTTCAAAGAGATCCTCCTTCTACTGAAGAGATGGACACAGCAGCATGCACATCTGTTATCCACACTATCTGGAAGCCTAATATTGGTAGAACATGTACAGTTATAAAAGCAAGACCCTACCTCAAAAATCACCAGCAGAAAAAAAAAAGGAGTAGCAGCATAGTTTGGTGCTTTAGCATCTGCCTGGTAAGAGTAAAAACCAGAGTTCAAATCCCTGTGTTGCCAGAAAAATATAACAGCGGTAACAAGAATACCTGCACAGTTGAGTTACCATTGAGTGCATCCAATAAGGCCTGATACTATTATTTGCTAATATTTAGATTGATCCTCAGAACCAGACAGAAAAAGAGGTATTCAACATCCTTATCCATAAAGGAAATGTAAACTAAAACATTGAGAACTCATCCCACCCTAGTCAGAATGGCTTCATCCAAGAAAACAACAAATTCTGGGAAGGACTTGAATCCATTTTTGCATGCCTTTGTAGTTCAAGTTCTGATAACTATATTGCATATGCAAGCTGATAGACTTAGTTCTACCTTCAACATCTATGAGTCCATGGCATAGAATTTTTATCTCTGATCCTCAGTTCCTTCATCTGTACAATGACACCAATAACAAAGCCTACCTCTCAGGGCCATCACAATAAACACTCAAAATAATGTTCTCTAGGCAGGAAAGTTCCGGAGACTCTAGGTCCAATTAACCACCAAAAAGCTGAAATGGAAATGTGGCTCAATTGGTAGACTGCTAGCCTTGAATGGAAGTCCCAGGCTAGAGTTCTAGGCCTTGAGTATTTAATAAATAAATATATATTGTTCCAAGTTTGTCCCAATATCATTCCTTTCTAAAACTTAGGGCTATCTTGGGACTTTTTTTATTTTATATTTATATGTATAATATATGCTATATAATACATAATATATATTTACATTTGACTACTGTAAAGTGATAACCAATTTTATCTTCATCTTTCACCCTGTGACATGATCATTATATTCAAGGACCTTTTAATCTGTTTAACATTTTTATTTCTAAATTTTTCTTTGAACTTGTCTTGGAACACCCTTTACATCTTTATGTAAGAATAACAGGCTTAAGCCACCTGAAATAACAAAAGCAGGGATTTTTTTTAAAGGGGATCTGTTTGTTCAGGAAGACCATGAAAGAAGTCAGCTAATTCAGCAGATTACTAGCTTCAAAGCAGTTCAACTTGACCAACTTGGAAGCCAAAACAGTCCTCATGGTCAGGATACAAATGTGAATTTAATAGCTAGGCTGACACGTGTATTATAAAAGCTGAAAGTAAAAAAAGAAAAAAGAATGAAGTGAGGGCCAGAAAAAAAAAGATTGCTTTATTTTTGATGGAAGTCTACTTTAAGATTGCAAACTTGTTATTTCAATAGTCACCATTTCATATTTTATGATATCTAGTCTTGCTCAAGTTGTGACTTGTGATGGTGCACTTTTTTCCCCCTGAGACATGACTTCACCTTCCTCTTCTTCCAAATAACATTCTAAAAGTCAGAGGAATGAACCATGCATTCTGAAAAAAAATAAAGTCTTGTCAAAACTGGCAGAGCTCTATACTCCTACAAGGAGTTAAACGTGAGCTTTCCCTGAAAAGACCATTTATATACACCATCACCAGCTCTGGATTACACAAACCAGAGGCGGTCCATAACCCAAATCATCCAAAAATCATTTCTTGGAATTTTGGAATGCGTTTTGGTGTTTATAGTTGATCTTGAGTGTATCTAGGGTTCTTGGAATTAGAAACCAAAACAAAATAATGAGGTCATCCTGTTTAACTCAAAGAACCAGAGATATTTCCTATCTACCTTGAACTTGTCCTTAGCTCTACATGCTTTCAGTTCTACCAGCATCTGAGTTTTCATAAGCTAAACCATGAACCTAAGGAATTTTTCTTTTTTAGCTGCAGTTTTTGTAACTTTTTTTTTGTTTTTGTCAGTTGTAGGGTCTGAACTCTGGGCCTGGACGCTGTCCCTCAGCATTTCAGCTCAAGGCTAGTGCTTTACCACTTAAGCCACAGCACTACTTGTGGCTTTTTCTGCTTATGTGGTGCATGTGGGCCTCATGCATGCAAGGCAAGCACTCTATCACTGAACTATCTTCCCAGCCCTGTAACTTTTTTTTTTGGTTAGTCATGGGACTTGAACTCAGGGCCTAGGCACTGTCCCTGAGCTTTATAACTCAAGGCTAGTGTGCTACCACTTTGAGCCACAAAGCCACTTCTGGTTTTCTGGTAGTTAAGTAGAGAGAAGGGTCTCATGGACTTTCCTGCCTGAACTGGCTTCCAACCCTGATCCTCAGGATGTCAGTCTCCTGAGTAGTTAGGAGTACAGGCAAAAGCCATTGGTGTGTGGCTATAGCTTTTTTTTTTTTTCCTATGAAGTTAGGGGGGAAATTGTAGTAGTTGGGAATGAGGAAGGCTTCTTTTCTAGAACCTGTCAACAGGGCCATATATAAAATATAAATAAAAATAATATAAAATAAATAATATGATAATACAAAATAATATTCAATATATAAGAAATACACATGTATACCCATTATATGTACTGTAGTACTGTTGACAACAGTGGTGGTGGCAGAACATTATAAATATACTGATTGCCACTATAATATTCACTTTGAAATGGTTTTTATGCTCAAAAGAATTATCTCAAAAGAATTCTATCTCAAAAAAAAAAATCTAGCTGGGCCTGGCTTTAGTGTTTCACACCATAATCCTAGCTACTCAGGAGGCTGAGATCTGAGGACTGTGGTTTGAAGCCAGCCCAGGCAAAAAAGTCCCTGTGAGACTTTTATCTCCAATTAACCATTCAAAATCCAGAAGTGGAGCTGTGGGTCAAAGTGGTAGAGCACTAGCCTTGAGCAAAAGAGCTCAGGGACAAGCACCAAAACCTCAAGTTCAAGCCCCACAACTGACTTAAAAAAATGTTTAAAAAGAAATCTAGCCAGGTATGGTGGTTAACCACTGTAAAACCTGTACTCTCTAGAGACTGAGTCAAGAGGCTCATGATTCCAAGGCCAGTTTAACAGTAAGACCTTGCCAAAGAAAAGAAATATAAAGAGGAGAGAAGGAGGAAGAAAGGAGGGGAGAGGGAGAAGGAAAGGGAAAAGGAGAGGAAAAGGGAAAGGGAAGAGGATCCACCCATACCAATGATAAAAGATATATGGCAAACTAGAAAGGGCCTACCCTGTCATGCAAGTATTCATTCTCCAGGCTGTGCCAAGTGCTGCTATGTCAGAATGTAAGCTTGGTGCCCTTAGATCTTATGAAGAGAGAACAGAAGGGCTGGAGGCATGGCTGGAGTGGCGGAGCACCTGCCTGACAGGTGCAACCAGTACTACTGTCAAAGAGAAGAGAAAATGGAAACTCAGGTATATATGTAAAAACTCACTATTGGAAACACTGCCAACTAAGTCAAAAGAGTTAAGAACGTGTCAGGCTATGTATACATAACCCAGAACTAAATGCAGTCTATGGACCACCCATAGGAAACCTCTGGCATAGCCAGTCTCAGTTTGAACCATTTTAAATTTCATCTCAGTTCAATTTTAACAGCCTATGAGTTTCATTGATCCAAATTTTTAAATAGAGATAAATTAAAATAATTGGTTTTGCCCGAATGCACACATACTGTCATGCATTTGTGAATGTGTATGAGAGAGAGTGCGTGTGTGTGTGTGTGTGTGTGTGTGTGTGTGTGTGTGTGTGTGTGCAGCACTGATAATCAAGCCTATGACTTCATGCATTCTAAGCAAGCTATTGCTGAACTAGATCCTTAGGACTATATTTTAAAAATAGAAGACGCTAATATAACTAACAGGCTGTTTTCCACCCCCTCCCCAATGATAGCATGCAATAGTAGTACCTTTTCATGTATTTAATCTGCAACAATATTTTTTTTCCTTTGGATAATATTCTGTTGGAAGTATTCCAAGCACTAGTTCTGCTCATCTAAAGCATCATGTTGAATATAAATGTAGCCATGCACATACATCCATAACCTAACTTGCTTGATTATTCAGTGTAACTTTAGTTCTGTTTAAGACCTGAAAATAAAGTGGAATAAAGCTCTTAAATAAATTTCAGGTATTTATATTTAAACAATTCCCTACCAAATCACAAATCATGTTAAAAACAATTACAACAAAGTGTCTTTTATAAAAATACACCCCCCCAACATATATTTGTATGAAGCTAAAGCAGTATGCTGGTACTAGAACTAGAACTTGAACTCAGGGCTTTGCATTCTAGCTCAGCTTGCTTGCTCATGACTGAGGCTCTATCACTTGAACAACACCTCCAGCTTAGCTTTTTGGTTGTTGATTGCAGATGCAGTCTCAAGGACTTTTCTGCCCAGGCTGACTTTGAATCTTGACTCTCAGATCTTAGCCTCCTGAGTAGCTAGCATTATGGGTGTGAGCCTCTGGCACCCAGTTTAAGGCAGCATTTTTAAGCTTTTTATATCAACATAGCATTTTCAACTCTTGTTAATTCTCCTAGAAAACACCAAATGGGGAGGACTGGAGGTCCCAGAGGCCCAGACATGGGAGGCCCATGGAGAGTAAGGTGGAGGCTTTAGTAGAGGCATCCAAGGAAGTGGTCCTGGGGCTGGTTGAGGCAAGGCTAAGGACAGGTGGAATTCAGGGTTTCTCACTTGCTAGACGTGTGTTCTACCACTTGAACCACACCTCTAGCTTTTTATTCTAGGTATCTTTTCACATATTTTATTAGCTTCAATTGAGTTCTGTAGTGGAGTTTTGATATGTCCATCTGTTTCCCACATATCTCCTTCCTCATTCCCAAACCATTCTCATTTCATATTCACACATATACATGAAGCATTTTGGCCATATTCATCCTCCCTGTTCCTCTGATTATCTTTTGAGATAGGGTCTGGATTTTTGCCTAAGCTAGCTAAGACTATTACCTTTCTATTTATACTTCCCATCATATTTGCAATGACCTAGGCATACCACCACACCCAGCTCTTTCTTTGTGATGGAGTCATAGGGTTTTTTTTTTTGTTTTGTTTTCTTGGTTGTTGTTTAGTTTTTGCCTAGGCTGTTCTGGAACCATGATGCTCCTGACCTCTTCCTCTCAAGTAGCAGGCATGAACCACTGGCACAGACCTAGTTATATACAGTAAAAATCACTTTTGTGGTGTAGTGTTCTATAGACTTTGAAAAGTTCAGTTATGTGATCCAGAACTAAGGCAACCCCTTCACCCTAAAATTTTTAAAACATACTCACCAACTCCCTAAAATCAAATATACAATTGGCCACAACAATCATTTCTAAACTAATATTCTTTCATAGTTGTCACTTTTATCGACCAAAGGTCATATTCCTCTTTAAAAATGCATTATTTATCCAACTATGAAATTCAATCTTAAAGACATAGCAAGTCTCAATTACTAATAACATGCAAGGACCAACAAAACACATTTTGCACTCCAAGTCAATTTCCCATCAAGTTTATTTCCACTCTGTATGCTATTTGCAAATCACTTTTTATGCTAACCCAAAATGAGAAGAGGTACGAAAATGATTTCATAAAATAAACCAAAGTCAATTGTAGCAATTTAAAAATAATTCAGTGTTTTGCATTTCCCTCAGCACTGTTCTTTGCTTGGACTTATAGTGACTAGAAACTGCTTCCTTCTCCCTTGAAATTTTAAACAACCATATTTCTATATCCACAATGCAGAATGTTTTCATTGCTTTCCTAAACTGGAAACGGAGTTACTCAGTAGGTTGAGATCTGAGGAGTGAGATTTGAAGCCAGTGGGACAGAATAAAAAGCACACAAGATTCTTATTAACCACCAAAAGGCCAGAAGTGGAGCTGTGGCTCAAGTGGTAGAGTGACAGCCTTGAGCACAAAGCTCGGGACAGAGTCTTAATACAGGAGCACACATACATACATACATATACACACACACACACATACACGGCGCACATATACATGCACACACAGAAGAAGTAAATGAAGGTGAATTATAAGTAGTGGAAGTCAAGTCTAAGTGAAAAACCAGACAGGTAGATGAGAGATGTTATTTTCTGGTTAAAACTCTGAAGGAGACTTTTGCAGAAGCCAAGGCTTCTGCAAGCCCCATGTCTGGCAGGCATAGGATCAAGCCTTGGTTAGCCTGTAGACTAAATCCAGAAATGTTCAACTGGCAGGCTGAGCAAACTTGGAAGCACCAAGGAAAACCACTCCCTAGCCTATTATACCTTGGAAGCATGAAGCCCGATAAAAGATGTCTTTTATGCCTTCTACAGGTCTAGACCTATAGAGAAAAATCCTCAAATGTATCACCCATCCTCACACCCAAACAAGTGCCTATATCTGACAATGAAACTACAGAAGCTAAGGTCCATGGAGAAGCTTGATTGGGGGGGGCAGTTCAGAGACAGGTGGTAACCTGAAAAATTGTACATGTATGTGCACCTATGTGCATTTTTCTGAGGATATAATTGTTAGATTTTATGAGATTTTTTTCAAAAGGCTTTGAGTCTTGGTTCAGTCATTTTGATGAAGGGTGGGGGCGAAACCTCCACAGATGTGTCTAATTCCTGGAGGATTAAACTCCTTCTCCAAGCAGGAGTCCAATCAGAGGAATTACAGGACCACTTGTGGTCTGAACCTAATTGTGACCTAGCCCCATAGCCACCCCAATAACCAGCCCCTTTCCTCCCAACATTCCCTTTTTAAGACACTTTATTTGTTCTTTTTCTATAAATCTGTCTTAAGTGACATTTATCTCTTCTTGCTTCTTATGTAGGTGTTATCTTCTGTCTTTTGCTCTATTCCTCTTATACACCAGTCCTCCGTAGCTTTGCCTAACTTTCTGTTCATTTCTCTGGCATGAATTTATATTTTTAAAATTTCAACTTGGACAGGGAGCACCCTCCTCAAATTCAATTAGTGCTCTTTTCTTTTTAAATTCCACTCTTGTTATTGAACAAAATTACCCTTAAAAATCGTTTCCAGCTGGGCACCAGTGGTTCATGCCTGTAATCCTAGGTACTCAGGAGGCTGAGATCAGAGGAACATGGTTCAAAGTCAGCCTGTGCAAGAAAGTCCACGAGAATCATCTCCAATAAACCACCAGAAAACCGGAAGTGATGCTGTGGCTCAACCGGTAGAGCTCTCTCTTAGAGCTTAAGTGCTCAGGGACAATATCCAGGTCCAGAGTTCAAGCCCCACAACTGACCAAAAAAAAAAATTGATCTCATGAAGTTAAGAGTAAAATGATGGTTACCAGAGGCTGTTAAGAGAAAAAGAGGGAGAGAGCTGAGGGTACTAAGTTAGAGTTAAGAGAAAGAAGTTGTATGCTATTTACAGTAGGGTGACTATATATAGATAGCAAAAGTTAACTTGTACAGTTCAAAATGCTGTTTTTATTATAAATGATAAACCTTTTACCTTGATTTGAATATGACACAATCTATACATGAATCAAAACATCACATGGATCTCCATAAGTGTGAATAATTTTTATGTATTAATTATAATTTTTTTGCTAGTCCTGAGACTTAAACTCAGAGCCTGGTTCTGTCCCTGAGCCTCTCTGTGCTCAAGCCTAGCCCTCTACCATTTGAGACACTGTGCCATGTCTACCTTTTCTCAGTAATTTATTGGAGACAAGAGTCTCATGGACTTTCCTGCTCAGGCTAATTATAATATTTTGAATAATATTGATTTTTTTGGTAGCATTAAGATTTGAACTCAGGGTCTTTTGCTCTTTGTAGGAAAGCACTCTACCACTTGAGCCAGGCCCCAGTCCCCGGTATGGCTATTTTATCATGCTAGCTTCTGAATCATTTTACATTCAAAAGTTCAGAAAGTGAAATCAAAACTATTTTAAAAATTACATGTAGTAAACAGACTACAAAAATATATAATAATTAAAACACCTAATTGTAGTACAACATAGCAAGATTAGTGATAAAATAATATACTGCAACCTCAAGAATGAGTTTCTTGTTCTGAGAACAAGGAGTCAGAGGTTTAGTGTAGAGACACTAAGACACTATTGGAACGATAAAAAGTGAAGCATTCCAGAAAGGGAGAACTAGGAAAAGGCATAAAACATAGTGTGTATACATATATATATATATATATATATATATATATATGGGATACCTGTATCGGTTTAGAGTAAAATAAAAGTAACAAAGTAAAGATTTGTGAAAGAAGAGGGATTATAAAAACAATATTAAATCAAAGGTAGCATTATGTTCCATAAGGGATTGAGCAGCAGTAGAGATATAGGAATGGGGCCAAGAAGATGAGAACAAAGAAGTGGTGAGGGAGGAGGTAGAGAGGGAGGAGGCAGAGAACGAAGTCAATATTCAATGCATATTCAGTGTAATGGAAAGTTGGAGGGGGAGGGGGTTAGAATGGATGGGGGAGAATGATGAAAGGCATGACATTGCTCAAGATGCATGATGCTTATAAGGAGGCATGTTGAATGGTAACTTCTTTGTACAATTACTTAAAGATAGAAATGTAATTGAAAAATCAAGAAGTGGTTAAGAAAAAATATGCTTTGAAAAGTTAGCATTGCTTTTACACACACACACACACACACACACACACACACACCCCTGAAAATCGCCATGCAGTTTCCATCAAAAGATCTGTATGTAGTATGCTAATGAACACTGCATAGGCACAAGTAGAAGGTTGAGCTTGAAGACTTGGAAGTAGTCTAATGACATGGTTCGATTTACTTTTCTGGGAGGTCACCAGGTTGTCATGGAGAGGATAAATGGGATAAGATTAGAAGCACAGTGACCAACCAGGAAGCTGATGCAGTAATCCAAGTGAGAAATTACTATTGTTGTGGTAGTAGAGATGGAAAGAGGGTCACATTTATACAAAGACTTAACAGTAGTTTCCAATCTCATGTGCCAATTGGAATCATTCAAGAAGCTTCATAAAAGCCTATGATTTAATTAATCTGGGACGTAGCCTGGTTTTCGGATTTCACCCAGACAACTCTGTGCAGATAGGTAGGAGGAGTCGCTGATTTGGGATATAAATTCAGCAGCAATAAGCAGCAATAGATGGAGATGAGAATGTGGGCTAAGGTGCCAAGCAAGAACACCTGGCAGAGCTGAACACTGATTAAGTTGTCACACTTTATACAGCCATTGGCTTGTGGTAGACACTTGACACAGATCTCTTGAAGGAATGGTTGAATGGATGGTAAGATGAAAGCAAATTTGAGGGGAGATGGAATTATTTTAGTAGCATAGACATTGCATTTGAGATATGAACTTCCTTTACAGCTCTTAAACTGATGTCTTTCCTACCCTAGTTCAGGCCTTTGTTTCCTAATGACTGACAGTCTTTACTGGCTGAGCTAACCTCCAGTTAGCTTTGCGAAGCACAACAATGCCAGAATCATGTCCTAAAGTCTAGCTTTCGCTGGGTTATTTCCTGACTCAAATACCCTTAGATTTAGCGACACATCGCTTAGAATGACATTGAAAAACAATCTTATAATTGTGGTTCCAACTTTTTTTAAAAGTAGTTGTACGAATGGACAAGTTGTTCAAATGGACAAGTCAGTTTGTGAATTCAATGCATCTTGATCAATGTCACCCCTTCATCATCCGCCCCAATTTCTTCTAAGTTCTTTTTGTAGTCTTCTTTTCTAGTCGTACCTCACACAAAGCTAGGTATTTGTATCTATTCATAGTTTCTCTGATTTGTATTTCTTTTCCCTTTAAGACTTGAATATCTTACCTGTAGCTTGCAAGCCTATCGGTACTCCTTTCTACCAAGTCCCCCAAACCCATCTTTCAAACTCTAGCACGGGGCCCCTCTGAGGACTTCCCTGATCACTCTTGAAGAAACTGACTTCTTGGCATTTTGAAACCACTTCGTACCATACATTAAATCCAGCATCTACCATTCCCAAAGATGTTTTGAAAATGTTTCAGGAATCTGAAGATTTGTGTGAATTTTTTGGTTTGTGGCTGAAATATGAAAAAAGGATAGGAAGTCTGGAGAGAGGCATGAAAAATTTGAGGGTATGGTGCATGGAGCAAACGGCATTCATTAGTGGTGTGGAATATTTATCACAGCATGACTGAGTTTATAGCACATGGTGATAATAAAAAGTGGGCCACATTAATTGGTTTTCTTTTTGAGTTTGCTGTAGAGAACTTAATAAATTAGCCCCTTATTCTGATTCCAAGGTGGATAACTCACTTTACCCTAACTATGTCACTGAAGGCTGAGAGAACAGGATCGATGCTTCATTTCTAATCTACCTTAAATGTGCACATGCAGTCAAAAGTGCTTTGAAAATACAGTCAATTATCTCAACGCCATATGTTTTTGCAATAATTTTTGTGATGCTTACATATGAGGAAATAGTTATAGGACATAAGACTATAACTTTGACTACAAAAATGGGTTTCTGAGATATGCTTTTCGTAGCTAACTATCCAAAGACCCCAGAGGCTGTACTGAATCTACCAGTGTTCTACCTGAGGCTTCCCTGCCTGTGCTACCTCCAGCAGGAGCTGGATATGATCCACAAGTCTCTGCAGCTGTTTTCCCATCAGGTCTGCTCTTCTAAAAAGGAAATGTTGCTGTTCTCACTGCCTTTTCCTGGACATAAGGAGTAACCAATGTCTGCATGGTAAACATTTAAAAATAAACCACACAAAATAACAGAATCCTAAAGAGTAGGAAGATTTTCAAGATCAGCCAGTTAAAGGCTCTTCATTGGTCAGATACACTGTTGGAGATTTTTATTTTCTATTATACTAAGAGACAAATGAGATGTCCATTTAAGATTTACCTAGATAGGCACTTTGTACCTCAGTCTATGCCAAGGAAGGAAAGCCTTTGGTGGAAGGAATTGGAATTGTAAACAGGTTGGCAATGCATGGTTGCTAAATTTATTCAGACTAAGAAAACATTCCACTCCCACACCACCCTTCACTGCCACCAAAACAACAAAGATAGCTTACATCTCCTGCTGGCTCTCAGGTGGTTCCCAGAGCCATGAAAAGAGGTGGGGAGGAGGGGAACCCCCTTTCCCAAGTTCATATGCTAGTTCTTTTAGTAAGAAATGGAGCAGGAAAAGTAACAGGAGGTGTGAGCTTGGTTTTCTAAGAAAGAAAAAAGGTAGTGTTTCTTGTTGACCTGTTCTTATGAATGCAAAGCATAATTTTCTCCTGTCTGCATAATAACTGAGTATTTTCTCTTTTCTTAATTTTAAGAGGAAATTCATGATACCACTGCCCTTTCTGAAAACTTTTCTCCCAGGCAGGCTGCCATGATCAACAGCAGTAAGTAAATATTCACTGTAAAATAACTTTGTGTGTGTGTGTGTGTGTGTGTTCTCAAGCTAACATATGAATTTAATTTAGGATGTTAAGAAAACCCATGAATAGGGGGAGTTCCGGGAAGATGGCGGAGGAGAAGCTGGAATCTGAACAAGCTTTCACATAGAAAGCAGTTTTAGAAGCCGGGCGCTGGTGGCTCACACCTGTAATCCTAGCTACTCAGGAGGCTGAGATCTGAGGATCGCGGTTCAAAGCCAGCCCGGGCAGGAGAGACCGTGAGACTCC
>NW_012267262.1:6479080-6563030 GCF_000151885.1 Dipodomys ordii
TGCTTGGTAAGAAATGTACGCATTATCCTGCCCATGTAATTGTAACCCCTCTGTACAGTATGTTCACAAATAAAATAAAATTTAAAAAAAGAAAAAAAAAGGAAACCCATGAATATTGTTATATTTATTTTTAGAAAAATAGAGTAGTTTGTACTTTAAGTACAATTGGTGATTATTTACCAAGGCCATGAGCATTATAAGCAAGTTTATAAAAGTGCAGGCTTTCAATTGCCAATCAGATCCCTAGCAATTTATCTTTTAAATAAATTACCACAGATACAGATAGTGATTTTTTTTCCTTCTCGCCATCAAACTTCAAAGTGTATTTTCCCCTATAATTCCAAAGATTTTCTTTGCAAATTAACTAAGAATTGAGAAATTTCCGTTATAATAATTCATCAATGTATACAAGCTGTCTGAAAGTTTCTTTGATATCCAAAACTGACATACCACCTATCAGTGGTCTTTTTAAAAAATTTATTAATTTTTTTATTGTGAAAATACGGTACAGAGGGGTTACAATTACATGAGCAAGGTAATGAGTACATTTCTTATCAAGCATTGTTGCCTCCTCCTTTATTTTTCTCTTACCATCCCTGCTCTCCCATCCCCACAACTACACTCCCCCTCCCTCCCCACAGTTGGAAAGTTCAGTTTTCGACATAGCATCTTGTACATCTCATTGTTGCAATGGGTCTACCTGTATCCCTGTTTAAACAATTCATTTTTTCCCTTCCCATCCCCAAAGTATACCAACATCAAATACAGTGGTCTTTTTAAGTTAAAAAAATTCTCATTTGGGTCTCTCAAGCCTGCATCTTAGCTTATTATTTCTTCCTAGAAGCTTACCCTAACCCCCACAAATGCTAATTACACTCTCCTAAAACCTCATAAATTGGGTTTTATAGTATCAGTTTATAGTATCAGTTTAGCTGTCATCTCTTCTGGTTTGTAAATATTAGCTGGTCTGGATTAATTCAGCCTTGCTCAACCAGAATTTAACACAGTGCTAGGAATTCAGTAGTTCCTGGAAGGCCTTATTCACTCAACTTGAAGCCCTAATAGCACTTACTGCTATGGAGAACCTTTCATTTCTCCTTCTGAAGGCTCCCTTATGTCTTCTTCTCTACTACCTTCATTGCTTCTCTAGTGGCTTCTTTCCCTTTGCCTAACCATTATGCTCTTTCCCTACATTTCATCTTAGCTCATCTTCTTGGCAGCCATGGTAGGTCCTTGATTAAAATGCACTACATAAATAAATGAAACAAGGTCCTGCTTGAGACTTCCTTGGGAAATGCAAGCCATCTCTAGCTTCAGTAATTGTTAGATTAAGTCTAACTGCTTCTAAGTTTCTCAACTGGGCAACAAAGCTGTATCTCTATGAGCCCCTACTATTGATGTGTTCACAACTAACTTTGGGGTGTTCAATAGTCACATGCAAGTATCTTCTTCTCCTCCAGTGTTTTCTAAGATGTTGGCAAAGAAAATTCTTTGAAAAAATGTACATGTAACAGGGGCAAAAAGAACTGAACAGAATGTTTTGTGTTTTTTTTCATTTTGTTTTGTTTTCTTTTTTGTCAGTTGTTGGGCTTACGCTCAGGGACAGTGTCTAGGCCCTGGGCATTGACCCTGAGCTTCTTTGTGCTCAAGGCTAGGGCTCAATCACTTAAGTAGTGACAGTGCCATGTCCAGCATTTTCTGTGATTAATTGGAGATAAGAGTCTCAGCGACCTTCCTGCCTGGGCTGGCTTCAAACCTCAATCCTCAGATCTCGGCCTCCTGAGTAGCTAGGATTTTAGGCATGAGCTACCACTGCCAGACTGAACACAATATGTTTTTACACATAAGATTATTGCTACCCAGGAAGTTCATTTTTTTTAAAATAAGGGAAAATGATTATCCAGTTTTACAAATGGTTAAGGCTCTAAATTTTTGATCCAATAAACCTACTGATTCCTGGTAAACTGATCTATTTAAATGTAAACTTTCCTAGATTTACCTTAAAAGATTCTAATGTTTCTTTATATTGACAAACACCACTACCAATCACAAGAAACTGGAGAGATGACTAATCTAACAACAAGGGAGATATATATATTCCTCAACAGAAATCAGCTTTAAATGAACAAATTTTTATTTCTTGATCAGATTTTTCTTTACAAAGAATTTAAAATGTAACAAAGTATTGAAGGCTATTTTAGTAATCACTTAGCCATCTATTCTTTTTTTTTTTTTTTTGGTTGGTTGTGGGGCCTGAACTCTGGGCTTGGGCACTGTTCCTTAGCTCTTCAGCTCAAGGCTAGCACTCTACCACTTGACCCACAGTACCACCTCCGGATTTTTTCTGCTTCTGTGGTGCTGAGGAATCGAACCCAGGGCCTCATGTATTCAAAACAAACACTATACCACTGAGTCATGTTCCCAGCCCTGACATCTATTCTTAAGAAATATTTACGTATGTAAATTAAGATCTGTGATTTCAGTCTCAGTAAAATGTAACTTAATGTTTAACATTTCAATATTAAAAATGCTGATAATCCTGATTTTAAAGCTAACATGCCAGTTAAAAATTACCATATAATTTTTATAAAGTACAGCAGTGTCTCAAGATTATTACACAACAACTTATGAACCAAAGCACAAAACAGTATTTTCAAAATTTTCTTTGAAACTTTCACCCCTTATTTCTGTGTTGCAAAGCAGACTTTGTTAGTTGTTGTTACTATTATCATTATTGATTTGTGGTAATAAAAATTAAAACAGAGCCTCCCACTTATTAGGCAACATTATACCACTTGAGCACCAGTTCCAGACCTTTTTTACTTTGGTTATTTTTTTTCTTTTATCTCACATTTTTTATTTGTGCACATCAATTGTACAATGTTGAAAAAAAAAAGTCTTGGAACTGGACAGTAGTGATGATTGTCCATGATAAACATATGCAATGCAATGAAGTATGCAATTTAAAAGTCGCTCAAACCTGTAATCCTAGTTACTTGGAAAGCTAAGAATGGGAGAGTTCAGAGTTCAAGATCAGCCCACGCAAAAGAGATGGCAAGACTTCATGATGAATAATGAAAAGCACAAAACAGGTGGATCATCATCTATGCACACACATGGGTAGATAGATAGGATCCCATCCCCAAAAGCAACCAGAATGTCTTGGTTATTTTTGAGGTAGGGTCTCACTTTATGTGTAAGCTAGCCTAGGTTGTGATCCTCTTAACTACTTCTCTGTGGATGACAGATATACATCATTGCACCCAGCTATTGTGCTTCCCCTGGAAGTTGGAATAACAGACACAGGTCACCACGCCCAGCCACTGGTTGAGATGAAGTCTCAAAATTTTCTTTTGGCAGAGGTGTCCTTGTACGATGATCCCCAAACTCCATCTCCCTGGTAGTGAGGAATATAGGTTGGAACCATGTGGTGCCAGGCTTCGATTAGTTATTAAAAAAAAAATGTACATAATGGCTGGAGTATGATGTAATGGGTAATCAAACAAGCCAAGCAAGAGTGTAAGGCCACAGTTCTGGAAAACAAAACAAGACAAAAACAGCAACAACAACAACAGCACTACTTAGAAAAATACACCAAAAGCCATCAACGAAGACTGTTTTCAGAATACTTAGGTTCCTAACTCATTTAAATAACTATGCAATTTAAAAATGCCTGTTGGAATAAATTATTCAATACTACTATGTTCTAAGCAAAAATATAGGCAAATAATAGAGAACAAACAAAAAACTGTTTGTTTATTGGCATTATAGTATAATTTTAATAAAAATTAAACATAAACACAATTGTTACTCAGTCATCTATCCTGTAAAACAACATGCCAAGATCAACTTTAAAAGCTTTATCAAAATCAAAAGGTAGAAAACATCTTCCTCATTAGCTCTAAGGACTTCACATACAAATTTTAAAAAATGGTATTTAATGATAACATCAAATGCTGACTTACTGATTGAGCCATATAAAAACAAACAATTTCTGATTTTAAAAATTAAGTAGCTCCAACAAAAACAACAAAAAATGCTATTTTCGACATATACTATCTTTGTATTTTGCACAGAGTTCCAAGACAAAGGTTGTTTCTGGCTTTGTGAATTACCAGAGCCGGTGACCTGGGTGGCTGACTTGTTACAGGTCGTTTATTCTTCTTTCCTGATAGCTCCTTAGCTTCTTTGGAAGGAGGCATAGGAATAGGTTTCCATGGTATTGGATTACAGAAGGCTGGCTCTGGGTAGGAATTTCCACTGTAAAAACCTAAAGTCATTAAATGAATCAGAAAATAATCAAATAAAATCTCAAGATTGAAAAACATTCCTATTTTGAAATTCCTTAAAAAATGTTAAAATGTCTATCACTGCAAAACCAAACTACTGATTTAAAACTAGAAAACTTTTTTCAAGGCCATGATAGCTTTTCAAGTACAGTAAATACTGTAACAAATATTAAACAATAAATGGTCATTCTAAGAAACCAAATATGCCAAACTCTATATAAAGAAAAATGCTTACACAAGTTTTTACTAAGTAGTTTGTAAGTTTAGAGCCTCCTTTTTTTGGGGGGGGGAGTGGGCGGGGAGAGGCAGCAATCCTGGGGCTTGAACTCAGGGCTTGGACATTGTCCCTTAGCTCTTTCTTTCAAGGTTGGTGCTCTCTGAACCACAGCTCTACTTCCAACTTTTTTGGTAGTTAATTGGAGATAAGAGTTTCACAGACTTTTCTGCCCAGGCTGGCTTTGAACCACGATCCTCAGATCTTGTCTTCCTGAGCAGCTGGGATTATAGGCATAAGCATCTGGCACACAGCTCATTTTAGAACCATTGAATTAAAATACTTTCATTTTTTCAATTTAGTGGGAAGTTACGGGCCACTAGTTTCCTTTTCTTAGATACTGAAGTTTACAGAAAAATATATATTTTTCATATGGAGTTAAAATGAATCAAAGGTCTTGTTGAAGCACTGAAATTGTGAATTACGGTCATACAAATTAAGATTTTACAATATTACTGTAATTTTGGTTACTATTACAAAACATTCTCCTACTGATGTATATAAAGTCTTTAAAAATAGTTAATACTTGACACTTAACAGCATGAAAGAAAAACACCGTGATCATACAGATACAGAAATTCCTTTCATTTATAATTTGTATAAGTGACAAGAATTTGTAAAACTGATATGAAAATAAGGATGGGAAATATGGCATCTGTAACAAAAATATGCCTGTTAAAATTAAACTTCTTAAAAATGCAAAAAATTTTTAATATCACAATTCATTAGTTTAACAACTTCTAGTAAATAGATAAATGCCATGCAAAAGTTAAAGCTTTGCTACTTAATCATCAGGTCAAAATCACTGCTTATTACCCTTTTACTCTTTTTCTAAACAAGACACTTAAAACAAAAGGAGCAGGCCAAGCTCGGTAGCTAAAATGGATGACCTCTGTGACCTGTGAGAGGGGCCTACCCCTGACAGCAGGAATGTGTCTTTCAGACACTGGCAGTCCACGTTGACTGCATAGATATGTCAACACACACTTCACCAAGATGGTCAAAACAAAGTCTGGAATATGTTCCAGTGTGTGAACACAACAGAATGGGAGTATTTTTAATAATAAATCACTTAAACAAGTGACGGCAGCTGTCAGCAAGGTATGAGCTTCCAACATGAAGCACAAAGAAACACATGCATTGCCATTTATAATCAGACCAAGTTTACAGTCCAACTGGTTTTGTGTTTGGTCATGTGCTGTCTAGTATTCCACCCTGCAAAAAGAATGTGTCAAAGGCATTGGAAGCTGTCTTTAGAGAAGGTTAAAAGGATGAAAGGCTAAATGACTCCTTAAATATATCCTTATTAAGGTTTTATCATCCAAGAAAAGTAAGAGGTTATTTTCAGGGGATGATGGGAATTGAACCTAGGGGTTTACACATGCTTAAACCTATGCTCTACCACTGAGCTACACCTTCAATCTCAAGAATTTTATTTGGTTCCCTAATGTTAGGGATCATCTTTTTATTTGTTTTGTTTTTGTTTTCAGTGGTGCTGGGAATCAAACCCAGCCAAGGGCAAAAACAGGCAAATCTTTGGCTATACATATGCTTGGCAAGCATTCTACCACTGAGCTATATCAACAGTCCTACAAGCCATAGCTTGATAATATAAATTTGCAGTTTTCAACTTCTGCCTGTAGGAAATACATAATTTATGGAGAATGACAATAAATTTGTTGTATCTCCTTAGCAACATGGTATGTTGTTATATAATCTTCTGGAAAATAGTAGTTTAAGTGAAAAACTAATTTTTATACACTTCTATTCCTGTCAAAAAGAAACAAAATGCATAACATTATGCCTCTGCAAACCATACTTACAAAGCCACATAACATAAAAACCAACCTGTAAGTTTCCCACTGGAATAACCATAGCTCTTTGCAGCTGGACGAGGTTTATTTTTTGCATTTTCCAACCATTCCTTAAATTTTTTTTCTGCAATTTCCTTTTTCTCCTGTAATTCAGCTTGCCGTTGTTTTTCTTTTTCCTTAAAGTGACAACATCAGAAAAATTTAAGGGTTTCTGTAACATTTCATTCAAATTTCACTGACCCCTATCCAGATGCTTCCCACTCTAATGACCTTTTGGTCACAGAATTAGAGTTCTAAAATTAAATTACTTTTTTATAATTTTTATATTTTTTATTTTAATTGAATTATGTTTCTATAATTAAACCGTGAAGCATACATAACCAGGGATGTGAAATTAAGGTATCTACGGCTGAACAACAGTAACATGTCCAACTCAAGAAGAAAGCAATTTGTTATTTAAAAAGAACTATAATTTATATATAGTAATATGACTAAAATGCACCAAAAATGTATACCCCAAATGGTTTAAGCCTGAATAAAACATATAAACAGGCTTGTCAGTATTATTCAATGAAAGAAAACCACAAATTCCCATGGAACTTAAACACAGCATGATAGAAGTCAGGATAAATGCATGTTGAACACAAGATCATGGACATAAAGACAGCTCCCTCTATTTTGTGCTGAGAATACCAATTTTCTAATTATACTTTTTTTTCTACAATACAGTCGTCATTCGTAAACACCAAAGCCATATATTCTCATTAGTCACTTCAATGTAAATACCTTCTCTTTCTTCTTCTTCTCACATTCTTCAGCGTTTTTTTTCTTTAACCATTCTTGATATTTCTCTTTTGCTTTTTCTTGCAAATATTCTTTCTCCAGTTTCTTTGCTGCTTTTTCTTCCATTTCTTTATTGAGTTTTTGTTCCTTTTCTTTCCTTTTCTTAAATAAAAATAAATTGTCCTTAAAACACTTTTCATGATCCTCCCAGAAAGAAGAACTGTTATATAGTAACTTAATTATTTCTTAAAATAGGTGATACCATGTGCTTGGTACAATATACTTTATGAAACATACAACATATGTGCAATCACATATTTAATTTCCATCTCTGCTGATCCTGCTCAGCAAAGCTTACTCAAACTCTGGGACAGTGCTGAGCAAACCGCAGGTGCTCAATAAAGATTTGTTGAATAAATTAATGGATACAAATTCCAACCTATTTGACTGTCCTTAATCTTAACATTTTATAATGAATGATAACCCTTACTCTAAATATGAGTCATCTCTCTATAAATTTCCTGGACAAACTGCCAACCTAAACACTTAGAAATAGATAAAAAAAAAATTGGAATTAACCCTGGGGAAAAAAAAAAAAAAAAATTTGTATTTACCCTTGGTGAAATGAATGACACCTATTTAATACTGTAAGGGCAAAAACAGGCAAATCTTTGGCTACACAGAAAGATCAGGCATTCACAAATGAAGACCCAGAAGTCAAATCTTGTCTGCCAACTATGTATATTTATAAGTAACATTTTACAGAAATATAGACACATCCATTTATTTACACATTTATTGTTAATGGCCGTTTTTGCATCCTAAGAGCAAAGTTGAAGATTTCCCTTGTATGGCTAGAAAAGCCTAAAATATTTCCTATTTGGAGTTAAATTTCTTTTCTACACTCCTCTGGAGACAGGATCTTGCTATGTAGCCCAAGCTGGTCTTGAATTGCTATTGGAGTTCAAGCTCCAGCAAGAATAAGAAAAAGAGATATAGAAATAGTCCCAAATATTATGGACTTAAATGTGTTGTCCCCTTCCCCTTTCCCATGTTGAAGTCACAACTCCCAGTGTGACTATATTTGGAGACAGACCCTGCAAGAGGTAATTAAGTTTCAATGAAGTCACTAGGGTGGAACCTAAATCTAACAGTCCTGGCATCCTTACGAGTAAAAAACATCAGGGATATGAGTGTGTGTGTGTGTGTGTGTGTGTGTGTGTGTGTGTACAGAGAAAAAAAAACATACGAGGAGACAGAATGACAGCCATTTGCAAGAGAAGAAGAGGCCAAAGGGCAATCAAACTGCACACACCTTCATCTGGATCTCCAGTCTGCAGATCTGTGAGAAAATAAATTTCTCTAGTTTAAATCACCCAGGCTATGCTATTTTGTTATGTCAGCACTGAAGGACTAACAAAATTAACTGAAATGCTAAACACCATCAGATATCAGAGAACTTGGAAACAAGAACACCGACACTCAGCTACAATCTCTGTAGGACTTAGAAGCAAAGAGCCTATGAAGTAGATGGCAAAAAAAAAAATGCAGATTACAACTTTCATATAATAGTAATGGAATGTAAAATGGTATGAACATTTAGCAGTTTGAAAACTTTTCATCAAGATAAACATATACTTATCATATAGTTAGCAATTTATTTCTAGGTATTTGCCAGGGCAAATGAAAACAACTGTTTACTTATATGTAAGTGGTCCTAGAATTTTATTCATAATGTCCCCAAACTGAAAACAACTCAAATGTCTACCAGCTAGTAAATGGACTGCACAATCCTACTCAACAATAAAAAGTAAATCAATGACATATGAAATAAATTTAAAAACAAAAGAAGATCAATAGTATATACTCATCATTTCATGTGTATGAAATTCTAAAAGAGGCAAATCTAATCTACAAACTAAAAAGGCTACTGGCTACCTTGGAGCTGGGGCTAGCTAGAAGGACCCAGGGGACAGTTTTGGGATGATGAACTTATTTATTTCAAATAAGTGTATTCTGTGGTATTCAAATTTTAACTCAACTGAAAAAAAGAAAAACTAAAATATCAGGAAGCAGGACAAGGGAAGGGAGGGGGGGAATCTGACCAAATACATTTTCGAATATCACAAGAAATCCAGGACTTCATAAAATATGTGCTAATAAAAGTGAGTATAGAGCTACTTTTTTAAAAATCAGTCTTTTTGTAGGATTAAAATTAAAGAAGGGAGAATCAAATGCCTACCTCAGCTAAAGGAGAGCAGGATATTCAAGAGACATTGCTACCAGGAGAGAGAGAGTAGCTGGCCATTAAGTGCCTTCAGATTTTCCAGCACACTGGTTCTACACTACACACAGCACCATAAATCTTCCTATTTTTAAGATGGTGCCCTGAGAGAACCTTTGTTTCTCGCACTAAAGGAAATGAACAACTAGGTGCTTAAGTTTCTATTTTGGCTTCCCTAATAGTACTTGCTTGGCACACAGAAAAAGCTGAGTAAACATTTGTTGATAGCTTAAGTGATACACTGATAATCGTGGCATCAATCAGACACTATGTTGGTCTGCATTAGCATTTTACATAAAAATGTTATGTTTTGAGATTCAAAACCAAGTTTAGGTAACTTTAAACCACTGAAAATAAAAAGCCTTCTTGCAGCATATATATATATATATATATCTCAACATATATATATAAATATATATTTATATATATATATATCAACATCATGAAAACTAATGTAGAAAATAAATTAGAATAGCAACACAAATGTAAAAGTACCAGGAGAGATTAGTCATTTTACTTTAAAAGGATTTAACAATTTACAGTCATTAGAAGCTAGCTTTGCTAATGGCTACACAAATTCTTTTGGGTGATTTTTTTTTTGATAGAACACAGTGAAAATGACAGAGAAAATAACAGCCTCAGATATAGTTGAACTGTGAATGAGGCTGGAGGCAGCAGAGGACCACACACCATGAAATGTAAACAGAGGAGAAAAAAAAAAGAAAAAAAAATGAGATGCCAGACAGGAAGAGAAGAACCAGGAGAGTAGTCTTTCCAAATGGAGGTTAATGTAGTCAAGGTTGTAAGAAATCTGATAGCTTTAAAGAAAACACACACACACACACACACACACACACACAAAACACAAAGTAATCAATTATTCATTAACAGGCAAGAATGTTTTCCAAGTTTAATTTTTCAGGGTTCATTATTGAACCATTTCCAACTTTCTGAAATACTCTCTTCAATAATTAGTGATTTATGTCAGGACAAACCACTTTGCCCCCCCCCAAAAAAAAGATTTTCCCCTTTCAATTGGGTTAGATGTACTGACACTAATTAAAGTAACAAATATGTCATGGATTGTTCAGCAGTATCTTATGTACTTAACAACTGTGTGAGATTGGCATGTCAAAATTAGCTTAATGGAGTTAGAAGATAAGAGAGACTTTTAGAAGAGAGAGCACAGTATTCCTCACATATAAAACTATTTTGATTTAGTTATAAACTTCAAAAAATATCGCCCAATTTTGAAATATTCCCAACAGAATAATTTTGATTTTCACATTTATTCACAGTAAAATCTTTCTTGTTATGTAAGATAAAGCAAAGGAACAAAACCACAATTGACTTCTAAAGTAAGGAAGAAATACTTCAATTAAAGCAATATCATTCTAAGCATACATAACCATGATAGAAAACTAACAACAGATCAAGCATTTTAAAAATCCATCTGTTTTTTGTGTGGATATCCAAGTGAAGACCTCCCACACACGCAGGTAAGTACTCCACCCCTGAGCTACATCCCTAGTCCTAGCATTAAAGAAAAATTTCTAATCCCTAAGCCAACACAACAGCATATTAAAATTTAAAGTAAGAGCTTAGTGTATAGTTCAGTGGTAGAGCACTTGGCTAGCATGTATGCATAAGGTTCTGAATTTTTTCCTCAATTCCAAAGAAAAAGAAATAAAAGGAAATGAATTCATTTATTCAATTAATAAATTTTACTATATACAAAGTATTATGTTAAATCTTTTAATAGATAAAAATATCACAGATGAAAATAATTTCTGTTCTCAAGGATTTTAAAGTCACAAGGAAGTAAAGGCATATACACAATAAAAAACAGAAAAACTTACACTCTACAGGGCAGTGCAAAATAAAGTGCCATCAAAATGATATAATCTAAATATTCAAAGACTCTTTAACATATGACTACTTCACGTAGGAAATGATTAGAGTTGGATGAAAAAGGGAAAAGCATAGTAAAGGACATGAAATACTATCCTGAAGAAATGTCATATATATACTATGTGATTTTTTTTGTTTCTTTTGTATGTTCTTCCCCCTATGGTATATCCCCTGTTGTCACTGTATTTGATTTCGGTATACTGGCATTGTATATATGTTTATTTGAATTAGGGAAGGGAAGGGGAACAACAGAATATTGAGACAAAAGACAAGGAGGGAACCAATGTAACAGCGATATGCACAGAACAATATGTTGGAAATGACCTGTACAACTTAGGGGGGTTAGGGGAAGGAAAGTAGGGAAAAATTGAGGGAAGGGGTAACAAGTTTGACAAGTTATGTACTTATTATTTTACTTATGTAACTGTAACCCCTCTGTACATCACCTTGACAATAAAAACAAGAAATGTCATATATATAAATGTAAACAGATGAGTAGGGCACTAGTGGATCACCTTATAATCCTACCTACTCAGGAGGCTGAGATCTGAGAATGTTGGTTTGAAATCAGCTCAGGAAGACAAATTGAAAAGACCTACTTACCAGAAAAAAAAAAAAAAAAACAGGGACTAGCAGAGGACTAGCTATAAATGAAAAGGCTGAGAAACACTGTATAAAAAAAGAAGTGGTGTCACTGAGCACCAATGGCTCACGCCTGTCATCCTGGCTATTCAGGAGGCTGAGATCTGAGGAATGTAGTTCAAAGACAGCCTGGGCAGGAAAAGTCCGTGAGACTCTTACCTCCAATAAACCAGTAGAAAACTGGTAGTGGTGCTGTGGCTCAAGCAGCAGAATGCTTGCCTTGAGCTGAAGAGCTGAGGGACAGTACCCAGGCCCAGAGTTCAAGCCCCACAACCAACAACAACAACAAAAAAAGAGGTGGGAGAACAAGAAAGAGTGTGAAAGGACTGAAGGGACAAGGTCTCAAAAATCCCTTAAGAATACATATTCCTGGGCTGGGAAGGTGGCTCAGTGGTAGAGCGCTTGCCTTGCATGCCTGAGGCTTTGGGTTCAATTCCTCAACACCACATAAGCAAAAAGAAAAAAGCCGTAAGTGGCACTGTGGCTCAAGTGGTAGGGTGCTAGCCTTGAGCTGAAGAGCTAAGGGACTGCGCCCAGGCCCAGAGTTCAGGCCCCACGACCAGAACCAAAAAAAAAAAAAAGAATACATATTCCTGCAGACTTTAAAGTATATTTCAAAGCTTAAGATTTCTAGGAATTTTTTTTTTTTAGGAGCAATGAGAAGGTTGGTTTTTTGGAAAAGGAAATATTTAGGAATCATGAAAGGATTCTTATGCCTAGGTGACTAAGGAGACAGAACTAATGAAAGCAACAGACCTTAGAAAGAAGTTTCTAGCTTCTAAAGAATAAAATGAAGGATAAAAATGGAAAAAAATAGGTTGTTTTAGATATACAAGTTTAGAGGTACCTGCCAGTTATGGATAAAAGTTGAGGTTTAAGTGATATTAAAGTTAGTGTCTATAGAGGCCCATGACTAGTGGAAGGCACAGGAAGAAAAAAAATGAATAAAAACAGAGGGTAGAAGTCAGAAGATAAAAACTCGGTAAAAGTCCGTGAGGGTAAGGAAATAATAAAAAGAGCAAGGAAGACAGAATTTAAGAGAACCAAAAAGAGCAAAAAACCTAGGTAATGAAAAGATGAGAAGACAATATTAACATGTGCTTGTACATTTTTTATCTTTACCTGTTTATTCTTTTTCTGAACCCATTCCTTGTGCTTTTCTTCAGCAATTATCTTTCTTTTTTCACGTTCTTCCATTTCTTTTCTTTTTGCTAGTTTTTCATTCAATTCCTGTGGATTTTATTGAAACAAAAGGTAACCTTTAGTAGAAATATGCAAATCACATTTTTAAAAAGGCTGAGATTAAAGGAGAATGTAGTTTTCTTCCTAGAATACATAGTATTTGTGACAATTACTTATTTAAAACTAGCCCATGATGAAAGAAAGCATTGGTTAAAAAGCATAAGTCATTTTTTAGAAATGCAAATAATTGCTTGGCAGCAAAACACTAGTTTCTTAGACTAAACTTCAGCTAAATTGCCCTCATTGAAATCAACTTTCCCACACATAAATTTTGGCATCCCTATAAGCTACTGGCAGTAACTCAAGACAACTGCATTTTTTTTTACAGTTAGAAAAAATTTTAGATTTTTAATGAAGATGAAGGAAAGAGTAGGACTTAAAAATTCCTAACTTAAATTTTTAATTCAGAGTTACACCAAAGAAGTAATGCAAGAAACTATTCTACTTTAGAGAAAAAAAGGAATCTGGAATTTTCTTCACTAATTTCATAGCTGCTGGGGTGTAAAACAAAACCACATTCATATCCTAGATTATTTAACTGCCTTGCTGTCACTGGAATCTACACGTCTGGGCATTTCTTCAAGAGAAGGAATGTGGAAGGTATAGCCAAATAAAACTACAAGCTCAATGCCACCACTCTGTCACTCATCAGCTAAATTACCACATTGAGAAAGCTGTTCAAACTAGACTTCTTTAGGATACTGCAACTGTAATTACTGATTCTTTTTCTTTTCTCTCCTTAGATACTAGTAATCAGATACTTTTTTACATATCTTCCATTGGTCTCTTCTCTTCCTCATTCTTCCCTTTCCAAAAGACCTATCTATCTGCACATTAGTGGTAGTAAGGACAACTTTCCAAGTTGCAGACCAATTGCAGTGACTTAAATGAAGATAAAATGCTAAGAGCATACTTCTTTGTGGGGGCCTGAACTCTGGGCCTGGGTGCTGTCCCTCAGCTCTTCAGCTCAAGGCTAGCTCTCCACCACCTGAGCCACAGCGCCACTTCTGGCTTTTTCTGCTTATGTGGTGCTGAGGAACTGAACCCAGGGCCTCATGCATGCAAGGCAAGCACTCTGCCACTGAGCCACCTTCCCAGCCCCAAAAGCATACTTTTTGCATGTTAGAATGACTGCTCCCAGGATACTTGTCTGTTTTCCATGACTTCTCATCCTAAAATTTCAGTGCATAAAAAATAACTTCACTCACTCAGAAAGCTTTCCAACTTTCAACACTATATGATTTAAAATTCTTCATTAATCTATGGGGTACTCCTTGATTACTTGCTCAAAATTATAGAATATCTACTATAATTCCTATTAATTAGATAGATAGATGACAGATATAAGAAGTCCTAGAAGTCTCCAATTTTATCTCATCCTCTATACAGCAAAATGCTAGATTGTGAGTTGTGTATACAAACAGGAGATCAGTGAAATGAAGGGAAGGCAAAGATACGGAGAAACAGAATGGACTAAGGTAGGCAGTAACAGTCCTCTTTCTTAAAATATTGAAGAAATGGCATTCCAAGAAGGGAGAGATTACAGGGGAGGGAGTTAGAAACCTAAAGTGTGGTGTTAATTTTCTCTTTTGATAAAAGTGTTTTGAGACAGACTGAACAAATTAAACACTATGAAGCAAAACTATATGCAAAAGGGCTGATACAGAGCTCCTGATGACAAAGGTTAAAGATTGTGTTGGAAGGGATGAAAACTACTCTGAGAGTAATTAGGAAGTCACCAAAGTACATGTTATAGAGAAGTGTCTCAGTTGTGTCAGAAAATAAGAAAAAATATGCACATGTGTGTGTTACATAAGTATATGGATGTGTATATATGCATGTATAGTTAAAAGCATAAAATATATACATATTTATAGATATATAGTTCAAAATATTCCCCAGTCCTAAATATTATGAAAAGCTTAAATGAACAATTGGACATCACTAATTTTATTTATGTACCATTGAAAAGTCCATGCAACTCAAGAACCAGGAGGTAAAATCTGATCTTTAATTCCTATTTTATGGTTTCCAAATTTTGTTAATGTTAATATACAATTTTTTTGGTAAAGTCTACAAGCATCTAGAAAATGCTACCATTAACCTAAATAACGCTCTAATAGCAGGATGTCTATTCAAGCAATTTACCCACTCAGAATATAACTCATATTATCTTTCTTAAAATTTTTTTATCTTTAATAACTCCATCTGTTCACCACAAACACAGGTTTCTTTCAGGACACTCCAGCAGAAATGCTCTCTCAAAAAAGACACTTACTCAATCTTCTGCTATACTACTGAATTTTAACAGTATTATAGCTGTTTCCCCATAGAGTAAACAACGGTTAAAAAAAATTAAAATCTAACATGCATTTAAGATTTCAATATATCATGACTTTTTTACTATGCAAGGTAATAATAAAAAAAATTAGGGGGCTGGGAAGGTGGCTCAGTGGTAGAGTGCTTACCTCGCCTGCATGAGGCCCTGGGTTTGATTCCTCAGCACCATATAACAGAAAAGGCTGGAAGTGGCACTATGGCTCAAGTGGTAGAGAATTAGCCTTGAGCTGAAGAGCTCAGGGTCAGTGCCCAGGCCTAGAGTTCAAGCCCCACAAATGACAAATAAATAATAAAATCGTTTTAAGTTTTGCCAACTCTATATAGCCTATATTCCTTCATTAAGGACTGATGAGTTAAGGAGGCAAGGAAGAAAAGAAACAGGTAATTTTTCTAACTTTGAGGAAATAATATCAAAATGTTAAAAAATTAGAACAAGTCAAAGATGAGAGAATTCAGGTCAGCTAGCTAAAGAATTATTTGTAAATGAAAATAAAATTTGTATAACCTACAAAATCAATATATTTCAGATAATGTTCATGTTTACCATATTTATTATCTCAAAAAACCTTACAAATATATGAGCTTTTACAAGTGGGTAATTTTAATAAGTTAAAATAATTTTCAAATTCAATCTCACAAATATGTTTGCAACAAATCTACATATTACTGAAACCAAGTTGCTGAGTTGGGATGATCTTTTTAATGACCGACCTAATCTAGACTTTCCTTTAAATTTTAAAGGAAGAAAATATGGATATCAGTGTAAGTTTAGGTGTGGTGGTGTATACCTAAAATCCCAGCTCTTGGGAGGGAGACTGAGGCAGGAAAACCTCAAGTTGGAGGCCATCCTGGGCTATCAAGTTCCAGGCAGCACAAACAAATAAATACCAAGTCAGAGATGTTTATCTCTTTTTTAAAAAAAAATATAGATATATTTATTGTAAAGATACTGTACAGAGGGGTTACAGTTACATGAGTAAGGTAATGAGTACATTTCCTATGAGGCATTGTTACATGCTCCTTTGTTTTACTCCTATGTAAAATACATCTTGATATAGTGGGAAAAGCACTTGGGTTGCAGATCAAAAGTACTAGAATCCAGCTCTACTAGAACTAACTGAAACCTTGGCAGATACTTGTCTGTCCTTCACTTTAGCAGGTATCTGTTTCTTATGGGTAAGATTTTGTACCTCTAATGTTAGTACCTCTGTTATTTGTAAATACAGTAAAACATAGTCAATAAGAACAAAAATAAAGCAAGCATGACAGGAAATAATGAGAAAGGCATAAGAAGAAAGTAAAGACTATAGTAATACAAAATAAGCTGACATAAATTTATCTTACAACATTTTGGCATAATATGTAAAATTCACATGAAAATATCTTACTTTCTTCAGGGTTATATAACAAGGTAACCAAAACAAATAATTATACCCTGTTCTATGCTTAATCACTGTGGAATGGGACTTTATATTCATTATTTTAGCCTGTCCTCCAAACAAATCATATTAGTTATCTCCTCTCATACAAAATAATATGCATTGAATGCTTTCTACATAGGAGGCCAAATCCTGATCTGCATTTAATCCTTATACTAACACTAAGAAGTAAATATCATTTTTTTACCTTTTACTGATAAAGATACTGAGGCACAGAAGTTAAGGATTTGCCCAAAGCCTGTTTTGAATGCAGAAGTGCAGCTGAAGAATTTACACTTTGAACCCCTCTAGTATTCCTCCTCTTAAGAGTTGACTTATAAAGAACTAAAGAGGGCCAAGATCACAGAGTTAAAATTTCAGCCTGGGCTGGTCGCCAGTGGCTCATGTCTGTAATCCTAGCTACTGAGGAAGCTAAGATCTAAGGATCACAGTTTGAAGGCACAGTCTGGGCAGAAAAATCTGAGACTTTTATCTCAATTTGCCATCAAAAAGCCAGAAGTAGGGATGTGGCTCAAGTGGTAAAGTGCCAGTCTTCAGCAAAAAAGCTAAGAGACAGAGCATCAGTTCAAGCCCCAGTATCAGCACATACACACAAAAAAATAAAGAAATAAAAATAAAAATAAATAAAATAAAATTCAGCCTTTTTCTGGGTGACTACACAGCCCAAGCTTTCTCATTTTTCTACAGTTTAATGTAGACTTGAAGTGACTCTCTTTTCCTTAATGTTAACAAGGGACTTTCAGGGAGAAAGTAATCTGTTTACCACTACTTTGCTAGGTCTAGGTTTTCCTTTTTTTATATACTTTTTTATTATAAAAATACTGTACAGAGGGGTTACAGTTACATGAGCAAGGTAATGAGTACATTTCCTATCAAGCACTGTTACCTCCTCCTTTGTTTTTCTCTTACCATCCCTTCCCTCCCACCTCCACAACTACACCCCCCCACAAATTGTAAAATTCGTTTTTCAACATAGTGTCTTGTGCATCTCATTGTTACAATGGGTTAACCTGTATCCCTTTTTAAGCATTTTGTTTTTTCCCTTCCCCTCCCCAAATTAGAAAAATATATATACAAGATGCAGGGCACCGACATCAAATACAGTGAAAACAGGCAATATACCATGGGGGAGGAACATACAAAGAAACCAAAAATCACATGGTACATTATAATATGTTAGAAAGAAAAAAATCACTTGTGTCCCTATCTTGGGGTTCATTTCGCTTAACATCATCTTATCTGG
This sequence comes from Dipodomys ordii, assembly GCF_000151885.1. Lineage (NCBI taxonomy): Eukaryota > Metazoa > Chordata > Mammalia > Rodentia > Heteromyidae > Dipodomys > Dipodomys ordii. The sequence continues at coordinate 6,497,342 of NW_012267262.1, forward strand.
TCATATGTACATAGCTTTTGACCTTTTCTGCTTGTCCCAGACATATACTAGTTATTGCAAATAAGGGAAATCATGGGACCTATGTTTCTTTGGGCCTGGCTTACTTCACTTCATATAATTTAAATGGAAAGACTTGGAAAAGGTTTTCCTTTTCTGAAATAAAAAAGAGGTTGTATCTTTGAGGATTTGTTATTGGGGGATTTAATTTTTTTGAGTTCCACGTATATTTTAGATATGAGACCCTTGTCTGTTATGTGGCTACTGCAGATCTTCTACCAATCTGTGGGCTTTCCATTGATCTTGCTAGCTATGATCTTGCTTGCTTTGCCATGCAGAAGCTCTGCATTTTCAAACAACTGCCCAATAAATAAGTGGGCTAAAGACTTACAGAGAAACTTCCCTGAAGAGGAAAGAAGGATGGCCAACAGACACATGAAGAAATGCTCAACATCCCTAGCCATAAAAGAACATTGAGATACCACCTCATCTCAGTTAGAATGGCTAAAATCAAGAACTCTAATAACAACAGATGCTGGAGGGGATGTGGACAGAAGGGAACCTTACTGCATTGTTGGTGGGAGTGTAAACTTGTTTAACGACTTTGGATAGTAGTAGGGAGGTTCCTCAAAAGACTCCACATAGGGCTCCACTGTGACCCAGCAATCCCACTTTGGGGCATTTACCCAAATGATCACAAACAAGACCATACTAAAGCTACCAGCACAACTATGTTTATTGCAGCATTATTTACCATAGCTAAGATATGGAACCAACCCAGATGTCCCTCAGTAGATGAATGGATCAAGAAAATGTGGTATACATACACAATGGAATTCTATGCCTCCATCAGAAAGAATGACATTGCCCCATTTGTTAGGAAATGGAAAGACTTAGAAAAAATTATATTAAATGAAGTAAGCCAGGCCCAAAGAAACATAGGTCCCATAGTTTTCCTAATTTGCAATTACTAGTATATGTCTGAGACAAGCAGAAAAGGTCAGATAAGTTGATGTTAGGCAAAATGAACCCCAAGATCAGGACTCAGATGGTTTTTCTTTCTTGCTATTGTTTCTAGCGTATTTATAAGATGATTTCTTTGTTGCTTTGTATGTCCCTCCCCCACGGTATAACCCCTGTTTTCACTGTATTTGATGTTGGTATAATTTGGGGAGGGGAAGGGAAAAAAACAAATCGTTTAAATAGGGAAACAGGTGGACCCATTGCAACAATGAGATGTACAAGATGTTATGTCGAAAAATGAACTTTACAAATTTGGCGCGGGAGTGGGGGGGATGGGAAGGAATGGTAAGGGGAAACAAAGGAAGAGGCAACAATGCTTGATAAGAAATATACTCATTACCTTGCTCATGTAATTGTAACCCCTCTGTATGGTATTTTCACAATAAAAAATTAAAAAATAAAATAAGGGGTTGTAACTAGTCCTCAACTAAAAGTAGAATACCAGGTTTTGTACAGAATTATCATATATGTATGATATATAAATATATATGAAATGCACATATGATATTAAGGTATCAAATATGTATGTGTGTGTGTGTGTGTGTGTGTGTGTGTATATATACACACACACACACACACACACACACACACACATATATATATGGGCTATATATGTTATTCCTGCTACATTTGCCCAATTCCTGGTTGCTTTAGCTCCAAGACCAATCTTAACCAAAAAATTTTCTCAGCAATGTAGCAATTTTGCCTCTACAATCTAGAAACATTTACTCATTGTATATGTAATATTAAAAAAATAAATTTCTCACTGTGAGCACCTAATACTAGAGCTAGGTATATAGCTCCATGGTGAAGCTTTGCAGAGGGCCTTAGATTTTTATTCTAAAATTTGCTGTTTTGGGAAAAAATATAAAGAAATAAAGCTGCTATCAAATTAAACAATGAAATTAGTAATGTTAAAAGTGTTAGCTAAGAGCCACAAAAATATGTATTAATTCTGAAAATAAATGAAAAAACTTTAAGACTATGAATAGCTATAAATAACAATACCAACAAAAAGAAAATCATCTCTATATTTTGTTTCTTTTAATCCCCACAAAAAATCCTTAAGTATTATTTTTACTGTCTTACACAGAGAAATTAAAGTATGAAAGTTTAAATAATTTGGCTAAAATCACCCAACAAGTAACAGGCTGCACAAATCTAGGCTTTTTTATTAAGTCTGCCCAACAGCTAATCACAGGCCCTACTAAGAGGAAATAAGTGCTACTTTCTCAATATACTTTCCCAGGAAAATGGTATTCTAGAAGCACAAAGTATCATATAGTAGGGAAAGAGCAGAATTTATTAGTTTCTACAATCAGTTGAGCTATTCCAACTCTCCTGGAAATGTTGACTGCATACCTAGTTAGAAACTTATCACAGAAATAACAGATTCAAAACTGCTATGAAAAATGTATTTTAAGGGAAATCATAAAGGGAAAAGTTTTAGTTCTTATGATTTTTATGATAACATGGTAACTAAGGCTAGAATAAACACAAATAAACAGTTATATTTTAATATACATTGAATACATTCTGAATATACTTTAATGTATCAGACTGCCATTTTAAAATGATGTTAAAATATTTAATAAGGATGTAGGCTCAGTGGTAGAGCACTTGCTTAGTATGTTCAATACCTATGGTTTGATTCCTAAAGCCACCAACATTTTTTTTAATACAGAAAGTTATAAATAATGTGACAGTCAGAAAAAAAAGGAGTTATAAGAGTTTGATCCTAAAAAGTATCCTTCACCATGCAATCTACTTTATGTATGATTAAGACATAATGAATAATGAATTTAAGGGGTTCCAAATTATACAAACCTAATTGGTTGCTGGTAGATTCTCAATGGCAAACCGAAACAGTTGAGGAAATAAAAGATTTTTGTGTAACTATGAACAATTAAAGCCCAAAAAGAGAAACAGCAACATAGGAATGTCCTTACACCGGCAAAAAGGAAGGCAAGCGGTGGGGATCTGGCTTAGTGGTTGAGCTACTTGCCTAACATGCATGAAGCTGTGCATTCGATTTCTCAGTACCCCATAAACAGAAAAAGCTGGAAATGGTGCTGTGGCTCAAGTGGTAGAACGCTAGCCTTGAGCAAAAGAAACTCAGGGACAGTGGCCAGAGGGAAGGCAGAAACTGAAACACCTGGAAAGACCATAAATTTCACCCCAGCACACATGATAGCATACGCTCTTTGCAATATGGAGGATTATATTCTCAACTCCATTTCAATTTTTGTCTTTTTCAACAAACTGAGTATATAGTTACATTTACATTACAAAAAATACATATGAAAAAGTTCCACTGCATGGGTCTGAATAGAGGCATTTGCATATACTGTCTGCCTCTATCCATGGGCTCCACATCTGTGGATTCAAACACGCATAAATGGAAAATATTCAGGGGAAAAAGACTGTGCCTGTACTGAACATGAACACATTTTCTTCCTTGCATTGTTCTCTAAACAATACAGCATGACAACCATTTACATAGTATTTACATTGTATTAGGTAATATAAGCAATCTGGAGATGATTTAAAGCATGTGGAAAGATGTTCCTATGTTATATGTAAATGTTATGACATTTCACACAAGGGACTAAGCATCTGTAGGGTTTGGTATCCACAAATGTCCTGGAACTAATCTTTTACAGATACTTATGGGTTAACTAGATTTTTTTTAAAAAATAAAAGAAAATCTGGAAGGCTATATGCCATAATATTAACAACAATGGTTATCTTTAGGTGGAGAATTAGAAATATTTTCTTTTTCTTAATTATCATTAGCTTTATTTCCAAGGGCTCTTCTAATGAACACATCTTATTTCTCTAAGATTAAAATTAATTTAGTACACTAACACAAATGTACAATCATTGGTTTCAGAGACAATGAACATTTTAACTTAGAACAGCAGCTTAACTCTGAGAGCTCCGGATTAAATAAAAAGAACACTGTCTAGTTTTACCTCTAAAGCTTTCTGCTGCAGCCGGTCACGTTCTTCTTTTTCTTTGCCAACAAACCAAACCTCCCATGGTGTCAGTCTGCTTTCTGGTAAGTGCACCTGTTTCTGCTCTTCTCGGTTATCTTCTGATTTAACTTCACTGCTATGAAACATAGAATAAGATAGCACTTACACACAAACCTCTTTTCTTACTAGTTAAAATTACTTCCCTGTACAATGAAAGCAAAAGTTAATAGTGTACTTACGATACTATAATTGTTTCTTTGATGGTTATTTTAGTATCTTTAAGTGGTTGTTCAAAATGTCAGTTTAGAGTGGAATTCTTGATCAATATCACTCCTTTCATTGTTCTCCCCTAATAGGATATGTGTTGAATATTATGATTGAATTCGAATTCTCTTCCTCTCTGTTCTCTCTCTCATAGGATATGTGTTGAATATTATGATTGAATTCGAATTCTCTTCCTCTATTCATTCATCTTCTCTTCTCACTGATCTACTGCCACCCACCCTACTCAATAAACATTTTAGTTAGACTCTTAAAGTTAGCTGTTTCATTTTTTGAATTTCTTCCCTGCATATATCATACTTCAGTTAATATTTGCATACTTCAGATATACTGACTCTGAACTAATATATACATATTATATATAAGCATCATATAAAAATCATGGAAAGGGTTGGGCATTTGTGGCTCTTGTAATCCTAGCTACCCAGGATGCTGAGATCTGAGAATCAGAATTCAAAAGCCAGGCAGGAAAGGCTGGAAGACTCTTACCTTCAATTAAACACCAAAATGAAAAAAGAAAAAGAAAAAGAAAATCTTTTTGTACTCAAGTGGTAGAGCACTAGCCTTTAGCACAAAAAGCTCAGGGGCAGTGGGCAGACCCCAAGTTCAAGTTCAATCCCCAGGAACAACATGTATGCACACAATGTATGCGCATGTGTGTGTGTGTGTGTGCGCGCGCATGGTAAGGAAGTTTTCTAATACATGGGTTTGAACTCCAGACTCTAGTCACTTTAGCCAAATCCCCTGCTCTTTGCCTTCACTTTCTGAAACCACAGTTAAGAGTTCATTGGAGCTTAGGGACAAAGTGGGTACCTAGCATGTGCAAGGTCCTAGATTCAATTCTGAGCAAAGATAATCTATTAGAATAGAGCAAACCCAATTTATTTGCCTTAATACTAAAGGAGGTAATCTCTACTTCTAAAACTACTATGTGAATCAACTAATTACATGATTACATAATCCTAATCAGATCCTGGGTGCAAACTTTTCCCTTTCTCTTAAAATAGTACAGGAAAAAATAATACACACACACACACACACACACACACACATACAGAATGATACATATATATACAGAATGATAAAGTATATGTGTTAACAATTAGGGCTTATGAGTGAAGGATGAACAGATGTTTTTAATATTCTCCTTTTTACTTTTCTGTAAGTTTGAAATTGTTTTGAAATAAAAAGCCACAAGAAAAAATAGCCCTTCTCTTGTTTGTTTTGTTTTTGGTGCTAGGAATAAAACTTAGACCGTAAGCCTGCTAACTGGAGCTCTGCCACTGAACTACACTCCAGCAACTATGGCCTTATTGTGGTTGATTCCTTTTGGCCAATTTTTTTTTTAATTGTGAAAATACCATACAGAGGGGTTACAATTACATGAGCAAGGTAATGAGTATATTTCTTATCAAGCATTGTTGCTTCCTCCTTTGTTTCCCCACTTCCTATCATAGGCTCCATATCTACATATCTTCTATAAGTCTTCTATCTTTTAGCAGGAAAAAAAAAAACACCAAGCTACATGAGCAAATAAAGAACACTGGACATAAAGACCTTATAAAACTTAGTAAAGACTTAACAATTAGAATCCAAGGAAGACCTTAGCACAAAAAGCTCTGGGACAGTGTTGTGTGTTTAACATGGCTCCTAGCAAACAAGTTGCTTTACAAACTGCTCTGCACAATGTTTTCCTACCTCATAAATCAAGTATTTTCTGCTGTTATTCATTCATTCATGCCATTATGGAATTTGTATTCTTACTGGGAAAGATCCAGTTGATATATTATTTCATTCTTACAAAATAACCTTATCTGTTCCCACAGCTTCAATTATCAGTATAAGCTGATGATGTCCATATCAATTCCAGGCCAGACTTTCAACTTAAATTCTAATCTACCTCCAACCACTTGATAGATCTACTCAATATCAAAAATAGTTCAAAAACTGATCAAATTATCTTCTAGTATTTATCCTCTACCAAGAAAAAGTTTATTTCTCTTATAATCCTTAGTGAAAGGTACACTACCATTTATCCAGGAACCCAACTCTACCTGCTTTCCTTCCCCCATCCTTTAACCCTATCATCCATACAATCACTTCCTGTCAATTACACTACTTAAGATTTCCCAAGACATTTTCTCAAACTTAGTCTGTGAGTAGAAATGGTCTTTCTCCCTTCCATTCAAACAATTCTAAACACCTTTTTGCCACATTCATCTCTCAAAAGATGCATCTTTCTACCATTCTACTCTCATCTCAAAAATTTTCAGTAGTTCCTTTGTCTAAATCCATTAACTGACCTCTTCCTATCCTCTAGCCAATTCTTTCCTCAATGGCTATGCCAGGATACTATGTCCTAAAACTCACAAATTCCTTTACTCTTCTGTCACTTGTGGCCAGTTAACAGCAATTTGATTGGGGGGGGGGGCGCGACAGGAATCACTACCTGTTTTCCTAGGTGTTTACATTTTTAAACCTCTTTAAAGCCTCTATTTTCTTACTTGAAAAATGGAGATGCCAGTAGTAGTTACCACACAATAGTACTGTGTGAATCAATGTATGCTAAGTACTCAGTATACATAGTAGTTTTGGATACTCAATAAGCACTTGTTCTGCATTACTACTACTATTACTACTACTACTATCATTAATTCCTACTCTTACTCTAAGATTTTTTTTTTTTAAAACAAGGTCCTGCTATGTACCCCAAGCTGGCTTTGAAGTTGCTACATTAGCCTAAGTTGGCCTGAAACTTGAAATCCTACTGCCTTAGGCTTCTAAATGCTAGGATTATAGCTGCCACACCACCAAGCCCAGCTCTGAGATTCAACTCTGACATTATTTTATTGCCTATGGAACTCTGCCTGCAAAACATCTGGATTGTTTCAGGCTGTCTGTGTAACCTCTGCCATGAGCCAAAAGTTCCTTAAAGAAAGAAAACAAATCTTGACTAGCCTTGAATCTGAAATATTTGTTGAAAGAGTAATTCAGTCAAATTGCAACTTAAATATTAAAATTCTTAACATTTTTAATGATGTGTTAAAAATGGTCACCCACAAAAGCTGTATCCAAAATTAAGAAAAGCTTGATGAAGTGTCCATTTAATGTATGAAAAAGACTCCAGAAAAAATAGTTTTCATTATCTTGTCTGAGGCCAACTTTAAACTGCCTATCAATCCTGGCCAATACACTTGAAACTCAACACTGCAACATCTAGGCCTGCTTCTATTTATCTTGAAAGTATAATGCTGAGTTTGCTTCCATTTTGTACAGCCAATTCCTGAGTCAATCTCAAAGAAGTCTTACCTTATTAGTTAATCACTGTCAGATCACTTTGATAGGTGAGGGACAAAGTGTATGTAATCTCCCACAGCTCTCTGTGGTTTGGTCTCCGCTCCACACAGCACATTCATGTCCCCAAACAATGGCTGCCCTGTGACTCTAGCTGCCTGCTCCCCCAGCCTATCACGCTTCAGGTGTCCAGGGAATCAATTAAAGGTGAGTAGGTAGACGGTGTTTCCTAAAATGACTGAATGTAACTAGAGTATCTATTAGTACCTAATAGGCATCTGAGACACAGTACACAGAAGCTTTTACAAATCTTCATTCTCTTTTTAGATCCATGTACCATTTATGTTTTGATTCAAAAGGACTGAAATATGGTCAAGAAGGCAATCAGATTTATGGTGCTACCAGCTCATGTGGCTTTGAGTGTCTAGCTCTATCCCAACCCATAAGGCTCCATATGATTAGTGTTTTTGGCTCTTGGAGGCCAATGCAAGGCTCTAACTCTAACTATGCTGCAGATTTTGATGGCCATTTATTCTTCAAGTTGCTGTTATGCCAACTAATATGTAGTCCTGTTGATGATGAACAGAAGGTATTTCCCAAAGCCTTAAAATTTATTTTTAAAATATGTAAGACCCACTGAATCCTGCAGGTTCCAAAGGCAAAAAATGACAAAAAAATGAACTCCAGACACTCTTTAACACTACGAACTGAGTTCTAACAGACTAATCAACAGGTCTGTTTCTTGTTGCTACAAGCAGCCTGAACATGTGGCTTACTTGGTTACTCTCCCTGACCTCCTAATCACCATTCTACTCATGTATTTACTTTCATTTCTCATTCTTACAAAGAGGCTGTCTTGTGGCCATGGATCACTTCATATGATCCCATATTCTATTTACTAATTCTCATATTGATACCTAATACTGAAGGTGGCTATGTTATTTCTGACACAAAAAGCATGGGTTCTCTGGACTGACTTTCTTAGATTTCCCATCTTGTACATTATGTCACATGACAATCGGAAACTTGCAAATGCTTCCTAAATATGGCTGAAGGAATAAAATCCCAGAATGGACTTGCATTATTATGCATGTCTCAGAAATACTCCTTTTAGGAATAAGGCCCTTGGGTTTATTTCTGTACTCCCAATTTTAGACAAATATTATACGGAAAACATTACAAGTATTCTGGAGTACTAGGTTCAGATTTGCTAATAATTAGGAGTATGGCTCTCTATCTTATCTTTTATATGTAAAATGAATAGCGTGATCTGTTTTAATGACAGTAGAAACCATGTATATCTGATTTAGGATCCTCAGGACCTAAGCCTATGTGGGAAAACATAAATGTTTGTTCAATCATCGTAGAAACAATAATCCTTTGGGTCTACCAATCTTTGGGACATTAATAACTGTGCTTGTGTGTGTGTGTCCCCAAGTATGTGAGTGTGTACGGGGTCTTGAACTCAGGGCCTTGTACTATCTTTCCCTTGGCTTTACTCAAGGCTGGCACTCCACCAGATCTCAGCCTCCTTAGCTAGGATTCTATTACAGGTATCATGGAAAGCTCGTGCTCATTTCAGACACAGCCTGCCTCTGTATGCTGAAGTGGCCTTTGACAGCCACTGTACTTCATTCAGTTCTTTATATTAAAAGTGACCTGCTTGGTGGTAGAGATTATGGGCAAAAGTTCTAAAGCCCTTGTGAGTTTACAAAACTCCTGTAATCACAAAGTTTTGAGTGTCTGTGGCCTATCCGCATTTTCCTTGATGGGGGGGGGCGGGGGGAGGGAAGGATAAGAACCACAGGAAACCTGTGGTCGTTTGTCACCATCTGCCCAGGTCTGTGTGCAGAACGGGGCCCGGGTTTCTCCTGGGGTGGTTTGGCTTGCTTCTTTGGGGAAGTGGGGGGTGTCTAGGGCATCGAGGAAGCTTGTGTAGGCCAGGGGCCTCAGTTTACCTGGCGCACCCCTGTAAATCCAATCCTCTCAGGCTTTCCACCTGGGCCGGTGGGTCACAGGCCTCTCCATCCACGGCCTCCTCATCCTCCCCGTCGCCGTCCTCCTCGTCAAACACGAAGCTATGGTGGCCGAGGGGAGACAGCAGGGACCAGGTCGAATTGCTGCAGCTGAGAGGCAGCGGCGGCGGCGAGCGCTCAGACGTCGTCACCGCTTCCAGTGCCCGCCCCAGCGAGTCCGGTGTCAGGACCGTGAGTGATCTGGAAGCGGGCCGAGACCTGGGCCCGAAGTCGGTGAAGAAGTCCGGGCACGGAGGTGGAGAAGGGGGCCGCCACCGCCCCACCGACCACATCGGGCCCAGCCAACTTCAAACCGGCGCCGCCGCCAAGCCCCGTTCTCCCAGCAGGCCCAGCGCGCGCCGAGCCTAGCCAATCCGAACAGGCTCCGCCCCTGCAACGCGAGCGTTGCCATGCCGACGATTGGGGCACGCCGAGGCTTTGTCTGGGCTTGCAGAGCGTGGCTTTCTCTGCGGGTTCTGAGCCTCTCTCTACCTTTCCTCGGTGGCTGAACGCTGCCCGGTGCTTAAGAGACTCCGCACCTCCCCTGTTCATGGGACCTGGCTCCCTGATGGCAACTTTTGGTTGCTGTGGTGTTATAAACCGTTTGGCAAATAAAATATGTTACTGTCAGTGAACAAGGCAGAACCTTTTAAAGTAAAAGAGGGGGAAAGCCAAGACAACCCCTCTAGCCCCCAGGTAAGGTCAGGATGATAAACTTATCAGTTGTCATTTCTTGAGGTTAGTGACCATCTTTTTCTGAGAAGGTGGAGAACTTTTATCTAAGAATGTTCTTTTGGGAGAGACAGAGACTGGGGCGGGAGGGCACTATGATTTGAACTCAATGCCTTGTGCTCTTGCTTGGCTTTTTTGGCTCAAGCTTGGTGCTCCAACCACTGAGTCACACCAGCTCTTGGCTAGTTATTGGAGAAGAGAGCCCCACAGGCTTTTCTACCAGAGTGGCTTTACACTGTCATCCTCAAATCTCAGCCTTTTGAGTAGTTAGGAAGGCAGGGTATGAGCCACCAGCTCCCAGCTCTGGGACAGTCTTCCTGGTTTAGAAGTAATGCAGTATTTTTCTGGCATCTCAAGGGAACTAGTTTGTCCTAAGCAGCGTGTGGACTTTTTAGCCGTTTTCCTGAGAATCAGCCCAAGCTATATAGAGAAAACTTGAAATCCTTCTGTCTCACCTTCCTGAATACTACTATTACCTGTGTATGTGACCACCTCAAACACTTCATTCTTTTGTGATGAAATGTCGTTTAACAAAATGCTGATAGGTAAGGAAGCATTGTGAGGTGTGGAAGCTTGATGCTTTGTTCAAGATGATAAAACTGTGTACACCTGTAGCTAAACATTACTTTTGTCCAATACAATTGCTCATAGAAATATCACTAGGGCTTGGAAGGTAGCTCAGTGGTAGAGTGTTTGCTGCTCGTGCTTGAGGCACTGGGTTCAATTCCTTAGCACCACATAAACAGAAAAAGCTGGTGCTGTGGTTCAAGGGGTAGAGCGCTAGCCTTGAGCAAAAGCAGCTCAGGGATAGTACCCACACCCTGAGTTCAAGCCCCAGGACTGGCAATATATATATATATATATATATATATATATATATATATATATCATTACTAAAAAAATTACATAATTTTCCATTTCCTCATCTGTCTATATCCTCATCTGTCTTCAGATTCACCAAGTGAAAAGACAGTGGTTAAAACAACACAAAAACTTGTTACAGACGAGGGAGATAGGAAAATCTTTAGATAGATCTGTGCAAAATTTGACACAACTGGATATGGCAGAAATTAATTGCAACAAAAGATAATTTCAGGATGAAGAAGCTCAAGTTACTCAAATATTTCACCAGAAGGTATAATTTAGTGGTAGTGTACTTGCCTACACTGTGAGAGTACTTATGTTAAATCCCAAGTATTGAAAGAAACAATACAAAAATGCAGTCCTACAAACTACTTATATGAGGCATTTTGTTAAAATTTGCATTAAAATCACAATGAAAATGAAGGAAAGCTGGAACATATTGAGTACTATAAAGGATCAATAAAAAACAAGTTCATTAAATTGTTTTCCGTCTTTACCCTATTGTTGAATATTAGCATAACTGCTTAAAACCTTTTGTGAGAATATCTCTAGTATTAACATCACATTTTTGGCACTTCCCAAGGAGATAAGCTTGAGATACAATTTTCAAACAGAAATAACCTAACTTGAGGGGGAAAAAAAGGTTTAATAGAAAAAAAAACTTCAATTAATGATTTTCCTTAATAAATATCCTTAAATAAGCGGTTTGACCTTTACATTCCTAGCCTATTCCTGTATAAAATAGGAGATAATCTACCTTACAATAATATTTCATTACCCATCAAAGCTTCTAGCTCAGCAATAATGTAAACTTACCACTTAAACTTCAAAATGTTTCCACCAAAAAATTCCATTGTAGGAATATTAAAAATGCAATGCACTTTCCTTCTTGAAGTACTTTACTGAACAAAACATGTCTTTTCTTCAATGTTTTGGGGTCACCATTATGACTCATAATGAACCATGTAGCTGAGGCAATAACATGGTGCTAGTGTTTGAAGCTAAATCCTCAGTCACTTTTTTTACAGTGCCTTTTCATTTGTAGGGCTAAGAAATCATAACAGTATGGGTAGAATTATTCATAGATATACAAATTGGCTTAAAAGAGAGTGCCTTGCTTAAGTTATAGAATATTGTTTTTGTAAGGTTTTCCTTCTATTCACTTAATTTTCACTTTTTAACTTGTTTTGCTTTCATAATGTACTCAAGATCATTATTTTTGTTGGTTCTAAAACCTTCTGTGAGTGAAGGTAACTTTCTGTTACAAAAATACCACTAGCAGTTCTATGGCAATATAGGCTACTTTAATATATCCCTGGACACAACATCATGTCGTAGCTTGCCTCAAAAGAAAAGGCAGAGTGATTGGGAGGAGATGAGTGAGCCAAGGTGAAGGTGAATGAGATTAGAATAGAGTAATATGTATAAAGGAAAGGTAATTATTGTATTTTTTGGCTATAGAAATTTAAGTCTGTGAAGTTTAAAGTATACTCACAAAACAGCCAGGTAACAGAGGTTCATACCTATAATCTTATCTACTCAGATTACTTAGCCTTAGTAAAAAGCTGAGCAAGAGCATGAGGCCCTGAGTTCAAGCCCTTGTATCAGCACACACACACACACACACACAAAATACAATACATGGGAGTCTCACATTTACTTAAATTTCACTCAACCAACTGATTTTTCATTTGTAGTTGAGGGATTGAAGACCATAAACACTGAATATTCAAGCATTTGACCATCTTTAATATGTAAATATTTTAAAGTCATTTGCTTTGAAAATATCGAATTGGCATTCTCAAGTTGCACAATTTATTTTTTGTGATATAGTCAAATTTAGGAGAAAACTACTTCTAAATTCCAACGAAGCATTGTTAGATATTTATAGATGACTATCAAAATAGTTCATAATCTGTGACTTCTATTATTTCTTCCAAATCCTATACTTTGTCTACAAAACACTAAGTAAATTCATTGTACCTAGTTATAAAGTAAAGCAAAATGGATTTTTTAGAAACTTCAATAATTCAAAATACTGAGTACAATAGTGTATTCTTACTTTAAAAATTTTTTCCCACATATTTTAAGTATCTTCCAGTACTTAGGCTTGAACTCAGCACCTGGAAACTGCTCGTTAGCTTTATTCACTCAAGGCTGATGCTCTACCACAGCTCCATTTCTTGTTTTTGCTGGTTAACTGAAAGTAAGAATCTCACAGACTTCTCTGCCCAGGCTGGCTTTGACCTCCAGTTCTCAGATCTCAGCTTCCAAAGTAGCTAGGATATCTGGCATAAACCATGGGTCTGTGTCCCTATTTTTTAAATGAATAAAGTTTTCAATAACTTGTATTTTAGGAAAAAAGGTTTTAATTAGGATTTTCTTACCAAGTTATGATTTAACATTTATCAGATGTGTAAATATACAAATATGATAGCAATTTTTAAAACTTGTAAATAGTTGGCCATACAAAATTACAGCACACTGGAAATAAATCCCTCCCACATTTTGTACAAACTACATGATTTTGATATACAAAGATTCTGTTTTTATTACACTGACAATGTACAACCAAGACTATTTACAATGCAAAAAAAGTATATAAACCACAATTTAACTTTCTGCTACTGGCAGCCACTATAGTTTAGGAGGTAGCTTTAATTAAATGAGCAGAAGCCACATTTCCCAACTCGTGTTCTAAAAATAATTTACATAAGATAAAAATTCATTATATGCACAGTATGTACAGTTTAATTATTAAACTGCAACTTAGCTTAATTTTTTGTATATCCAGGCTAACTCACATGGCAGTAGGTTTGCAATTGATTTAACCTTGTTTAAAAAAAAGAAACTTACTGAGCAATTATAACTTTATGCCTCCATACAGAAACATGTCAGAAGCCCACAGATGAAAATCAAGTACTTAGAAAATATTTAAGGACAGAGCATTTAACTTTATTCCTTTTATCTACCCTCCCCCCTTAATGGCACATTTTTAATGTCTAACTGGGGTTCAACATCTGACCCACTGAATGAACCATTTGTAAGTGGGAAAATGGAGAAGGTATATGGACACATCTACTTAGCAGTGCAGGAGAATCCAGCGGTTTGAGAACTAAATGGAAGTGCTTTCTGTCACAGTTATTCCAAGTTATTTCCAATAACTTAATATATTTACCCCTGATTTACTTTCTGTATAGTCCAAATTGTTAGTTCAGCACATACCAACAAAACTGGAAAAAAAAATCAGTAGAGTCAGTGATGACAAAAAATACTTAATGGAAAACTGCACAGAGCCATTAAATCCCTCAGGAACCATTCAAATCCATATATTTTTAGCCAAATCAACTAAACCCACACAACAATTAGCCTGTTGCTTTTCCTCAGTAGTACAATTACAAAATACTAAGGAAAAAAAATACTATGATCACAACCAAAGCAATGTATAAGGATGCGAAGCAAATGGTCTGCTATGTTTTGTTTTGTTTTTAGAAATCTAACAGCTGTTAATATTGTTTTAAAAAACATCTTCAGGTTTTAGATTTATAAATCACATGAACAAGATGAGAATACAAAACACAAAAAGGTAATGCCTGTGCATACTCTTACAGTGTGAGCTGAGAGACTGTCCCTTTTTCACCCCTGCAGTAAATTGTCCTGAGATTAATGGTGAAACATTAAGTAAGATTAGTAAGACTTTTCAGTTATCTAAAATCACATTTAATTTCTTTTTAAATATTAACAGCTGTTCTCTATCTTGTGCTTTATTCAGAAACATAAAAATTTGCATCTTAGGATTCACAAAGAATGAACTTTATAATATCGCAAGACTACACCCAAATTCTTTTCAAGTTTTATTTATTTCAAACAGACCCCACATGGCTTAGACATTACATTTATTTTTTTTCCCCACCAATTTATAGTTTAGGCACCTGTTCTTTGAAAATGTCTGGGTTTGAGAAATAAACTGCCACCTTCCCCTTCCTCTAAGTGGTACCAGACAGTAATTACAGACATGCTTTCCAGAAGAAAGATCAGAATAAGGTCCACTCTAGAAACACTGTGATTTTGGTTGATGAGGAAATGGTCGGAAACACAGTAGTTCAGTCTTTCACTCTTGGTAGATTGTAAGCATAGCGCACCAAAGGAAATCCTCGGCTCTGATAGAAGCAGGCTCTTCCGCAGGCCTGCACCTGGTCAGAACTGTCTGAGACGAAGGAATCCTCTTCATCTGCGTAGTCCGAATGGGCCGACTGCGTGCCACAGTCAGACCAATAGCCCTCGGGTCTTTGGCAAGAAGCCACTGCCAAGGCAGGACAGCTGTGTGATTTGATGAAGTGTTTGCATGACACTGGTTTTGTCAGAAGGAAGGATTCACAGCAGTCGCACACGGTCAGGTTCCCCTGCAGGTCAGAGTACACGCCACAGTCGTAGTAGAAGTCTGGCTCCACACAACCCCCCTGGCTGCTGATGGAAACGGAGACGGATCCGCTTTTCTTGGTCACACGATGCTTCAGTAACTTCCATTCTTCTTTAAACTTTGGGTTGAAGAACACGTACAGGACCGGATTCAAGCAAGCAGGCAACGGGAAAAAAATCAGAGTGACCGACTTCATTATTTCAGGACTGATCGAGATGGCGGTGATCAGCGGCGCAAAGGAGAAAAACGCAACAGGGCAGAAGAAGATGCAGTTGGTAAAGATCAGCCACGCCACATGCTTAATCATGCCAGACTGGGAATTCTCCGAGAGGTCTTCCTTTTCCAGGTTGCAGTACAGTTTCGTGTAGATAACGGCCATTAATAGAAACGCTAGGGAGTTTAACAGCACTAAGGTGACAGTGTATCCTAAGGACGGCGTCTCTCCGGTCGGGAACGGCAAGCACAAGGGGGAGGCGGAGTACTCTCCTGTATGGAACAGGGGGAAACAGCCCGCCACGGCAGCCCCCAAGAAAGCGCACAGGGCAGCCACCTGGAACTGCTTGAGATGATTGCTCTTCCCGTTTTGTATCATGCCTTTTGCAGAGAAGCTTCTTTCCACCACTGCTAACATTAGTAAAAATATGGCACTTTCTGAGGAGAAAACTGCCAGAAACCCAGCAACTTTGCAGCCGCTGCCAGTCTCCCACCAGATGCCAAAGTCAGCAAACCTGCCCCAGGATACAGCATCAAGGAACGTGAGGATGCCAGTGTAGACTCCCATGAATAAGTTAGACACTGAGATCAAGCCTATGAACAATTTGGAGGAAGGGAGTGATGTACAAGATGCAAATGTGGTTACAATGACAAGCAGGTTGAAAAACAATGCAACCAAGAAAATGAACCACACGGTAAGACGAATCATCCAGCTTCCCAGTAAATATTCACAGGGTTTAAAAGCACCTATGATGAAAAAAAGAAAACACAGTAAGAGGCAATATTTAAAAATACCCTATTTCCTATGCTTAACAGCTTTATAGACTAATGACAGTTGACTCCTGAGGAAGTCTGCTACCTATGTGAATTAATCAAATTGAAAAGGTGACGACTTTTTAAGATATTTCAGTCATAGAATAGGCCAATTTTACAAATAAACTGGCTTTAATTTAATTAGATATGGCTTCAATTTCCCAGAAAAATGTCTAACACATAAAAGGTATGTGATAATATTGGGGACCTGGAATTAAATGCTTCATGACATGTAATCTTACCTAGAGAAAGGAACTTATATCTGTATAAATTTCATTTTATCACTTGAGGATGGTAATGTCTGTTTCACTGAGCTGTGAAGCATGTAAAATGATAAACAGGATACTTAAGCAGGATGCAGAATATATAGTTGGACTTTAGTAAATATTAGCTCCCTTTTTCTAGTCTACATAAACTTCATAACAGTATACATATATGCACATATTTTAAACATATTATTACCTATTTCTTATAGCTTTAAAAGGCAACCTGAAGAGGAAGGCTAAGACACATATAGTTACCTTCCTGTTTTACCCAGAGAAACTGACATTGTAAAGCCTTCGCCCCAACAAGGGTCATTCAGTAAGACAGTAGAGCCAGTATTAAGCCCACATTGATATAATTATACAATGCTTGATTCAAACAACTATATAACACATGAGTTGTGAGAACTGACTTAATAATTTTTCCTTTTTTATTTTATTTATTTGGTTCCAGTACTGGTTTTTGAACTTAGAACCTTACACTTACTAGGCAGGAACTCTATTACTTGAGCCATACTGCCAGCTCTTTTTGATTTTTGTTGTTTTGTTGTCCAGGAGAGGCTGGACCTTGATTCTCAATTATGCTTCCCACATAGCTGGGATGTCAAGCACACTCCACAGTACTCAGCTTTTTATTGATTGAGATCGGGTCTAGAGAATGTTTTGCCCAGCTGCCCTAGAACTGTCATTTTCCTGACTTCTGCCTCCTAAGTAGCTAAGATTATGGATGGGATCCACCACACTCAGCACATTCAGTAACTGGATTGTCTGTTCTAGAAATTCACTGTCACATGCTATCCTTGTCATAAGTGAGAACTGTTTCATATAAAAAAACTAGAAATGAAAAAAAATGAGAAACACAAGAATCTATGTATCACAATTGTCTGAAAGATATGTTCTATTTTTCTGGACTATCATGAAATTTGATATATCCAAAAAGCACTTTAGTCCTCAAGACAGTTATAGACCCAAAAACCATTTACCTGATTTCCAGATCACACAAAAATTTGTAACTTAAGGCTGGGCACTGATGTCTCCAATTAACCAGCAAAAAACTGAAGGTGGTACTGTGGCTCAAGTGGCAGAGAGTCAGCCTTGAGCAAAAAAAGTAAGAGCAAGTACCCAGATAAACCCTAAACTTAAGTCCCAGGACTGACACATATACACATACATACAAATTGTGACTTAAATTTTATTTTCACTCTCCCTATCAGAAGAAGGGAAGCTCTTTAACTTTAACTTTCTTTCTGTATGGGAACTCATTATTTTTCAAGAAGGAGGGGTAGCGCATCTGACCTGGAAGAAAAGGACACCTACAAAAGTCTAAAAGTGACCAACACCCAGATTCTCTCTGTGGAAGCCTACTACCTCCTTCAAACCTAAAAGGATCTATGTTCTCCTTTGTTGCCTGATTCTGCATGAGCATATGTGGGTTTGTGTGTGTGTGTGTGTGTGTGTGTGTGTGTGCATATGTGTGCATGTGTGTACTTACTATAACTGAGTTCACCCTTACTGTTACCTTACGGAGATGAGCTCAGACCAGCTTTCTCCCTGGACAAGTGTAGAAGAAATGGAATCACTGCACGATCAGTAACCTCCCTTTAAGAAAACCACTCCCTTCTCTCTGGATCTTCAGCTTTCTATGTATACTCTCTAACATATGACCAATGGAGCAACTGAGTAGTTATCCATCTTCTAAAAATGAATACATAGAGACACACAATGCATTACATAAACTTAAGATTCCTGCCAATTTCTCCATATATGTATCTGCTAACTTTAAGCTTATTATCAGGCTGAGGATGTGGATCAAGTAGTAGAGTACTTGCAGGCAAGCAAAAGGCCCAGAGTTCAAACCCTAGAACCACACAAGAAAATAAAAAGCTTATTCTTTACACAAATCACTGAATTAAGTATTCAACAAATAGCACCACAGAAGCTCACAGTCTGGCAATCACAGTAGTGAATCATAATGTGTGATTCCGACATAAAATCAATGTCTAGATTATCCCATGACATCAGAGCAATGAAATCTCCTTTGTGCAGGCAAACAACTTCACAAAAAGTAGTTTATTTTATAGTTAAATTATTAATCCATCTTTGTTATATTAGGTATAATATTACAAATATATGGAAGCAGTTTAATAATTTTCCCAAGACTCATAATTTAATGAATCATAAGTGGCTTAGTTACATTTTAAAATAATACTAAAAATATTAAAAACCCTAATAGACCAGTGATTTGTAGAAAGAGTCAAAAGAATATTAGGAAAGTGCCTCTTTTAGCTGCGTGCCAGTGGATAACACCTATAGTCTTAGAGCTATTCAAAAGGCTGAGATTTGAGAAATGAGGTTCAAAGCTAGATTGGGTAGAAAAGTTTGTGATAATCTTATCTCCAAAAGTAACCATTAAAAAAAGACCCAAAACAGCATTGCTGGAGACAAAGCTCAAGTGGCAAAGCACTAGTCAAGCAAGAATGTCAAGCAAAGTTCAAGGCCTTGAGTTCAAATCCTGATATGGGAAGGAGTGCCTCTTGTGGGTACAATGGCTGAAATCTGTAATCCTAGCTAATTGGGAAGCAATAATAAAGGGATCAAAGTTCCAGGCCAGTTTGGGTCAAAATAAAATATAATACTAGCTGAAGATCTTGGCATGTGCCTGTCTTCCCAAGCTATGAGAAGAACACAATAGTTGGGTGGCATATTCCTGTAATCCAAGCAACAGGTAAGCATAAATTGGTGGAATGTCCAGGACAGATCAGGCATAATGTAAGACCTTATCTCAAAAATAATCAAAGCATAAAGGGGCTGGTGGAGTGGCTCAAGTGGTAGTGAACACCCTTAACATGTGCAAGAGTTCAAACCCAGTACTGGAAAAAGAAGTGGAGGGGGGAGAGCCAGGGAAGGGGAGGGAGGGCAGGGGAGAGGGAGAGGGAGAGAAGAAGGAAGGAAGAAAAAGGAAGGAAGGAAGGAAGGAAGGAAGGAAGGAAGGAAGGAAAGAGGGGAAGGAGAAAAAGTCTCTTAAGCTCTTAAGCAGTATGTGCCTAATCCTTACCCTGAAAAATCTTAAGGTACATAGTGGGATTCAGTGGATAGGACCCTGAAATCCTGAAAAAGATGCTTGAGCTACCTATCAGCAGACCACATTTGGAGTCAGTAGGCCTTACAAGATCATCTAGTCCCACCCCTACTCCATAGAAATCATATCCATCCCCTATGTGTCAAGATTATTTAACCTATGCTTACTTAAAGTGAGAAACATGGCAAATTATATTGGGCCTTACCTGTTGAGGGTGTACAATGGATAATTATTTGACTGTGCTCTTCATTTTCAACACTGCTTGTGACATTGGTTGCATCAGCAGTACCTGAACATATCACATAAAGTATGCTCAATTAAAATTGGATGCAATTCAAAAGTGCCACATTTCCCTACCTTTTTTTCCCCTCTCATTGTAAACCTAGCTTATATGAGTCTTGATAATATATCTGTGATACTGATCACACAGGAAATGCCACAGACTTTATATTGATCCTTCCCAAACTGATTATAACACAGACCCATTGATTAATGCATTAAGGAGTGTTCTGTTTTAAAAAGTTCATGCACTTGCCTTTGTCCTTTGTCACACTATGGTCTTGGAGACTGTTATCTTCTGTGTTCAAATGTGCATAAGAGTCACAACCCCAAAATGCACAGCACTGATAAGCATAGGGTACTGATAAAGACCTGGTGAAAAATTGTAAAATACACAATGAAAGATGAGGGAAGATGGGGGTGGTGGTGACACTGATCAACATACCTTGTACTTATAAACTGACTTCTGGATTGTACACCCCATAAAAATACACATTGAATCTCAATTTCTCAGATAGGAGTTCATTTGGTTAGAAACTATTTTAATCTCTGAAAACTCCAGTGGTGAGTCAGGAAGACCTAACTGCCATGTGTCTTATAGGCTGGCCATTTATTATTTCCAGGCCTGTTTCCTCATCTATGAATAGCATCCATGTAAAGTTCATAAAGATAATCACAAAGACATATTACAAACTTGTCCTTTTGAAGTTGAATGTGTGTTAAGCCATATTTAAATTTTCATCACAACAATGCAGTTTTTAAATGTTCCCCGGCACCAGTGGCTCACACCTGTAATCCTAGCTACTCAGGAAGCTGAGATCTGCCCAGCAGGAAAGTCTGTGTGAGCCTCTCATCCCCAATAAACTACTCAGAAAAGGCCAGAAATGGTGCTTCAGCTCAAAGTGGAAGAGCGCACTAGCCTTGAACAAAAGATCAGAGACAGCACCCAGGCCCAGAGTTCAAGACCCAGGACAAGCCAAAAAAAAAAAAAGAAAAGTAAATGTCTATAATACCTTTTATACATATCTTAACTATGCTCAATTTACCTTCACATAAATATCCAACGTCACTTGTGACTTTGCACCATTAAATAAATTGGCTTTGTTCATATAAATGCAGTGAAAGTATTTATTGCCTTCTTCCTCAATAATAGTCTCAAGTACTTTTCACTATCCATAATGAGATCATACTCTATAAATCTGAAGTCTCTATGAAGTTTTACAGCATTATATCTACTTGTCAGCTCACATGATATTGTTTGTGATATTAGTAAAGAAAAGGCATTATATTCATTAAAACACTTAACTATTCTGTATTTTTAGTTCATGTTCTCAACAATACTCCAAATCTACAAATCTATAAAAGATAGAGGTAGAAAGTAAATATAATCTAGCAAGAAAATCTTGGAAACAAAGAAAGAAAGGGGTGGTGGGGTATGGGGGGAACAAAACCTCAGAACACTATAATTTGGGGGCTTACTATAAACCCAGTGAAAAAGAATAAGCAAAAACATACCTGAGATTAGCAAAGTCTTTTGCTGATAAGGGGTCTTTCAGCTTAAAGTTGCCCACAAGTTTTAGCTGGTTTAGCCCATTCAGGCCTTCCGTGGGAAATGAAGTTAGCTCATTGAAACTTACATCTCTAAAATGTGAATGAGACTTTGAGTTAGTTCCCTATGTAAAAAAAAAAAAATCACAAAAATCTCTCTATATATTAACATCATAAACGTTATATCCCTAAAATGATAGATGTACCATGTGTGTGTTATGTAAGAAGATGTTACTATCTCAATATATTTTAGCAATTTTGATTTTGACCATGTTAAAACACAAGTTTCAAAGCTTGGGGGCGGGGAGAGAAGGAGGGAGAATATGTCTTGTGCCCCAGTAGGCAGGAGGCTGAGGCAGGAAGATCAAGTATTCAAGGCCAGGCTGGGCTACATTGTGAGACACTATCTCAAGGAAAGAAAAAAGAAAAACTTCTCTTCATAGCTCTAGAATACTACTTCATATAATTATCTGCATACTTACAGGTTAGTAACTGGCCCAAGCTTAGCAAAAGCTCTGCTGTGAATTTCATGGATCAGGTTTCTACTCAGGTCTCTGCAATTTAGAAGTAACATATTAATTTTTCTGAAGATGTAACATAATATCTTTGATGATAACAAAGACCTTCAATCTTGTCCAGCAACAGTTTTTCCTGTATGCTTTATTGCCTCTCTTTTGTGAAAATTTATTTCTTAAAACAGAATCCCTATAGCAGCAAAGCTGGCAACTATTTCAAAACAGTTGTAAATATTCTCACCTTTATCATTCTGGTACCAGTTCAAAACTATAAATGATATGAGAGAACCTTTGGTACTATTAACTAGAGGAAGAAAAGCCCAGCCCTTACAAGACTGAAAATAAAAATAGGCTTCATAGTGTTTGCCTTCTCAAAGGTTAGTGATAAGACTCCAGAGAAGACAAATAGAATCAATAAACAAACAAGGGCATTCCAAGAGGGCTGCAGATATCTTTCTTTCCCTAATCAGGAAATAAAAATCCTATCAACAGCAAAGCTAGCTCTACATTCAGCAACACACCCTGAAAAAAAATTCTGCTTTTACAGAATTAACAAATCAGAAGAGTAATCTATAACCACACTTATGTTGGGCTTTAAAGGAAATTTAAAGATCCATTAAGTTCATCTAGAACGCATGTCCTGAATAACAGAAAAACTTGAAACAAGTTGGTTATAAATCATGAAAAGACTTGCTTTCCATGGCTGTCAATCAGTGCTCTCAAAGTCATGGCAACTAGGATCCAGCTCCTGTCCACATGACTGCCCACACATACAGAATGCCTGTCCATCACAGAAACAGACAACAACACCTCTAGTACAGTGCCTGTTTATTGTTGTTTGCTATTGCTGTTCTTTATGGTGCCTAGGACCAAATCCAAGGCATTGGGCATCATGCTATCCCTGAGCTGTAACCACAGCCTCTTTGATTTCTTAAAGTGGAGCCAGTAGGAAAATAGATTAAATATATTAAAATTTTCAACATTTTTCTATATTGAAAAAGATGCATTAATTTAGTGCATTACATTTTCCAAACTAACATTCTATAAAAATGGTGACAGTTTTGTCTTGGTCATCTCTGTAGTTCCAGGCTAATGCCTGATGCAAACATATACTCATATTCACACACACACACACACACCCTGGACATGTGCTTGTTAGATAAATACTTAGTCCTTTTGCTTTTTAGTTTTTTTTTTTTTTCAGATAGGGTCCCATGCATTTGCCTGAGCTGGATTTAGACCACAATTGTTCTACCTCCATTCTCAAGTAGCTTAGATTACTGGTAGGCACCATCTCTCCTGACCCTAAATACATTTTAACATGAGTGCTTCTGTTATACATAAATGAGCTATACTACTCATGATAGACAACCCAGAGCAAGAGTCTGCCAACTTTGCCTTTTACTTGGCCAAAGAATAAATATTTTTACCTTTGTGGGTCATGTGGTCTCTGTTGAAACTATTCAACTGTGCCACACCATGAAAAAAGAAGCTTAGACAACACTTCAACAAAAGGCCTGGCTTAGTTCCAACAAAACTTAATTTATGAAAACAGGAAGCAGGCTAGTAGAGTTGACTCATAGGCAGTAGCTTGCTCACCCTAGCTCTAAAGGATGGAGAACTCACTATTAAAATTTGGAAACAAACTCCATCATTCAGGTTATATACATTTATAATTTTTCACTCAGTAAGGTACAATAGCATCAATTAGCTCAGGAAAAACTATTAAAAATTGATTATATAAAGTACAATGTGATAACAAGGTAGACAATATTTATGGATCATAAATTGAATCTTTAAATGGAACTATTGGCATGCAAAGTATAGTGACACATTAATTTATAGCTCAACAAAAAACGTCTTAATAATAATCATAGGAAAACTTACAGAATCCTTAGGTTTGCCAGGCCTTGAAAAGTATTTTCCTTTATTTGGTGGATTTGATTACGTTGCAATGAACTGAAATAAAGAAGAAAGAAGAAGGAGAAGAAAAAGGAGGAGGAGGAGGAGAAGAAAAGGAGAGGGGAGGAGGAGGAAGAAAAGAAAAAAGGAAAAAGAGGAAGGGAATGAAAGAATAGGAGAAAACAAAACAAAAATTACTTTTTCTAATTGGAACAGTAACATTGTTAGTTAAACATTTTCTAAGTTTAAGTATTCATTTGTATTTAATAATTGTTCTTGTGAAAAGTAAAGAGAACTGCCATTTCCTCATGCTAAAAATAAAAAAAGTGGGATTAAGTGCTATTACATCCTAAATTAAACTAGGAGTTAATTAGTACACCATCAAAATTCTTTATCAAGTCCACGAGGTGAGAGAAGGTGACACAGTGTGAAAGAACCCAAGCCAAGTAGCACAGGAACCAGACAGCTGATAACCTCTTCCATCACATCCCAACCAGCTTCCGTAATGGCAGTCCTAGAAGAGCACATGGGTGGGCTATAGGATTCATGACTGTTTACTCTCAGCAGCCAGGGCAAGATTTGTTTTGCTTTTTAGATATACCCTTGCCCTTTTATAGCATCTAATAGAACGGCTGATGAATAAGTGTCTAATGAAGGCCAGTTGTTAGCCCATGTTTATTATCCTAACTAATTAGGAGGCTGAGCTCTACAAATCAGTGTTGGAAGCCAGCATGGGCAGATAAATCTGAAAAATGATCTCAAATTAACCAGCATAAAGCCAAAAGTGAAGGTGTGGCTCACGTGGTAGAATGCTGAAAAATCTGAGGGAGAACAAGAAGCCTGGAATGCAAACTTCAGTACTGTCACAAAAAATAGATACGCTGTGTGCCAGTGACTCATGCCTGTAATCAGAGCTACTCAGGTGACTGAGATCTGAAGCTCATTGTTCAAAGTCAACCAATTAACCACCAAAAAGCTGAAGTAAAGCTGTGACTGAAGTGGTAGAGCACTAACCTTGAGCAAAAGTGCTCAGAGACAGCATCCAGATCCTGAGTTCAGGCCCTAAGACTAGCACACACATGCACACACAGGTAAAAGACAGATGATATAAATTGTATTCTTTTTGTTGTTGTTGCTGTTGGTCATAGAGTAACTCTTTTGCTCAAGGCTGGCACTCTACCACTTTGAGACATAGCTGCCATAGCTGGCTTTTTCTGTGATTAATTGGAGTTAGGAGTCTAGACTTTCCTGCTTGGAGTTGGCTTCCAACTGAGATCCTCAGATCTCAGCCTCCTGAATAGTTAGGATTATAGGCCTGAGCCACAAGTGTCCAGCAGATGATATAAATTAAAAAGGCCAATTTGCCATTTTAGTTAAAGGAATACCTGATTATATGAATCTAATTTCTTAACAGTAATAGTTCAGGTTAGTAATAGTAACAGTTTACTAAACAAAGGAAGTGCTTAGTGAATTAACAATACAATATTACAAAAATTAAAAAAAACTTACATTTCTTCTAGAGCATGACATCCATTAAAACTTGGAAGGTCTCTTATATTGTTGTAAGACAAGTCACTTAAAACAATAGAAATTGACAAATCAATGTCACCATTAGAATTGTATATTAGAAACATTATACTCAGAAGCACTGAAAGCAGCAATAAGATCTTCAAAAAAAGAGCTGAATGAGGAAAGCAACTATTTTTAACCTAAAACTTGTAAGTTCCCAGGGTACCTTGGTGATACAAGACGCTTAAGATTCATAAAGTCCAAATGTATCATGTTGATTATAGATAATATAAAATATGCTAAAATATATTAATCTATGCACCAAACAAAATACAATATGGAAAATATATAATTGTTTTAATTGATAAAGCTACAAGTGTTTGAAAATGTTCTGTTTTTTTTTCAATATTGTTTATGCCATAAATAATTTCTGTTTCTTTTTCAATTAAAAAAAAAGCACTAGGAGAATGGTATGCTTACACAAATCTTTTTTTTTTTTTTTGGGTCCGGTTGTGGGGCCTGACCTCTGGGCCTGGGCGCTGTCCCTCAGCTCTTCAGCTCAAGGCTAGCGCTCTACCACTTGAGCCACACTGCCACTTCCAGCTTTTTTTTTTCTTTTTGCTTATGTGGTGCTGAGGAATCGAACCCAGCGCCTCGGGCATACAAGACAAGCGCTCTACCACTGAGCCACCTTCCCAGCCCGCTTACACAAATCTTTTTAAACACTCATATCCAATAAAGTATCAGAATGGTAACCTTCCAACCTCATCACTATTTTCTCTCATTGGTGGCCATCCTCTTCCCATTTACACCATTTAATTGCTTACACAGTCAGTCACTTAACATTACTCTCTCCCTCCAGTAAATGCTTAGTAACAACTTAGCACTTTGTTCTGGTGACATGCTTACATCCTTCATTTCCATTTCTAGTCCTTTAGGAAGCTACATAATTACTTCATTCCTGATTAGAGGAAGGTTTAGGTTCTGCTTGTGGATCTTACAATCTGTTGTGGATCAAAGAGAAGAATATGGGGTCTGAATGCCCCTAGGGAATCAAGAGTAAGGACAGACTCAAGAAAGAAAAATTAAACAAAACAAACAAAAAACCCATAGGTTTGACATATAACTAAAAAATAGAGTGCTTGCCTAAAATGTGAAGGCTCTGGGTTTAACTCCCAGCATAAAAAGAGGAGGAGGAGGAAGGGGGGGGGAAGGAGAGGGGGAGGCGAAAGGGGAGGAGGAGGGGGAGGGGAGGGGAGGGAAGGAAGGCTGGGTAAGTAGCTCAGTGGTAGAGTGCTTGCCTTGCATTCATGAGGCCCTGGGTTCGATATCTCAGCATGACATAAGCAGAAAAAGCAGGAAGTGGCATTGTGGCTCAAGTGGTAGGGTGCTAGCCCTGATCTGAAGAGCTGAGGAACAGTGCCCAGGCCCAGAGTTCAGGACCCACGACCGACAAAAAAAAAAAAGAGGAAAAGGAAGAAGAGGAGGAGGAGGAGGAAGCAGAGGAAATGGGTGGTAGAGGAGGAAAACAAGAGTGAAAGAAAAGGGAAAGAAAGAAGGGAGGGAAGGAGAAGAAGAGGATCAAGGAAGAACCTAGCTTAGTTTCTCTTTATTCAATACATAACTCAGAAGATTGTGACAGACACAAGAACTGAACCCAAATTCAGATGCACATGACCTCTCCAGTAGACCACTAATCTTGCCTGTTTATGTGAAAGAAGCAAATAAAAAGTAATTGTATGTTAAAGCTACCTTCCAAAAATAGTTTATTAAAAAATAAAGCAGAACACTTGTAAAGTACATACAAGAAAAGTATGAAGAGCAGGGAGAAAGAATCGAACTTACAGAGTCCTGAGCATCTTTTGTTTTTGGCACAAGTTATCAGGAATGCTGCTTATCTTTGTACCTGTCAAGGTCCTGTGGGGAGTTTAAAAAAAAAAAAGCATTGTTCATCTAAAAAAATATTTCAAGTCAGCATGGTAAAAATGTTATTCTCATACACAAGAATAAATTCTCATGTGCTTGTGCATACAAGAGTCAATGAATCCCATTTCCTAACAACTCCCTAATGGTAGGTTGGTAGGAAGGTGAATTAACCCTCAATCTAACATCATCTTTACTGTAAGGAATAAAAGCTTAGCGTTCAGATAATGGACTAGGAGAAAAATATGTATTTATAGCCATGCCCTAGCTACAATTACCTGAAAGCTGTGTCACCTTCTTACATTCAACATGTGTGAAACCACCTTGGCGTCTTGCCCTGGATATTGTTTCTGTCTTTTCTGTCAGTCACCTAGACACTGCATTTTAAAATACTCTCCTCTACCTATGTTTTCATTTGCTGTCAATCCAAGCTTCTGTTACTTCTTTCTCCATAATATGCTCATATCTAATGCTTTTTCTCTAAGCCACGTCCTGTTTTCATTTGTGAAGAACCATAAAATAGACACTTTAAAAATTTTAACCTACCAAGAGTTAACAAATTTCTGGTTTTGGCACTACTAGTGTTTGAATTCAAAGTCTTAGCCTTGTTAGATGGGCACTAAAACACCTGAGCAATACCTCCAGCCTGGAGTCAACAAATTTAAAGAAAAAGTATTATCATCAAGAACTACTTATATGAGAAAATGTGAAAGGCAATAAATTTTTAATTAGCTTACATTAGTTATACAGAAGGAATTTCATTGTTATGTAAAGGCAATGATTTCTATTAGCGTATTCATTACCAAATATGTCTGAGTAATGACATGAAGAATCATTAGAAAGGGCCTGTATATAAGATGCATATATAAATTTAAATATTTAAATAACTGCTTTCTACGGGATTAAATAATCAATAGACCACTTCCTATAGATAAATCAGCTCCTGTCAAAGCCAGCTCTTATGTACAGGAAACAATGAAACTAGACATTCAGGCTGGGATAATTTAGGGTTAGAAAACTCCCTGATGGAATAGATGTCATCATTTCCTCTTCCAAAGTCATGAGTCCTCTCTCCTCTTACCTCTCCCTCTTCCTTTCTCGTCCGTCCCCCCCCCCATGAGTGCTATCCCTGAGCCTCTTTGTGCTCAAGGCTAACACTCTACTACTTGAATAGATATCACCATTTCCACTGCAAAGTCATGAATCCTCTCTTTCCCTCCCTCCTCCCCCCTCCCCCGCCTCCCTAGCATGAGTGCTATCCCCATGGCACCACTTCCAGGTTTTTCTGTGTAGTTTATTGGAAATAAGAGTTTCACAGATTTTCCTGATTGAGCTAGCCCTGCCTGAGCTAGCTTTGAGTCACTATCCTAAGATCTCAACCTCCTGAGTAGCTAGGATTACAAGCACAAGCCATCAATGCCCAGTTTCCAGCCCGCTCTCGAAACTCTGCATCCAACTTTGTCTAAATTCTTAAGCCCAAACTTCTAATGGCACTGAGAGTTACAACTTTACTGGTTTAGTTACCTTTTAGATTTTCTCTCCACCAACTAGCTCCACTGAACAGAATGACCCAAAACACAATGTATTCGCCTCCATCATGATTCTCAATGAAAGGAACTTGGGAGGAATGACCTCAAACCCACCCATCACCATCATCATTAAAAAGACTGGCACCCAGCTAACATCCTGCCAGCCCCATACTTACAGACTCTCCAGATGGATAGTTCCAGTCAAATTGGGGAATTTCTGTACCATGCTTGCACCTCGAATGACTCTTTAGGAAATTGGGAGAAAAGAAGTGATTTTAAATTAACTTTTTTTCATACATAAATTTTCCATTTCATTTTCCAGACATTTTGAAATTATAGTATTACTGTACCTAAAAGATCACCTAATTTGACCTCTTGAAAGTACTTGAAAACATATTTGGTCAAATGTTCACATAAATAAGAAACATGGTAAATTTTCAGTCATCTTTTGGACTTTTGCCCAAGAACAGAAAAAGAAAAAAAAATCTATTTTCTGAAGACATAATACATTCTTGTTTTCCATTAGGAAATATTCAGGTATGTTTTTAAGCTTGCATAATACTTACAAGGAATGCAGATCAGATAGATTGTGAAATGCTGAGTTCCCCACAAAAGACAGAGGATTGTCATACAAATGTCTGAAAAAAATACAAAAAAAAAAGAAAAGAAAAGAAAAAAGGAGAGAAAGTTTTTGTTTTTGCCAGTCCTTTACTATAAAATCAATGTCTACACTTTGGCTATATCTAAAGCCCAAATTTTCATTTACATTAATGTTTGGCCTTGTGAAGAGGGGGTTTACATGATAATATATTAAAAGAAACTTTCAAGAATACTTACATAGTTCTTAAGAGTGGATTGCCACCAAATGCTCCATCAGGGATAACAGAAATAGAATTACTATGAAATCCCCTGGAATGACAAAATAGTATTTTGAAATGCATATCCTCTGTAAAGTAAGATAAGTTAAAACCTGAGTATCTACTGTTGTTCAACATTATACAAAACATGACTAATAACAACTACATAAACATTTTCAAAAATGTGGAGCTTTCTGGCGTACACTTGATTTTTTTTTATTGTGAAAATACCGTACAGAGGGGCTACAATTACATGAGCAAGATGATGAGTACATTTCTTATCAAGCATTGTTGCCTCCTCCTTTGTTTCCCTTTCCCACCTCTCCCCCCATCATCCCCCCTCCCCCAACACACTTCTTCACCTGCAACTAATGGGTCCCTCCTATGCATTTATCTTCTGTGTCATCAGCAGAGAACTTTGTAGCATGGGAATATTAGGTATTCTGGTCCCTAAATCTCTCTCACTGTGTTCTCCTTTTTGTCTTTAGGCAATAGATGAACTACTAGCTGTCAGCTCATGACATACAATATCTGTTATGTCATGTACATTCCTGTCTTTGCCTGTGATAAATGCAATATTCAACACTGTCCCTTGTATCTTCCATTTATTTTATTTTTTCCATGTTTTCCAGTCACATCAAACTCCTTCCCTTTAAGTAATGAACTTCTCAATGACTCAAAGCCAGAATGAAAATTTTCTGGAATGATTTATTTATTTTATTCATTCAACACTTATTTCTACAAGCAACAGCTATTGGTCTATATTCCTGGACTGCCTTCCCAATGAGACTGAGACTATAAGCTCCTTTCAAGTCAAGACTGGACAGCATGCCTTTTTACTTCAGTAGCATCTAACACTATGCTAAGAACTATGAACAAACTAGCACACAATCTGACAGTGAAGGATCACCTTCTATGTGTGTATATAGATATTATGTCTGTCTATGTATGTTATGTACAACTGCAATAGGAGGAAGATGTAGGATGTCATCCTTGCAACAAAAAATGGTCACTTCTAGGAATAATGGTATTTAAGAGGATAGAGCAATACTTACAACTCTTTTAGGCTAGGAAGAGCTTTAATAGCCTGAGGAAATTCCTCCAAGTTATTATAATTCAAGTCCCTGGGGCAAAATAAAGGAGGAAAATATAAGAATACAGAATAGTATGTCACAGTTCATAAAACCATTGGGTACAAATGCATGCTAACAGATCATCCCTGTAGTTAGTAAACTTTCCTTACCAACCACACTGTCATTCAAAACCCAGCAGGAGTTTAATTAAATTTACAGCTTTTAAAACACTGAACAGAAAAATAAATTCCATGCCTTTCTCTATGATGTTTTTAGGTCAACAAGTTTACAAATTCAAAGAATTCTGAGAATTGCATACCACTGGAGGATGAAATAAACACATTTTCTGAATAGTACTTCTCATAAAAATTCACCAGAAAACAGAATTTATTGATGATGACAGTAACGAGAAACTGAGGCTTCCATTTGGAGTTCAGAAAAGCTTCCTGACTAACTAATCTGAAGGTGGCTGACTTCAGTTCCATCATTAGCAGGAAAATGAGGAAAAGCTACTCAAGAGACTAAATAAAAAACATTTTTTGAGAATAGATAAATCTTTGCAAATTGAGTTGCTTTTTAATACGTATTTTGGGAAGGAAAGAACATGATGCTCACACTTAGGTATAATTTTTAATAACTAAACCTGAATGGTTGTTCAAAACTGGCTTATTTGCTGGCAAGCATTTAATTATGCTTTAAAGCAAATTGAGATGAATTCAAGAACAAAAGACTTTTCCTTTTTTGGCAGTAAAAAAATTCCCACTGTTAATACCACAATGGAATGACTTAAGTATACTTACAATGTCTCCAGGTTATCTAGTCCATCAAAACAGTGATGACTCAATCTTTTAATTTTATTGTTATGAAGATGCCTATGGAAAAAAGCACCAAAATATATTAAGCATATTTCAATAGCAACTATAATTGTTTAGTATGTTTAAATTGGTGTGCGTTAAAGGAATGGTGTAGCTACACCGTTCAACACTGACTATGGAGCACAGACTCAATGGGCACAGAATACATATAGAAAGGGAAGAAGCCCCACCCCAATCCCATGGAAATGAAATACACTTTGATTAACTTTTCATTTATATGAAACAAAACTTTGTTGAGCTCTCCTATGGGAAGAATAATATGGAACAAGTCTATGAGTTTATATCAGTGGGATTGAAAGCAGATTTTTAAAAGCAAGACCACTTTACTCTGTCCAAATTTTGAAAGCTTAAAAGCAGAAAATCATATATTCTCTGAAGAAAAGCAAGAAATATCCTTGGAATTTATTTCTGTAAGTGTCTCAAAATGGTTTTGCTTCTTTAAACGTTGTATAAACAAATCCATTCCTAGGACACAAGAAAAATCTGTATGAGTGTTTGGTGAATGATCTAATTTTTTTCCTCTCATGATATAAATGACCATTTATTTTAGGGAGACTCACTACTCAACAGATATTATCTTTTGTTTAAAATTCTCCCAATTCATACTTTCATCAAAGCCCTGCAAGGGTGGCTCACACTTGTAAGCTGAAAACTGATCTGAGTTCAAACCCAGCCTGGTTAAAAAAGCTCATGAGACGCCTATCTCCAATTAACCAGTAAAAACCTTGAACTGGAGCTGTGGCTAAAGTGATAGAGTAGTGCTAGCTTTCAAAAGTCAAGCAAGAGCACAAGGCCCAGAGTTCAAGCCCCCGGTGGCAACTCCAAAAAAAATTAAAAATGTTTAAAAATGTTTTAAAAGTCAGAATGTTCATTTAATCTTGTTCAGAAGTAGGATTAGTGAGGTGCTTTCATAGTAATTCATCACAAGAAATCCATTAACACACACAGAAGTTACATCAAGTTAACATTCAGATTACTCACAAAACCACCAGGCTTGAAAGATTGGTGAATGCAAAGTCGGGAATGCTGGAGATTTTGTTGAGAGCCAAGGTCAATGCCTGAAGAGTTGGCAGGTTGCTGAGGGGATGTACGGGGACCTCTGTCAAACTGTTGTCATCCAGCCACAGATGCCGTAACTGAACGAGCCCTTCAAAGCTGTCCTCGGGGACTGAGGTAATATGGTTGGCATCTAAACGCCTGAGAGGAAGGAACAGACACAGCCTCACTCAGTAAGGAATTCTGGTGGAATGAGTCAATCGAGTCATACCATTCTCAGAGCTTTGAAAACAAAAAGGAGTTATAAACTGACCAGAACCACAACATCCCTTCTTTCTTTCCTAGAAGGCCACATTAAATCTAACAACTGTCCAAGACTGTTACATGAAAGTAAGTCATTTCTCTCACCTCTTTTTTAATAAAAGGGATATATCTGAATTTCCAATCTTACAACTGTCATTGGTTAAAGAAGTAAAACTCTTTTGGTTTTATTTCTCTTTGGTTAAAGAAGAAAGCTCTCTCAAAACTCAAACTGGAACTTTGTATTTCACAGTGTACCTACCAAAGATACAAAAAAAAAAAAAAGCAAGAAGAAAATCTAAGCAGAGGTTAAATACAGTACTTGATTTCCAGTGTCACATTATGCCTGATATTTCATGATAAATTTAATTGCTGGGTCTGGGAAGATAGCTCAGTGGTAGAGCGCTTGCCTTGCATGCCTAAGGCCCTAGGTTTGATTCCTCAGCACCATATAAGCAAAAAGAAAAAAGCCAGAAGTGGCACTGTGGCTCAAGTGGTAGAGCACTAGCCTTGAGCTGAAGAGCTGAGGGGCCCAGAGTTTAGGCCCCACGACGGGATCCAAAAAAAAAATTGTTTTTTAATTGCTACTCTGATTTGGTACCACAAAAAAAGAAAATGAGAAAATACTTACAAGTGTTTAATAGCAGTGAACCATTTTCAGTGGATTCTCAACTGCCCTTATACCAACAAATTAAAACTTTGTTTCAGTTTGTACAAAGCAAACTGCTCTTGTCATTATTCTCAAAAATGTAGTTTGCCAAAATTAACAGTTGTTAAGTAAAAGGCAACTTGTCCATAGGAAAAAAACTAATAACTATTCCAATCAAAGTTAGTGTGGCTTTAAAGCTTCTTCATTTTTTCCAAAAGAATTTGGAATTAAGGAACACCTTATTAGTAGGATTATTCATACTTAGTTTTAAGTTCCCATCTGAAAAATCTGGAAACTAAGTCCTAAGATTTATTGTTGGCAAAACCAAGTGTAATTAGAATAATCACTTTTCAACAAAAAGACAACTGGGATGATTATAATGAAGGAAAGTATGTGTTAGGCAAATCACAATGTTCCTCACTGAATCCTTTGTTGACAATTGACACATATATTCATGCCTTACAGTCTTACCTTTAGGGACCAGGGTGGAAAATATTAAAAAAAAAAACAAAACACCTCACAGTATGGGTCTGTTTTTAAAGAAATGGAGTTTGGGAACTTTCTTACACTGCTTATTTATTTATTGTTGTGCTAGGGATTGAACTCTGGGTCGCAGGTATGCTAAGCAAGTGTTGTACTACTGAGCTAGTAAATCCTAAACTTTAACTTTGCCAAATTCCTTCCTTCCTTCCTTCCTTTCCTCCCTCCCTCCCTCCCTCCCTCCCTCCTTCCTTCCTTCCTTCCTTCCTGTTTACTTGCTATACTGGGTTTTCAACTCAGGGCCTATGTTTGTTAGGTAAATGCTCTATCACTTGAGCCACATCCCAATCTCTCCAGTTTTCTGAAATTCAACTTCAGTTCCTGCCATACTCGTTCCTTTCCTTGCCTGGCAAGTTCTGGGCTCCTGCTCCCAACTAACTGTCTCCAACTCCAAAAATCATTCTTCTTTCTAGAGGCAAACTTGCAAGGATGAAGGACAGTTGTCTGGAAAGTGTCTATCTGATGGACACCTTCTTTCAGATAGAGTCAAGATAACTGAAAGAATGTTTTAAAAAGGGGGAAGAGGGGAACTGGGCAGCTGCCTCAAGAATCCACCAAGCAACAAACATTTCTAGACTTCTTTGGGCTTTCCACAATTTATCCCTGGGCTGAGGAGGGGGAAACTAGTATCTTCTATATAATAGACTGGCAAAATACTGGCTACAGAACTGTTTAGGAGATTTGCTATAATGAAGAGATAGGAATGTGTTCAAACACAGAGATATAATTCACACTCTCCTGGAATTTCCATTCCTAGTTAGAGACACCAAACATATAATCATACAAATTAACCATATAATGTAACTAAATTGTGTTTGTAGATAATTTGATAATCTGCCATTCATTCAATTTAAACAAGCCTCTTAGGCTCAGGGGATAAAATAGTGAATACACAGGAATAAAGACTGTCCTCATGAGACTGACATTCTGGGGGCCAAGTGGGGGCCATGCAGTATAATAAACAAGTTACAAAATAACAAAAGAGTGACTGGAACTTGCCACCAAATAAATAAACAGGAAACAGATAAACATTGATGGATACTCAAGAGATAGTAGTTACTTAAAATTCACTTGGTCGGGAAAAGCATCTGCAAGAAGTTATTTAGGTGGATGCTGGTGGCTTACACTTGTAATCCTAGCTAAACAGGAATCTAAGATCTGGAGGAACAAGGTTTGAAACCAGCCTGGACACACAAGTCTGTAAGACTCCATTTCCAAAACAACCAGCAGGAAGGCTGTTTGGAGGCATGGTTCAAGTGGTACATCATTGGCTGTGAGCAGGAATGAGCCAAATTAGTGTGCGATCCTAAGTTCAAGTCCCATGACCTACGAAAAGAGTTGGTGATATTTAAACTGAAACCTAAAGAATGAACAAGAACGGGCTGGGAATGTGGCTTAGTGGTAGAGTGCTTGCCTAGCATGCATGAAGCCCTGGGTTCGATTCCTCAGTACCACATACACAGAAAAAGCCAGAAGTGGTACTGTGTGCTAGCCTTGAGCAAAAGATCATAGACAATGCCCAGGCCTGAGTTCAAGTCCCAGGACTGGCCAAAAAAAAAAAAAAAAAGAATGAACAAGAACAAGTAGAAGCAGGAGCTGGGCAAGGAGTGTTTTAGGCAAAGATCAAGGATGGAGAAGCATAAATCACCTTGGCGAGATCTAGAAAGAAAGGAAGGAAGGAAGGAAGGAAGGAAGGAAGGAAGGAAGGAAAAAGCTGAAGGTCTGGAGAGACACTGATGTATGCAAGTTGAGTTGATTATGGAAGCCCTTGTAGACCAGGTAATAACAAAATTGAAGATCCTCCTCAGTTTCCCAATGTCACTTGCTTATTTTAGCATAATAATGAATTTGTAGAGAATAAAAGAATCTGCAATAGACTTCCAAGTGCACATACTCTAAGTACTCCATTATCTCATTACAATACAGTAAAATACTTATAAACTGTTCCATTAATATACAATAAAATACTGTAAAGTATTATTATATACACTAGCTAGTTCCTGTTAATTCTATGCTGTATACTATCAAACAGAAGGGATAACCTTAAAGTAAGATAACCAGGTGAGTTTTAAGCTAAAAACCAATGAACTTAAGAGCAATACAATAAAAACACAGAAACACTTTCTGCTGTATTAAAACTGTAAAAAGTTTACAGGCAAAAACTATGGAAAATGGAAGGTGTAAAAGGATGAACTATAGAAAAAAAATGAACCCTTAAGTTAGAAGCTAACTATGAAAAAAGGATTGTGGTGACTAAAATGGCTAACCACTATACCTAATTCACTTGTGGGTATTGAAGACACATTCATATATGTAAAATTTGTATTCACACAGAGACCAATCAATGCTTTAGGGAAAATGATCATAGCATTCTAGGACTCAAAAGTGGCTTGTACCTATAATCCTAGACACTTAGGAGTCAGATCTGAAGACTGCAGTTTGAAGCCAGCTCAAAAAGTCAAGTCCATGGGACAGTTCTTTGAAATCAGTTCAGGTAGGAAAGTCCTTGAAACTTTAACTCCAATAATCTCCAATTAACCACCAAAAGCTCCAGCCTTAAGCAAAAAAAGCTAAGGGACAAGCTCTGAGTTCAAGTCCAGTACTGGCAAGAAAGAGGAAAGCAAGCAAGCAAGCAAGCAAGGAAGGGAGGGAGGGAGAAAGAGAAAAAGAAAATGAGAAAGGGAGAAGAGGAGAGGAGAGGGGAGGAGAAGTGGGGAGGGGAGAAGAAGGGAGGGGGAGAGGAGAAGAATGTTGCTTTGTACCAACAACCTACACTGTTAACATTCATACCAGGAAAATGGTACAATTGACTGGTTTTTATTAGTTGCTACATAGCGTCATGTCTCACAAAGTGGAGTGATAATGTAGGTTTCTTCAAATTATTTTACTATTAAAACTCCATATGACAAGAAATAGCTATTACTTTTAAGTGCAATTTAATTGCTAAAAGGTTACCCATATTTTTTGTCTTGAAAATATTCTTTATTTCTCTTTTCTCAAGAATCTATTTAATATCTAAGGCTCACATTTCTTAAATATTTGTCTTAAAAAATCATAGCTGCAAAATATTACTATATGTAGTTTTAGTGTCAAACGTCTATGCTACCAATAAGTGTGTACTCAAAAACTTTCTCTGATTTACCTATAATGAAAGTATAGTTATAAATGTTTTTAAAGTACTGGGGAAAATTTAGGACACTTAACCTTTGAGATTCTTTAATAGGCATTGTAAATGTGATCTAAAATATGCAAAAACTTTTGTGGAGATTCTTGGGATATGCCATTTTAACATCCTGCTTAGATAATGCTTCTGCCATTTTCATAGGCTTGTGAGAAGCTGTTACGCTTCCTGTTTATTAAATACAGACAATTCACCATCAGATTTTATAGTCATTCTCAAGCACATACTAGCATCAAACCACTTCTGATCAATTTCAACTCCAATGGACTTTGCTCCTTCTAAGCACCATTCAAAACCACAGAGAACTTTCTCTTGTAATTCGGGTCTGAAGATCAGATTTTCAAATTGACTCAAGTGCTGATAAGACTGTTTTATACCAGGACAGAATTTCAATTCTATCTAACTTGATCACTACACCCACTAAGCTAACAAACTCCTTCTTCTATAGCACCTCCTTGAGTTTCTGCTACACATATAAACAGATAAATACTTTCAAAAGATAAAAGAAAACTTGTTTTCTTAGTCTCATCTAAACTCTCATCATAATTTTGAAGACAATTTAAAGATTTAATGAATGATGAGCACAATATGGGGGGTGGGGGGAAACCTCTCTATTTTTTTTCTGTGGGAAAACAACACTTTAAATATACTAATAAATACTACATGTACTCTAATGTATTTACTGGCCACAAATTAGAAAAATTATTTATATGTTTTTCCTGGGAATTTTTCTACTCTATACTTGAAAATAAGATTTTAGTCTTTCTAGCAGAACTGTGGCTCAAAGTGGTAGAGTACTAATCTTGATTGAAAGAGCTTAGGGACTGGGCCCAGGCCCTGAGTTCAAGCCCCATGACTGATCTAGTACTGAAACTAGATCAAATGATTAAGTATTCTGATTATTATATATGGGGAAATAACAATTCAATGTAGAGATCCTAAAGGAAAATAAATTCTGAAGAAGTAAAAAAAATTATTTACAAAATTTTTTACAATTTTGAATGTGAATAGGCACCAGTAGCTCATGTCTGCAATCCTAGCTACTCCAGAGACTGGGATCTGAGGGTGGAGGTTTAAAGCCAGCCTGGGCAGGAAAGTCTGTGAGACTCTTATCTCCAATTAAACAGCTACAAATGTGACTCAAGTTGTAGAGAGTCAGCCTTGAGTGAAAAAGCTAAAGGGCAACACCCACTCCCTGAGTTCAAGCTCCAGTCCTAGAACAAAAAGAATGAATGAATAAATTAATAAATAAAACAAAGAATTCTAGCCCAAGGGAGATTAGATCTCTCCCTCATGTACATCATCCTGAGGTGAGAGAGAATATAGACTCACCAAAATAGTATCTCTGTAAAGAAGCTCATACTGTACTTCTCATCTGAATAGTCTACTTTCTGTAAAATCAGAGGTGATGATATCCTTATATTCTGTAACTGACTATTTTTATGAAAATTTGAACTAGAAATTGGAAGGCCAACTCCTTGTTTATGGCAGAATGTAACATTAAACTTTTACAGTAGGTTAGCCTGCAACTTCAGTCTCACATTCACTTCGTATTAATTACTACTACATTAATTAGAATTCTAAGACAAATCTATCTAGTTTTGAATCACTAATCCACCTTGGAGTTGTCTGATGTTGGACAAGTTCTTTAAAACTCTCCCTTCAGGGTGATATGGTCTGAAAAGAAATGTATTCTTTACTTCACTTATGTAACTATAACCCCTCTGAACATCACCTTCATAATAACAAGTTTTAAATTAACAAAAAAATTTAAACCCTCCCCCTTCATTCATTTTTCTCATCACCCATCAAGAATACAGAATCGATTTATAAAAAGGTAAATTATTTGTAGAAAAAATGCAGAAACAAATAAAGAGGTATTTGGAAAGATTTTTAATTCTGAAAATATTGTACAAATGTTTTTTTTTCTTTCATGCATTTGTTTCTAAAGCCTTTATAAGATTATTTCTTTGTTGCTTTGTATGTCCTTCCCCCACAGTATAACCCCTGCTTTCACTGTATTTGATGTCGGTATAATTTGTGGAGGGGAAGGGGAAAAACAAGTCGTTTAAATAAGGATACAGGTGGACCCGTTGCAACAATGGAAAGTTGTTTTTTTTTTTAACATTAATGACTATACATGATTGAAAGTGTTACAACCATAAACATGCCACATAAAACCAATTTTTTTTCAAAACAGAAAAATCTGGGAGGAGGCAGCCCAAGTAACTAAAGTATTACCACCAAAGTATATTTGATGTCCACGAGTAAAAAAATTATAGTCATTTGCTCTAATCATTATGACCACTTGAAAAGAAACCTCTTTAAGCCTGTCAGAGTAGAAAACACTAGTACTTCAGTAAACATTAAACTCTAGTTCCAAGAGATGGGATCATCAGTCACACTGCACGTTCATGGAAGTAAACACAACATACATGGACTTTTCTCCTAGCCTCAGAGGTAAGAAAGAAGGCCAACTGGCCTTTCCTTCAACAGAGAATCATACTTTGTTAATAACCACTGGCCATTCTCCTTTTTATTCTAGGTGAGCACACAGACCTCCCCTTCCCCTAGTATTCTCATTCTTTACTCATTTAGCAGCCAGAGCAGCCTCCACATGATTCAAGGATTACAGAAGACTTAAAAGTTACTTACAGAGACTGCAAAGCACTCAGTCCACGAATGGCTTCACTGGGTACTGTTTTCAATTGATTATTCTGGAGAGTTCTGGAAGGAAATTTTCAGTTAGTGATTAATAAGCAATTTTTATCTTAAAAGAATTTGGAGCCATTACTTCCCCTCCTCCATTCTCAAAAAAAGTAAGAAGCATCTGAGATGAAGTCTTAACTGAAACTTCTGCTACTATTCTAAGCCACCTCTAAAACACACCTGCTAGGTAACTTTCATTTCCAGCAGTTGTTTCATTCCTGGGAACTAAGACACCTTAGCTAATGTTCAAAAGTTTAGGCACTAGTTAATGTTATTGGAGGCATAAAAAATTATAACTGGGAATTGTAATAAGCAAATCCACATGAATACCTAATACCTTTTCCAACTGGAATTAAAGAAACCTGGCCGTTAGATAAAGCTTATTTTGCCAGGAGGAAAGAACCTTTGCTCTTAGGGAGAATCAGACACATCTGCATATAGGACCCACACAAAAACTGAGCCCTTATCATCTAAGGGTGATGGCCTGGAGAAAAGAGGCAGAGATTCCTATTGAATATGGAATTCTTTTAATTTCTGCCTAATACCATTTCTGTCACTTTAAAGAAATGACAGTCTGACACAAATCATAACCCAGGCAATGGAAGAGGCAGGGGCCTACCAAGCTTACCAAACTAAAGTACCTTGCTCAGGTTGTGAACAATGTGAAAAGTAGATGCAGTCACTTCACCTGTTTCTCAGTTTCCTACACTCCAAGCTCTGCCAGGAATTTATTTCCTGATCCTTCCCCAGCTACATAAATCATGGGCATAGCAATTCCTTCAGCTCTAAAAATGCTTTTAACATTTGAAGCTCTTATAAGCTCTTATCCCTTTTGGGTTAACTAATCCAAAGTTCTAGTAGCTATAAAATAAGTAGAAATAAAACCCAACCAGTAGAGCTTAAATATGGTTTTGATTTAATGCATTAGCTTCACAAAAAGCCTAATATACAACTGTAATAGCCTAAAGGTCAGAATGCCTCCTATTTAGTTTTAACTTTTTTTATCTAGACCCACGGTTGTCTAAATCAACCTCTAGCCTCCCACACTACTCATTGGCCACCCCTTATATCTTTTAATCCTGAACTGAAAAAATCTGTGCTTAACCTAGGTCCAAGCATGTCTACTTTGTAGAAAGAAAATACACAGCCAGCTGTGAAACTCTAAAATTGCATTACTTACAGAACTTTGAGTTCTTTCAAACCAGACAAGGCCTTTGGATGGATAAAAGAAAGGTCGTTGCCAGCCAATTGTCTAGAAAAAAAAAGTAGCAAGAGAGAAAAAAGAAGTAGTAATTCAGACTTAAACTTCACAGCGTACTATAACCTAATCTATGATTAAAACTCTATCTTAACATTTCGCAAGTCTATGTGACATTAAACATGGACTTCAACCTTTGCTAAAACAATTTCAAGATTCTTCCAATAAGATAAGCATTTCTAGCATTAAAAAAAAAACTTTCCATACAGTAATTTAAGCAGACACATTTTTATTCTGGTGAGGTCAAGCAAGCCAAAACACATTAAGCCAAATTAAGTTTGCTATTCATGGTCATTCTGCAGCTTGCAATGTTGTCCAAGGGCCTCATAAAATGCAGACTACTAGTCAGCAGGCAGAAATGTTTGTTCAGATCACAGCAAACCAGTCTGTCAAGAGAGAATGTCTGGGGAGGTAAGGCAGCTTGATATCTCAGCATAACCCAGGGTAACATATTTCAGGGGCAAAAAAGGGGGAGTCATTAGAGGTATAACTTTCCCAATAAAGGCCTACATATACTTCATACTTTTAAAGACAATGGTTTCCTAAAACAATTTTACAACAGCAAACTTAATGGGGATAAGAGTGATGTATGGAAAGAGAATTCATTCTTTAGGTCCTTTTGTAAGAAATCTGAGCACACAATTCACTTTCCCTCCCATCTCCCATTCAGTGATAACTGAAATGAGAAGAGTAAGACAGAAGAAAAGGCAGGGACAGGGTAAGAATGCATAAAAGTCACTTGTGAACTGAAAGACAATTTTCAAGTATGCACTAGAAAATAATAGCTATGTATCCTCATGATAAAAATTCAGTACCCTCTTGCTTCTGGTTTTGTCCAGGTTATGTCCCTGAAGCAGCTATAGACTATAACTTTTTTAAACCCCACATTAAAAAAAAAAAAAGATGCTAAAGATAGAGAGGCAGTGAAATGACTCCAAGATCAAAAAGGTGGGTATGCTGAGTGATTTCTTCCCAGTGCATGGGTAAATGCTAGATTCTCAGGCAGCACAAGTTTAACATAGGGTTCATGCACCTCAATTTCCCATGTACTTTGCTTCTTCTTCACAAGGCATTTTAACACTCTTTATTGTGTGCTTTTCAAGGATTCTCATAATTTAGATTTCCTAACACCTAACTTGGTAGCACCCTCAGTCTTATTAATGCCACTTTAAATGAAGATCAGGCCTGAAGAATTTCTGAGCTGACAAAGCCATTAGGTCGCTAAGTGACCCAAACCTTTCAAATATCAGTAAGACTTGATTTCCTGATTTATATTTCTTGGAAAGTCCTGTATTGAAGAGAAACAGAGTTTAATCAACCAATCAGAAACAGCAACAAACTTATAAGGCAACTGTCTATCTGTAGCTAATTAAACTAGTTGCTTTGCTTTGCTTTTGTATTGGTCCAACAGAAGCTCTTCTCTTACATTTCGCTGGTGGAACTACAAAACAAGTTCTGGTTGGGGGCTGCCCAATTCATGAATTGATGTTTGTTCAAATAAACTTTTAAAAATCTGACTGTGTAAGCCAGACATGGTGGTAAATGCCCATAATCCTAGCACATGGAATTACCTAAAGCATGAGGGTTGTGACTACAAGGTGAGACTGGACTATATATTAGTCATAAAGACATACACTCATAAATATTGCTGGGCTTCAGTTTACTTTTTTTTTTTTAACTTCCATGGCCTTATATCCCTCAGAGTTCACTATATGTAAAGTGAAGTGTTGAAGATGACAGTTTTCAGGCCTGACTGCTTCCACTTTAAAAAATATTTCTTTTTGATAAATCACATTTCTTAAATGCTTCATCTTGCAGCATCATTTTCATCCCTTAAATATTCACTGAAGAGTTCATTTCTTTCCAACATGCACCTTGTGCATGAATACTTGTGGCACATAATTAAATTTGGTTGCAGGTTATCTTCTATTAGTTGTTTCTTAAGTGTGGGTCTTGCAGTATAAGTACAAATGTTTCTAGGAACAGAGCACACATCTCACATTCTATACCACCAATCAATGTCTGCTTTCTCCTAAATTCCTGTAGGAAAATGTTCACCATGCACTTGGTGCAGCATCCCTGGTCTGCTTGAATATAAGCTTGGTATAAGCACTTTTCAGGGTGTTCTGTGTCCCAAGCTTGTTCATTACCTTCAACAAAGGGTAACCACAGCTACAGTGCAAAGTGTTTCAAGGTCACCTTTCAAAAGATCAATCTGCTCCATGAGGGCCTAGAAAGGCAGTAGCCATCTTCCCTCCGTCAACTCAAATAGTCATGTGACTCCTTTCTCCCTGACTGTCTGTAAATCCAGTGTTAGAAAAGCTAATATGTTTTAAATGTCTTTGCATCTATCAGTGTTCCTTGATGTGTTCTGTATATTGGGCTGAGATTGTGAAAAAGAGTATTTTATAAAGTAACAAAGAAGGTGGCAAAAAACAGAACACTTGGTTATCTTAACTTGTCAGCAAAAGAGAGTGTTTAACCACATTAGCCAAAATATTTTCTTCCTTTTCCCAAATCTCTGCCCCTCTAGAAACCATGGGAAAACTAAAAGTAACCTAACTTCAAAAAGCATTCTCTTTCTCTTCTACTTATCAT
The DNA here is from genome assembly GCF_000151885.1 of Dipodomys ordii. Classification (NCBI taxonomy): domain Eukaryota; kingdom Metazoa; phylum Chordata; class Mammalia; order Rodentia; family Heteromyidae; genus Dipodomys; species Dipodomys ordii. Next base: position 6,541,556 of record NW_012267262.1, read on the forward strand.
TAATATAAATGACAAAATGAGCTCCCTGCATGAGGCTTATCCTGAAACACAAGCCAACTATCTGGAGAAATAAACATTCCTAGTATGTGGTGGATGGTGATAATGCTACATGAGAGGACACACTACTTTGATTATTACTTGGTTTCTTACTAGAGTAAAGATATCATGTGGAGCCTTGGGGAATGGATATACCTAAGTTCACCATGCTGCTGGGCTTCCAGAAGGCTCCAGCAATTACATTCTTCAGAGCCTTTTCTTATTTTGCTCTTTTATTTTTTTCTTATAAAGCAGTAATACAGCAGATCTGGGGCATGCTTTGGGCCTAAATCTGTGCATCCAAAAAAGAGCAAAGTGAATAAATAGCAGGGCTAACATATAGCTATCAATTAACAGATCACATATAGACATTTGAGTACCTGAGAGGTTAGCTGACTTAGCTAAGCTTTAAGTCACACAACCAAGACTTTAATTCTTGCCTGGCTGGCTACAATGTTTATCATTTTCCTCTTGACCTGTGATTCCTCTGGGGTGTCACCAAAAGATTAGGAAATAATTCCCAGAAAGGAAAGATGGAGCAAAGCAGATCTGGAAAAGGTATAACCTTGTTTGAATATTAATACCTCTCACCCAGCAGCCCAAAGCTAACAAGGCCTGTCTATGCACTAATAGCAGACACATTAGCCAAAATTATGAAGAAATTCCCAACAGATCAACAGTACACCCTCCCCACAGCTGCAGATAACTTGAGGCAAAGGCTGAAAAAGGAATCAGCCTTTTTTACTTGATCTTGTACCAGGACTCTGCTTACAGTTTAGAGCATTTAGTGGGGAAGGAAGGGATAGAGGGTGTGTGTGTGTGTGTGTGTGTGTGTGTGTGTGTGTGTGTGTGTGTGTATGTGTAAGCACATTCCAAGGGGGGAAAATGGTATAAGAAGTGCCAGTAAAGAAAGCACTTCACATTTCATGTCTAGGTTTGTACTTCAGTGCCATCAACCTCAGAAAACCTTTTTCTACTATGCATGTGTGTTTGTATATATTTATGTATGTATATATGTATGTATGTGTGGATGTATAATTTAGAATTCTCCCAATAGCAACTAATCCCAAAGAGGAAAAAAAACCAAAGGGTAAGAATCGAAGGAAGAAAGTTCTATCTTTCTTATATATCTATATATATATGTCTATATATCCAGTAGATAGTCCCAGACATTCCTTTGTCCCTCTGCACCTGTCTCCAAAGAGCATAGGAAGAGTCACTCTGTAAGTCTTCGATCTATTCACTCTTATTCTTTTTGTTGTTACCTGAGTGTAGGCCCCATTTTTTTTTCTCACCTGGATTACTGCCATGAACTCCCACGGAACTCCTGCCTCAAACCACTTAATTATAATACTCTGAGATCCAAATCTTTAAAAAGTACAACTCTGAGCATTATTCCCAAAGGCTCATTTTTCCCCTGGTGAATTTGCTGGACCTACAAGTACAACCTTATTATTTTCCACCTTAATTCTGCGGGCCCTGTCTTCTACACCCGAGCACTGTTATATGTCCAAGCATACCAGGCTTTCTCCACTCCTGACTCTGCTCACCTCTTTTTTCTTCACCTGAAATACCCCTCCTCTAGCCTCTGCCAACTGGAACATAGTTCAGACTGCCCAAGTTGGATAATACTACCACTATAAAACCATTTTGATATCACCTTCCTTTGATTCCATTGGCACCTGAGATAAAACTTTCTCACTGACTACATCTTAGTTTTCATCACTGGAAGAAATGGGAAGTGCTCTATTTCAATGATCAAGAACTAGGTCTTACTTATTTAGGATGATTTTGTTTAGAATCTTATATGCAGCAGAAACTTATGTTAGCTACAATGCCTCAGCTGAGCTCCAATATATAATGTGATTTGAAAATGTAACTCTGCTCAAGAGTGGAAAACTTTTCTAGTTTCCCTTTTCTATATACTTTCTCTCTTTCATTTGAACTCTTTCACTTCCCTTTATATGCTTTATAGAGAAAAGCTACTTGCCTGCTCTTGAGTGCCAAGGAACAACTGTCTTTCTCCACATATTCTGAAAGCATGCATTTTCTTAAACTAGAGGGACAAGGGGCTTAAAATATCAGAACATCTCAGAACATCAGTTCACTGGCCAGAAGTAGTATCTCAATGTACACCATAATGGGCAAATACTCAAAGAGAATTGAAACAAGTCAAAAGGGCTTTGAATAGTGACAAATCTACTTCAAGGTAAATACAACTCATTATGCTTGCTATAATAGTCCCAAAGCAAAGGAAGAAAAGACAGAGAAGAGACCAAAAAAAGTGGAAGAAAGGTAAGTATCAGTCCATTAGACTTCTGCTTGCCTAGTTGTTCTGGAACTGTTCCAGAAGCAGAAAAAAATGGTTTAGTGTGTAATGTCTTCATGAATCCCTCTTGTGTGCATTTATTATTCATAAGGAACAGGGATTCACATTAGGGGCTCCTTTCAGGGGAAGATTTGGGGAAAGCAGAGATTTTCAACCATCCTCTACTTTTAATGCATAGACTACACCAACTTTTCTATCTGCTGTTTTTACCAACATCAAGAAATAAGAAAACCATGCTGGCATCAAGAAATAAGAAAACCACGCTGGTTAAATAGGGGTCACTGGTCAACAGTAAGTATCAATAAGTACATCACATTTCAAAAGGGAGTCTAGACTGGAATTAGAGTGGGATTTTTTTAAACATGGGAAACAACTGAAATAAGAGAGGCAAATGCAAAGGAGACAATAAACCAATTGATGGTGCTTTGTTGAGAAATGTATGGATTTGAGTTTCTTCTGTCCTACAATGTAAATTTCACCACAGCCATTTGGCTGGAATTCTAGACAAGAATTAGTGGAATACGGACATTAGTACACACTAACTAGACGTGTACTGAGCTGAGGGAAGACAGATGAGGGTTCCGTGGTTTCCAGCAGCTGTTGTGAAGAGATATGGGGTGGAGAAGGCAAAGGGAGACCACAGCAACTGTGGAAGAAAGGCAGGAAATGTGCTTTGCACAAAAATAATACAGAGCTTTACAAATGACAGCTTCTCTCATATACTAGAGAGATTAAACAGAAGGTTACACAGTTTCCCAACCACTCAGGTCCCCAATATATCTCCCTCCCCCCACCCTCTCTCTCTCTTTCTCTCTCTAATTATTATTTTGCTAGAGTGATTACAAGATTGCTCTTTTGTCAAATCCTAATAGAAAAGTACTTGGAGAACAGCCCTTCTCTCTAATCAACACTTATCTGCCCCTCAGCCATATCTTTTCTCCTCCCTCACGGTTTCTTTCTGTACCTACCTTTGAAGCCAAGCAAAGGGAAGTATCACAGATCATATCCAAACATGTCCAGGCTGACTTGCCTGTGATACCATTAAATTTACTCAAGTGGATAGATTGCCAGATCGTCATGCTACATGTAGAGTACAATAGGCAAACCACTATCCTGTCTTCAGAGAACATGACTCTAGTTTAAAACTGAATGAACAAGTATGGCCATGAGAAAATATTTAACAGGAAGTGTGTGATATTCTTGTACCAAATATAAGTTAAGATCACCAAAAGCCAAAATGTTGGCAAACTGCTTAAAAGAGAGAGGGGAAGGGGGAAGCCCTGATAATACACATTTCTCTTATAAATCCTAAGCCATGTATTCATTTATATGTGAAGACCTATGTGTATAGTCATGTCTATACCTGAAAAATATACCTGTCTATACATGAAAAATATAAAGATATGAAGAGGCTCACTAGTTTCTGGCTAGGAATAGTCGGTGTCCATGTAGTTAATAAAAATATGAGCATTTGTTTAGTCCTTTTTGGTTTCATTATCCTACTATATTGGCCCTTAAAACAAATTTGTCAGTTGTCCTGATAAGCTTATTAGACCTATTCTGTTGTTTTTTGGTTTTGGTAGGGTGTTTTTCCTTGAATGGATGAGGAATGTGAACTTCTTGCCCATGGTCATACAGTACAGATGAATGATGCAATTTCTAGAAATATAACAATGTGGGGGAGGGGTTGGTGTTATTTCTACCTTTGATGTAAGAGCCCCAAAGGACACTGTTGTTGTTGTTTTGTGAATAAAGAAATTCAACAACTAAACAGCTGCCTTTCTAATTCCCCTTGGACATTCTAGGAAGAATCATTTGTTACAGTAGATCAAAGTAGCCTTTGGTCAATGGATAATGTCTAGCCTGGTTACCCCATTTCTTTCTTGTTTTTGTTGGTTGGTTTGTTTGTTCGTACTGGGCAGCAAACTCAGGGCCTTGCACAAGCTAGACAAGCACTCTACCACAGCTACATGCCTAGCCCCATTACTTTATTTCTTCATATACCAGGTGGTTTCATCTAACTCTTATGTAACTATGTATAAAAACTGAATATGTTTTAAGAATATATATTTATTAAGAATATTCTTGATATTTTTAAGGTAGTCTTTCTTTTCAAGAAGAGGAAAATATTTCATATGTATAGATGAAATACATGAAACATATTTTCATATGAGACACACATATATGTTTCTGTATATAGATGTATTTCAAAAACTAAAACAGGAATGCATAAAAAAGTAAAATGTCCTGATAACAACATGTGTAGATGACCTAGAGCCTTTTGATATACTAAAAAGCTTTATTTAAAGAAATTTCATTTCTACTTGTACCCAATTTAATTTCTACTTGACTCACACTAAACTAACCTACATAAAATTTCATTTTAGGGCTTAAATTTAAAGAACAAACAAAGAAACAAACAAATCCCTAGCAGGTATGTGCCAGTGGCTTACACTTATAATCCTAACTACTTAGGAGCCTGAGAATGGGAAGATCATGGTTCAAAGGCAGCTGTTGCTTGAGTCTTTCTCAGTCCAAGCTGGATTCAGGGGCATATGCCTATCATCCCAGTCTATGTGGAAAGCTGAGACTGGGAGAATCCTGGCTCTAGGCCAGCCCACGCAGAAAAGTCTTTAAGACTCCATCTCCACACAGGGAAGCTGAACACAGATATGTGAGTGATTCTTCAGACAATGTAAATCACTTACCCTCAAGCAATAAGCATATTCTTACTGTTTATTCTAACATTAATGAAGAAATATTTATTTAACTACCATAGACCAAACACCATAGGTCTGTCAAAGGAAACAATGAATTTTCCCAGCACATTTCTCATTTCCTTCTTTTAAATAAAGTAACCCATTCATCATACAGGTCAATGGAATTTAACATTTATATAGGCTGTAAGATTTCTGACATCAGTAAATTCAAGATGAGAAGAAATCCTCTGTCTTAACCTCTCCCTTACTTTCATGTTAAAAAACATGGCTTATTATCACTAAAGATCATCCAGAAGTAACCATGGCCCTTCCATAGAGAAAGTTCAAGGAACAGCCAAGTACACACTGATCTATGTAGAACACAAAATAACAAGCCATACAATCTGGTGCTAAGAGGCAAGGAGAAGACTTTCAGAGGGATTTAGGAATGGAAAGCCAGGGAAGGCTACATGTAGCAGCAAGGGCTGAAAATTAACTGCATAAAACGGGCAATGTTCCAATAATATATACCTTATACTGGGGAGAATGCTGTGGTCACCAATCACCCATTCATTTATGTCTCTTCCTGGTAGATCCTGATTTCATTCTGTATCTCCTCCTTTATAGGACGCAGCTCCATGAACAATAAAACCTGCCTTCACCAACCATGCTGGTCCCATTGTAGTAAGTGGTTTAGTAGTAGACCTGTGACCCTAGCCCTGGTCAAGGTTTCTCGGTGAAGGTTTCTGAGAGAGAATAGCTTTCCTTCTAAATGAGGAGACATTAGAAGGGATGATATCTTCTTCTACCATTTTATCTCAACATACTATAAGAAGGGACAACAATCATGTTGAGATCAGATGACTAAGAAGTGGGTTTTTGTTTCATTGTTTGTCTACATTTTTTACATATCCTTCTGTATGTCCAGATTTTAAGACTGAGTATGCATTAAATTCATATATATATATATATATATATATATATAAAATTTTTCTATATATAATCTCTTTCCAAGAGATAATTTCTAGGTTTTAATAAGCACTATTACATTTTGAGATTATCTTAAAATCCATATGTGTCTATAAGAAAGATTATTTCTGGCATCTCTAACACGACCATTTATGAAGCATATATAGGACCCAAACTAATAATAGATAGTGAAACCAAGGAAACAATGAATACATCCTAAGTAAATGTTTTATTAAATATTGCACTTAAATAAGCATGGCCTTACCAAGGGTAGATAATATGGTGGCTTATTTCCTTGCAGGAAAATTTAATCTTAGTTGTGGAAAATAAAACACATTTTCATTTACTTATAATCTTGACTATATTTGGACAAAGAATCAATAATCAGCCTTGATTAAAATAAGTAAATGAACCAGAAATCTATGGTTTCATTTGCCTCTTCATATTCTCTGAATATCATGTCAAGCTTGCCATGAACTGCTTAATTCTCCTGTTTGATTTCTCCTAGTTCCCTATTAAATCTGGATATACTAAACTTAAGTTCTGCGTATATCACATCTCTAAACCCTTTCAGTCCTAAGCTGTTAGGCACTATAGGACACTGTAGTGTATGGCACTACTTGTATATCCAAGCTTTAAATGAGACCAAACTCTTCTTTCATAATATTTTGTTAATTTTAGATGGACCCAATTAAACAACATTTTCTACAGTTGTGTATAGTCACTAGATTCTAGTGGGCTGTGATAACTCTGTGTCCCTTTCCTCTTTTCTTCTGTTGGTTTTGGAAGACTACTTCTTCATTCTAAGTAGTACTATTGGGGATGAAATCCATGACCCAGGTGAGATCACACTATCCTGTACAGAGTGAATGGTTCAAAGACAGGCAGAGGAGGCAAGCCTCAACAACTAGAACCCTCCAAAAGGTTTCTTTCTACTAAAAGCAGCAAGAAATGATTTATTTTTATGGAGTGCAAAGATGCATATAGAACTGTAAAAGTTCTATTTCTCACTATCTCAAGACAGGCTCATTACGATAGGAAAGAAAGGGGGGAAAATACAAAAATAAAGACAATAAGGTCAAGAAATAGAAAGTGTAGCAAAACCCTTATAACTTCAAACCTCAACATCCAGTATTCTCTGAAGCCAACTTGACCTCTGGACCTTCCAGTTCTGCATGAAACAGTAAGTCCTGGGTTTCTATCTCTTAAACTAACCAGGGGATTCCTGTTATATACATTATATATTTCAAGCTTTACTCATCCCCAAATCCAGGAGGTCACTGACTCATCCTCCCAAAATTTGCATTTCTGAATAATCTTTACCCCAAAGTCACTGTCAACACTCTACTGAAACAAATCTTAGAACACTTAAAGAAAAATCTTTCTTCAGTAGCTATGGGCATCTCTCTCCAGAATGATGATGTTGATCCCTGGTTCCTTTGTGAAAAGCCTCTTCTCCCACAGCTCCTGGAGCAAACTTCTGCCCTAGTTCTCTGGCATTTGGTCTTCTTCCCACACCCTGATTCAACTTATTTCCCAAAGCGTTGTCTTTGGCCTTCTTCCTCTTTCTTCTGCCCTTTCTCCTTGGCAAGCCTTACGTTTATTGAAGGTCATATTTAATCAAGTTATCAAAAAGAACAAAACTTCTCTTCAACAGGCAGTTAAGAAGTTAAACTCCATTGCTCTGCTAAGAGTGGTCCTCACTCAGCATGGTCCCCAAGGTTTCTAGGTTTCTTTTTTGTAGCTTGGTTTCAAAATTTCATACTCTAATAGAACTTAACATTTTTGCTCCCATCCCAGTCAGTCTCCCTATCTCTGCTCATGCTCCTTTGCACATCTCCTCATGCATAACTCCTATTATCCCTCAAGGCTCTCCAGAAATGCCAACTCTTTGATGAGGTCTTCTTTAATCTTTCTTGCTAGAAGTAATTTCTCTTCTCCTTTGAACTCCCATAGCTGGAGCCCACTGCTCATCTCCCTTGAAGGCAAGAATCTCATTGAATTCAGCACTGAACACAGTGCTTTAGCTGACAGAAGTGTGCTGAGTTAATGTATGGCCTAGTAAGTCTTTCCTCAATTTGTTCACATGTACAGGGACATAGGCAGACGTAGCTAGGACTGACACCAGATGATATATTACTAATGAGCTTTGTGGTCTTGGACACTTGTTAAAAAAAAAATACTTGAGATCTCCTCATCAGCAAATTGGAAATAAATATACCTTATAAAATTTTATACGTTGAAACAAAATCAACAGAATAATGCTCTACAGTGGACAATCCAGAACCTCATATGCCCAAATTAGTATAAATTCTCCTCCTATTTCACTAATCTGAGTGATCCCCAAATGACCGATTATGGGAAATGCAGTGAATTAGGTAGTAACACTCCTCCATGAGCTTACTAGACAACAGTAAGGGTGGTAATCTTAACTAGGAACAAGAGATAGCTTCAAACGCTGTTGAATATTATCAGGCAACTGGGCAACTATCTTGTTTTATCTGAGAAATTACTACAGTTGATAGATCTTCCCTGGAAGGCTTCATTAAAGAAGGCTTCAGGAAGGAAACATTAAGTGAATCAAATGCCAGTCTAATTCCTTCTGAGTATAATATTACAAGAGAACAATGGACAGTTATTTTCTCCAGCACTAAAGAATTCACACAGTAAATCTATTTGATAATAATTCATTTCAAATTTCTAAAACTCTTTTTCAAAGTCTTTACCCAAACTAGTATAGTTGGCTACAATTTTTCAAATGGGAAATAATTTTAAGATAAAATGGAAATAATAATGACAGCCAACATCTGGTCAAAATTTATTATGTGCTAAAAACTTAACCACAGTGCTTAGTAAAAAATGAGTGCGCCTAAGAGGCAATAGAATTTATTATCATGAATTTACAGATGAGAATATGGGAGCTTTAGAGAAGCAAGCAACCTTACTAAGGTTATATAGTTTGATTTTAAACCTCCATTTTAAATCATTTACCCTTTAATAAAGTAGTGTAATCATTTAGAATTGTCCGGTAGTTGAATCAAAATGACAGGTGATTTTGAATCCATACTCAAAGACCTACGTTTCATTTCAGCCTTGTGAAGTCTCCCAAGTCAAATTCAGTTTGGAAATAAAATGGCATTGTCCCAGTCACAGAGTGTGTTGTCAACAATAACAAACCAAGTGCCAAGCCTGGTGAAAGTTTCTGCCACATCAGGGTACTATCTACAGCAATTTTTATTTTTCAGAGAAGACCTATGGAAAAGTTGCTGGTATTCCTTAGGCTATTTCAAACTAAATCATTTTCACATCTCTAAATGTCCATCATTCTTCAAATGGCTATCAGTGTCCTGACACATGTAAATGAAAACCAAAAGCATTTGTGGCCATGTTGCATCCTGTAACAGATTCTGTCCCTGCTAAATAAAAGTTTTTCCAAAATTTCTGGCTTTTTTTTTAACATGGCTAACAGACATTTACATTGGCCTACTCCAACTCTTTTCCCAAGTAAAACCACATCTCCTCCAGGAATTTCAAGAAAAAGAAAGACAATCATGTTTACAACCATTAGTGGAATTACCTTACCTCATATGGATAGAGCCCTTTCTGAATACAAAGTACCTTTGATCAAATATCCAATATTTCATTTATAGTAGTTCTGTGAAGAATCTCATTTTAAAGAGAAGTGCAAAAATCAAGAGACTGTCCCAAGATTTTAGTTTTAGAACCTCAGATGTATTCGCTTTAGAGCCAGAACCTAGGTTTTTATATTCCCAGAGAAAAGAAGGAAGGGGGCCTCACTGGTTAGCATGTTTATGAGCTATAAAACATTCAAAAGTAGGCCAAGTGTGAAAATAAAATGATTGACACCAATAGTTTCTAATGTATCTCATGTATATTGAAAAAGGTAGATCAGACATTTCCCTGAGAATAAATACACATTCCTCAACTTTTTCACGAAGAATAAGGTTCTGAAAACCTGACTTCAAGACCCAGGAAAATAAAATGCCCAGCATTTGAACCTGAACAAGACCCTGAACTTCTTCAGCTCAACTTCTACCTTTGTAAAGTAGGCTACTCTTATAGTTATGAGAACAGACTGATATATATCATCAGGCTTTATGCAGATTCTACTGAGGATCATATGTATACAAAAATTAAATTATTTAGGCCCCAAACAGACCAGCTCTTAGTATTTATTTTCTTAAGTGTCTCAGTAAATGGCACCTAGACACAGAAGGCAAAAATCTTAGTCTCCTATTTATTACTCTACTGTGAAATTAAACTCTTTCAGAGTTTCAATTTTTCCTCTTTAAGACCTTTTCATGATCTCACCTCCTCTCTTGACATTTCTCTAGATTTATCCCTTAGTCCATGTCATAACAAGCTACTTCATGTGTCCTGATACTTAGGAAATATATTCTTTATGCCTTCACACATGCTATGAATTCTTCCTGGGGCTTCATTCCTGCCTACCCTCACCTGGAAAATTCCTATATGTCCGGCATGTCTCAGGGGAAGTGATTCTCCATTTATAACCTAAAGTACATGTAGTGCTTTAGGCCTCTACTGATCTATACACAACCCTTCACCACAATGCATATGTTAGTTCCACTTTGTCCCCTAACTTGGTCCTAAACAGCTTTCTTCAATGATGAGAATGATCTATGTCTGGATTAATGCATGAGTTACTCACTACAGGTAAGTACTGAGCACTGGAAATAGTACAGAATTGGGATGTGGCCTAGAGATAGAGCTCTTAGCTAGCTTGTTCAAGCCCTGTGCTCAATCTCCAGCACTACTAAATCAACCAATTGATCAAAAGATCTGTATAATATGGCCAGTTCATCTAAGAAACTACAATGTAGTATCTTCACAAATAAAATTAAAAAAAAAGAAACTACAATGTTCAATTTTCTTAGTTCATTAGTTTTAAAGTAAATAGCCACTTGAGGGTAGTGGTTATGCTAGTAGGCAGAACAGCTCTGAAGAGAGGACCACACTTAGATCGTATCTTTAACACTCACTGTAAGACCCAGCCTGGAATAGGATGTCTAGTGTATTTGCTTAAAAGACAAGTTAATGTGTAAGAGTCTGTAAACTTTGCTGGGTGCTGGTGACTCATACTTGTAATCCTAGCTACTCAGGAGGATTGAGATCTGAGGATTGCAATTCAAAGACAGCCGAAGCAGAAAAGTCTGTGTGAGTCTTATCTCCAATACACAGCAAAAAGTGACGATGTTGCTCAAATGGTAGAGCCCAAGTCTTTAACAAAAGAAGCTCAGTGCCCAGGCTCTGAATTCAAGCCCCAGAAATCACACACACACACACACACACACACACACACACACACACACACACACACATCTATCAACATTTGATCAACTTTGGCCATTCAACTTACTATTACTGCTGAGAAATTATTCTACCCAATACTCTAAGCATCCTAGATCACTATATCAAATTTGGACAAACTCGTTCATATCTTGTAAAGAACACCTCGTTCACATGGAAAAAGCAAAAAAAAAAATCCCTCAGCCAATCATGCATTTCTACTGAAGGGTCTCAGCTCCACAGTCACTGGTAAATGACTTCCAGATGCCTTCTAGACAAATGGTTACACTGTTTATGAAATACTACAAGAGTCATGGCAGCATTTTTTTGGAATGTCAAATTGACTATATTGTTCTTTAAAGAAAAAAATCAGGCATTTACCATATTTGTATTAATGGAAATTAAATTCCCTTGCATGCCCCCAAACTATTGCCAGAATATGCAAGCTTACTTTGAACAGTTGGTTCTGCTAAATGAATTTGTGAAATCCCATACAGTGTTTGGAGTAGGTGTACCAAACTTGATTTGAGGGGCTTTGTTACTGCAATACTGGAATAGAGAGAACATGACCTAGCTACAAAGAGCCAGCAATCAAATTCAATTTGGTTCCAATTAAAAGTCTTAGTTGGCAGAACTGGTGAGGTTGACATATGCTTGGTCATTTGAGACTTTAAGAAATCCAAGATGTACACTTCACAAAGCAGAGATTATATAGGTCTGACTCCACATCTAGTCCCCAGGATAAAATCCCTTAAAGTATAAATGACAATCACAGTCATCAACAAAGGAAGTTTGTACATAATGGCCTCAGCCAGAAACAAGGGAACCCCTCCACTCCTCCACTAGTGCATCATACATCACCAGGGTTACACGATCACTGAACAATCACTTGTTGGTGTCCTTTCTTTGTATAATTGCTTCTGTAAAGAGAAACTAATCCTAAAGTCTGAAACTATATAAGGCAAAAAAAAAAAGACTGAGACAAAGCAGCTTAATGCTTGATTAGGCAATGAAGGTGAAGGCTTCAAATGCATAACTCCTTTTTAGCACAATTTAAAATTTTAACTACAAATTAATAATGTCAGCACAAGTCAATATTCATTATAGAACAAAGTACAGAAGACATAAATAAAATATAGTACACCCCTTTTTCCCAAAGATAATATTTAGTAAATATTTACTATATAAAATTTTCAATTTAAGTAAATATGTTACTATCAAAAAATTATTTATTTATTTAGCCAGTCCTGGTGCTTCAACTCAAGGCCTGATTGCTATCTCTGAGTTTCTTCGTCCTCAAGGCTAGCTAGCACTATACCACTAGAGCTGCAGCGTCACTTCCAGTTTTCCTGTGATTAATTGGAGATAAGAGTCTCATGACTTTCCTGCCCCAGCTGACTTCCAACCAAGATACTCAGATCTCAGCCTCCTGAGTAGCTAGAATTACAGGCATGAGCCACCTGCACCCAACACTATCCAAACATCTAATATTTAAAAATATGTACATTAGGGGCTAGGAAGATGGCTCAGTGGTAGAGTGTTTGCCTTGCATGCACGAGGCCCTGGGTTCGATTCCTGAGCACCACATAAGCAGAAAATCTGGAAGTGGTGCTGTGGCTCAAGTGGTAGAGCGCTAGCCTTGAGCTGAAGAGCTGAGTGACAGCACCCAGGCCCAGAGTTCAGGCCTCAGGACTGACAAAAAAAAGTACATTTTAAATTTTTAATTAAAAACATTTTAAAATATTCTGGCTAGTATTTACTATACAGTAATTCATTCTGTATTCACCAAAATACACTAAGCAAGAGACTATTATTATCCACACCTTCAAGACAAAGAAACTAAGCAGAGAAAGGCTAAGTAATTTAATCCAGTTCACAGACTTATGACAAATAATCTCTGCTCTTTTTCTTTTTGGCTGTGAGAGCATTATGTTCAACTAAGTAGTGTGGGAAAAAATATTTCTTCTTAACTCTATTAAAACCTTAAATGCTCTTCAATACTATGTCAGAAGCAGGGGGAACAATCTGTGTATCTGGAGTACTGCTCTCTGTTCTAAGGGAGGGCCAGAGCCAAGTCAGGAGACAGACATTCACTGAGTTGGCTCCAACAGTCAAGCAGCTGGAGTGCATGGCACAATCTGTACTCTGACTTGGGATTCCTTTAGGGCTATATGTTTTTGGTGCTCCTAGTATACAACAGTCACCTAGCTACGGCCACAAACTTAGCTTGTGCTTTTAAAAGCCTACATTAATTTATGTCAAGTCTGATTTTGTTTTTTTTTTCTACCAAGATTCTTAAAGTGCAGTTTTCAGTTCCTTTAAAAACTTAAAGGCATTGTGTTCTGATGGACATCACACACATGTGGAGAACACAGCCAAAGGGAGATTCTAATAAGGTTAAAAAACAAAACAACAATTCTCCAGTGCAAACTGTTCAAATGAAAAAATGAAGTGCAAACTAGTAAGTTGAGAAATATTCTTTGAGTGAAAGAGGCTGTTAAGAGACCTGGCAGATGTCCCATGCCTTTACCCCATTCCCAAAAGTCATCTGCAAATAGCCAAGAAGATCTGTTATCAGTGTTGTGCTTGCTGCTAGCCTGCTGTCAAACTTGTCTATTGCATCAGACCCTGGAATACCCTATGTTATTTTTTTATGGTTCTGTTACCTATATAGCAACTCCTCTGACAACAATGTTAATTATGCAGCAGCCTTGTTATCTCAAAATCACACTATAATTAACCTGTGTCATCAGCAGCACTCATGGCTATGTAGGCTGCCAAAAAAAAAGAGTCCTGTGGAAGTAGTGTTTTTTTTAGCTGTGTCTTTTAAAAATAACTTTTGTTATTTCACTACCTAAAAATCTCATTTGTTTCTCCCCACCACAAAAAAATACACAAACAAAAACAAACCAACATGATTTCCTCTGCATAAAGCCCACTAAACCTATTAAGATACTTGAATCTCTTGAACAGGAAGTGAGGTATAGGTATAGAAATAGGTATAGAAAACACATACACCTTTTCAAAATAATACTTACAGCTCTTCTAGAAAAGGAAAATTCTTGAATGCATCTTCTGGTAGTTGAGTAATATTGTTCATACTAATATCCCTGGAAAACAAAGTTAAGAATACTTTTAGCTATGTACATATGACCAGATAATACTAATATCCCTGGAAAACAAAGTTAAGAATACTTTTAGCTATGTACATATGACCAGATAAAATGATGTTAAGCGAAATGAACCCCAAGATAGGGACACAGTGGGTTTTTTTTTCTTTCTTGCTATTGTTTCTAACATATTTAAAATGTACTATGTGATTTTTTTGTTTCTCTTGTATGTTCTTCCCCCACGGTATAAACCATTTTCGCTGTATTTGATGTTGGGTGCCCTGCATCTTGTATATACGTTTTTCTAATTTGGGGAGGGGAAGGGAAATAACAAAATGCTGAAATAAGGATAAAGGTGGACCCACTGTAACAATGAGAGGTACAAAACACTATGTTGAAAATGAACTTTACAACTCCTGGGGGAAGGAGGAGTTGGGGAGGTGGGGAGGGAAGGGATGGTAGGAGAAAAACAAAGGAGGAAGTAACAATGCTCCAATGCCCAATAGGAAATGTACACATTACCTTACTCATGTAACTGTAACCCCTCTGTACTGTATTTTTACCATAAAAAAAACATATAAAAATAACTTTTAACTAAATGGCAACAGTCTTAAAGGATTTAACCAAGCAGAAAACTAATTAGGTGCTGATATTTTAATTAAAAGCATATATAGAAGATATAAGACTAACAATAATTTTGGTTTCAGAATGGAATGCTTCAAAAACATAAAAGTACTACATCTTTTACCACAGTATGTCCTGTAATTTAGAAATATACCTAAATCCTGGAATTCTCTTCTTTAAATAGCCTTGGAAGGGGGTGGGGTGGGTGTCTCAAAATGACTACAATGAATGGATAGCAGTGTGGCTTTCCAGTGTTCTAGTCATTCAAAGTCATTGAGTGAACAGCTTTACAGGAGAGGATGGCTTCTAGATTCACTGTCAAGAACAATAAAAGTATGCCTGAATTCTATCCCAGTCATGTTTTCTTTAAAACCCATAAAAGTCCTCCAGGTAAGAGTTGTAAGTGGATTTCAATTTTAGCCTATGAACAGATGCGGGCTAGAAACAAGTGTGTACATGATAGGTATGCAGTCCATTTCCAGTTTTCCCTTAGAGCATCAGCAGAAAGCAGCACTCACTCAACAATATAACTCCACAATTAACTAGTTCAAACAGCTAAAGAAACACTTTATTAATCATTCTCCTCTTCCCTGGCAGCTGCCTTTTGAATTGACTTTCTCTTCCATATTTCACTTGATAGCAACACTGTGGCAGACACCTTAACATAGCCTTAAAGGGAAGAGGAGGTCCCAACATGCACTGGGTCAGTTAAGCAAGTCCCCCAGCTTCCTGTTCCTCTAATCTGGGAATAAGTTCAGTGGCTGAGCTTTTCTGTCTCTCTCCTGCAGAAACAGCCTTGAAAATTCCACCCATGAAGCAATTCTATGACTCGATATTAAGAACTGGTGTGAGAAATCAAGTACATACCAAAATCAGCTAACAAGCCTATTACTGTCATCGATTCACTTGGGTAAAATGCTATTTTCAAGAAGACACCTTCAATACCTCAGCGATAAGTCCTTTCTTACTTGCTTTTCCCCAAGGCAGTTCTAGAAAACTTCTTGGATTGGAAATCACAAGAACAGCATGGGGAACAAAAACAGCAAGAATAATAGCCATGCAATGAAACAAAGGCTTGCAGTATAAAACTGTTCCTAAAATCTCACTTTAGTAATAGAGAAACGGAGGCTTATTTTGGTAAAATAACAACCCTCCCCCCTAAGACTGACAATTAGTAAAGTAACATGAAATATAAATTCCAAAGCCCATGATCCTAATTGCAGACTATGAGTCTTCCCAATTATTATTTGAATCCTGTTATGCTCTCTACTGCTAGTTAAGATATAAAACAAACCCTGATTCCTACCAAGGCTAAGACCAGGAAGACAGACATGTTAAGAACATGTGCTTGTTAGCGTATGTGAGGGCCTGGATTTGGTCCCCAGCAACCCCCCTCAAAAGGGAGGAGGATAACATCCACAAGAAAGAGCTTGGTATCATCATCAGTAGAATTCAGGAAATGTACTTTTTCTTAAAACAGGAGGGGCGGGGCGGAGAGAAGGGTATGGAGGAGAACTATAAATAGCTTTTCCATTTGAGGAATCAAGGTTTATATAAGTTTCTCAGAGCAAGAAACCTCCTTTTAAACAACTCTTAGAGTTACACAAGACCTATCAGCATTCCAAAACTTTATATCATTGGAAACAATGGCTGCCAAATGTAACTATTGCTTATTATTAATATACTTTTCCAGGATTTCTTGTTTTCAAACTCAGACCCCAATACTACTTCAGCTAGCTCTCTTTTATAGCCAGAAACAAGAAATGGATCCTTCTCTTTGTAGTAAACACTTTGGAAAAATACTGGGAAAATCGCACCAAAATAGGGGTGAAAAAAAGCCACTGACACATGGCCAGAGTTTAATTCTGAGCCACAGTTTGCTAGCTAGTAAAATGACTGTTAGGCTAATGGGTTGATTCTTCTATGATTCATCTTTTTTTTTTTTAAATTTTTTGTAGTCTTCCTCCCTCCAACCTCCATGGAGAGACAATCTTTTCCTGAAGAAAACGCATGGGTTCCATGGAATATTTCTGAACCATTTACCATAGTACAAAACATAAAAGACTATCAGATTTCCTTTATAAAATTACTGGCTCATCCCTGCTTGAAACATGCTACCCTCAACCAATAAAATCATTCTTAAGACTACAAGGAGCCAGCACTGGTGGCTCATGCCTGTAATCCTAGCTACTCAGGAGGCTGAGATCTGAGGACCGCAGTTCAAAGCCAGCCCAGGCAGGAAAGTCCATGAGACTCTTATCTCCAATTAACCACCAGAAAACTGGAAGTGGCACTGTGGGCTCAAGCAGTAGAGTGCTAGCCTTGAGCCGAAGAGCTCAGGGACAGCGCCCAGGCCCAGAGTTCAAGCCCCCATGACCAATTAAAAAAAAAAAAAAAGAATACAAGGAAACTTTTAAATTGTACTGAAAAGGAAAGGAAAAAACTGATATGAATAAAGAGTGATTCTGTAAAATATCACAGAATTTCATTGTTTTTGAGCCATTCAAATAAGAAGCGGGGAGAAAGGGCAATAAATTAGTAATACATTGTTTTACAAAGTGAGGCACTACATACAGTTTCTTCTAAGCTTCACATACCTGAATTTAGGTGAGGACTACAGTAACAGAAAATCTGATTAATTGCTTCATCAGAGAAAGGTCTTGGAGTGAACTGATTAACTGCCTTTCCAGACACATAATTAAAGACAATTTATACCACACTATGCTTCACATTTCAGTTTCACACACACACACACACACGCACACACACACACACACACACACACACACACACACACACACACACACCTCATTTTTCCCCCTCAGAGTAACAAGATCTAACAGGTAGTTTTGCTATGAGCTGTAAATACAATTAATAAGACTCCATATTTACAAACTAACACTAAACACACTGTAAGATTTTGTTTTAAAGCTTCAGGTTTAGCAGCAACATTTGTTTTCAAACTTTTTCTGAATTTCACATGCTCAAAGAGGTTGGCTCTATAGGTGTTTTCCCTCATCTTTTTTCTGGGCTTCACTTAAAACATTTATGAATACACTAAGAGAGGTGTAGGGGGGTAGGCTACAAGATATTATCTCCAGAGAAGCTCTGGAAACATGTGGTTACGGAGTATGAAGTGGGTGGGTACTCATTTAAAATAATGAGGGCTAATGGTGATAAACAACCTACAGACTGTCTTAAGAGCAGATTCAAGACCTGACATCACCAATACCCACAAGAGAATCCATGCTAGTCAGACATTATAAATAAGAGGTTAGAAAGGATGCTAGTGGTGATGAGCTAAACTGTAGCAATTTGCAAATGGAAGCCCTATGCCAGTAATTACAAATACATGAGGCTCCTAAACTGTGCGAATTATTAAAATAGACAGGTAAAAGAAAGTTGCTTCAGCGAGATGATGATCCTGCAAATTGGTACCTTCAAATCTGAATGAGCAATGCAATTTTCTAAGCAACATCAGTCATTAAACCCAAGTGATGTGCCATCCTTAGTTTCTACCAGGAAATAAATCAACACACACACACACACACACACACACACACAAAAATCATACTATCAAGTCACAACCATCTCTGAAGAGCAATTTTAGCAGAGCCAACGGCTCTCCTCAGATCTGGGCTTGCATGCCTAAATTTATACAGGCCTTTAGAGCCAGACAGATGTGAGTTAACCACTATTAGCTGTGTGATCTCTGGCAAGCTGATCGCTAGCTCCTTTGTAAAATGGAGACAGCACTACTAACTGACCCTTGCTAATTTCTGTGAAGATCAGAAAATGTTGTTACAGGATATTCTCACCAAGAAATGGCCAATCTTACCATTATCTCTGTTTTAGTTATTCCTAGAAGTCATTTGAACTCAACAGACTGAGACAGAACTAAGAGGAAGCCAAGCATCACACTGCTTTTGGTGGCTTTCCCAGAAAGAAACCTCTTTTATAGGAGAGAAATAATAAATTCCACCGATCCATAAGACCTTGAACTGAGATTTGGTTCTAAATTCTCATTTGAAACTCCCCAATTCCAAGAGTCAAGGATTTTAAACTACAAATGTCCTTTGGGATCAAATACTTCATTAAAAAAAGGACAAGCAAAAAGTTAACATCCACTTATTGGTAGAGTCATACACTCATAAATCAAAGTAAATTACATTTTGTACAGGAAATTTTTGGAAGGACAAGAAAGATAAATCCATTCTTTTTTTTCTTTTTTTTTTTTTTGTCGGTCATGGGCCTGAACACTGTCCCTCAGTTCTTCAGCTCAAGGCAAATGCTCTACCACTTGAGACACTGTGCCAACCTTCAGTTTTCTGAGTAGTTTATTTAAGATAGAGTCTCACGGACTATCCTGCCTAGGCTGGTTTTGAACCATGATCCTCAAATTTCAGCCTCCTGAAATCAGTGCCCAGCTGATAAATCCATTCTTAAAAATAGCTGAGTTCTGGTGGCTCATGCTTGTAATCCTAACTACTCAAGAGGCTGAGATCTGAGGATTGCAGTTCAAAGGCAGCCCTGGAAGGAAAGTTCATAAAACCAGCAAAAAGCCAAAAGTGAAGCTGAGACTCAAGTGGTAGAGCACCAGCCTTGAGCAAGAAAGCTAAGGGAAAGCTCCCAGACCTGAGTTCAAGCCTCAAATACAGGTGCATGTAAATACATAAATATATATATACATATATATATACATATAGATATATGCATATACCCCCCCACACACATATATATATATATATATATATATATATATATACACCAGCACGCATGCACACACACAAGCATACATATGTAACTACAAGTATGGTTCAAGTGTGATATAGCACCAGCTATGAGCAAAAATGTTGAGAAAAAGCACTGCAACTGAGTTCAGTATCAGAACACACACACACACACACACACACACACACCATTAAGATGATTTCCAGCAGTTCAGTGATATTACTAGGGATAGAATGTATAATTTTGACTTAGTAACAGAGGCTAGTAGAAAAAAATCTTTTCTATGTCCATTGGTTTGCATCACATTTCTTGGTGGTAAGATTTCTTAAGATACACCAATGAGGCCAAAGCATATGTCTGTACTTTATACATATATTGTCCAAGAGTCCCAACTTTTTACCACAGAGATCAGGGAGAAAAAAGAAACATACCATCTCACTAAAAAAATAAACCTGAATGCCCATAAAGGGTACAATTGTTTAATTGACAAATCTCTCCTGTGGTTAACTCTCATCTTTTCTCCTCATAAAATTCAGTAATGCTGAAGTATATCTCCCAAGTAGGCATATTCATGTTTCAACAAAGTACTTTTTAAAGCCCTGTAAAATGCTCCCCAAGAGAGCCTGATCTGTTCACCGGTGGCTGAGTATATACCACTGTGGACAGTTACTGTCCTTCACCTGGCCTGGGCCCTTCTGCCACAGAATAATTTAATTTTAAATACACAGTGCCTGACCAATGTTATCTAAATTTGAACAAGCCCTCTTATTTATACTATATAACATACTGTTACTGCTATACTGTTGAATCTATCTCAATGATTACCTTTCCGTTTCAGAAGTCACTACATTCCATTATGGATTCTAGAGAACACAAAGTTCTCAAGGAAAGAAAAAACACATATAGTGATGATATATTTTTAAATTCAAAAAAGTAGATTATGATAGTGATTATGAACTAATACTCTCAGCTAGGTGGGGTAGCACAAGCATATAATCCCAGTGCTCAGGAGGTGAAGGCAGGAGGACCTCAAGTTCAATGCCAGTCAGAGCTGGAGTGAGACCTTTATTCAGCAAATGTAGGTAAGGGGATGCAGTTCAGTAGTAAAACATTTGCACAGTCTATGCAAGGCCTAATGCTGATCCTATACACCATTAATAACAACAACAACAATAACAATATTAATCTAACACAGGCCCTTATTAACATAACACAGTCCCTATTACTTTTCTAGCATCTTTGATAACCAACTAGAAATTTCAGGCCAAGCTCCAAGTAAGAGATGTCTTCAGTAAGACCCAAAAAACAAAACTTGAAACTAACTTTGAAAAATGCCTCCGGAACAAATTTGAAGGAGGTGTCTCTCTCTCTCTCTCATCGCTAAGTAGTATAGACACACCAGTACTAAATATCTAGTCAAGTTTATGAAGAGTTGATTTTCCTTTCTGGCATTATTCCATACCTTTGGATAAGTAATCTATTTTTCTTCCCACCTTTAAGGATCATAAAACTAAGCTATGTTGTTTTTTGTTTTCTGTGGTATTTTTTCTGTTTTTTTTTTTTTTTGTCAGTCATGGGGCTTGAACTCTGGGCTTGGGCTCTGTCCCTGCGCTCTTCAGCTCAAGGTGAGTGCTCTACTACTTGAG
>NW_012267262.1:6565000-6613743 GCF_000151885.1 Dipodomys ordii
TCTACCACTTGAGCCACAGCACTACATCTGGTTTTCTAGTGGTTTATTGGAGATAAGAGTCTCACAGACTTTCTTGCCCAGGCTGGCTTTGAACCATGACCCTCATATCTCAACCTCCTGAGTATAGAATTTTCCCATTAAAGATGTTCAAAGCTGAACTGCCATTACTAAGAAAATGAAAAAAAAAAAAAACATACACACATTAAGGTATTCGGGGGAGGGGGGAAGCAGATAAAGAAATTGTATTATGGCGTAGGGAAAAAAACTTAAAAATCAATAGAAGGAAAACAAGCCCAAGCAAAAGATATTTTAAAAGATACCACCAAAGAAAATACACAGTCAGGATCTTGTGTATCTAGCTATGCAGGAGGCTGAGATCTGAGGATCATGATTCAAAGCAAGCCTGGACAGAAAAGGCCATAAGATTCCTATCTCCAATTAACCACCAAAAGGCAGGAAGTAGAGCTATTACTCAAGTGATAGAACATTAGACTTGAGCAAAAATGCTAAGGGACAGTGTTCAGGCCCTGCATTTACACCCCATTTCTCACATCAAAAAAAATAAAACAAAACAAAAGATACAAATCACACACAAATAAGAGTCATAATATCAATTATAAGGAAAATGCAAATTAAAATCACAATGAGATACCATGCAATTATGAAAATGGTTAAAACATTGAAAAATAATAGCTGACAGGGGCTGGGAAGGTGGCTCAGTGGTAGAGTGCTTGCCTTGCATGCATGAGGCCCTGGGTTCGATTCCTCAGTACCCCATAAGCAAAAAGAAAAAAAGCTAGAAGTGGCACTGTGGCTCAAGTGGTAGAGTGCTAGCCTTGAGCTGAAGAGCTGAGGGATAGCGCCCAGGCCCAGAGTTCAGGCACCCATGACTAGACCCCCCCCCCAAAAAAAATAGCTGACAATACCAAATGTGGTAAAGGTGTGGAACAACTAGAACTGCATATTGTACTGGTAGAGACAATGCAAAATGACACATGAAAAATGGCTTTAGAGGGCAATTTGGAAGTTTCTTATAAAATTGAATACATACATATGAGCATAGACCTTAGCAATCCTAGGTCTAATCCTTTATTAAAAACAGGAAAGCTGAACTTCCTTCCACTAGTGAGCATATGGACAAACTCTTTTCCAATGGACTATTACCCTGCAATAAATAGCCTACTGATATTAGCAAGAGTTTGGATGAATCTCACAGACCTTAAGTCAAGGAAGCCAGATGCAAAAGTTTTCATTACAGAGACAGAAAACACATCAGTCATGGCCAATGGGTGGGAGAGTTGGCTATAAAATGGATACCACAGAATTTTCTGAGATGATGAATGATGAAGGTGTGCTGTATCTTGATTTTGATAGTACTTTTGTAATTGTACACTTTTTCCACACTCTTAGAATTATACACTGATAGAAGCCTCAAAACCAAAGTTATCTTCTTATAAATAAGGACATTTTGTGTGTGTGTATGAGTGTCTGTGTGTGTATGTGTGTGTGTGTGTGTGTGTGTGTGTGTACACCTTCTCCCATGTTCCTCCAAAAGAAAAAAAATCCAACTTTTGTCTGGAGGTCCTTTCCCTAAGCCTTTTGCAAATGCAAGTATGTTATGTTCAACACTGGTTTGAGAATCAGATAAACGAGGCTCTTTTTCTTGTTTTCACTTTGTTTTGTTACACTTTTGTGTGCTATCAACTTGCATCAGAACACTGGGCCCACGCTCTTAATTCTCCTTATTGAGCACCTGTGTCCTTGGACACATGAGACTTGGGTCCTACCCTCAAGAATTTTCTAAGGCAATTAGACAAGAATAAGCTTTGGAAGTGAAGAAACAAGGACAAAACAAGGAAATGTTATGATGCAAGTGGCCCAGCAAGGAAAGACATTCAAATAAGACCCAAAGCTCAAGAAAGACTCCAGTGGGGGCTTATATAGTCTGCTATAAAAACACAGACATTATTTTATAGAAAGCTGTTATTTCCATCTGTGACCTGATTCCTTAGGTTGGCAATGTTTCTCAGTAAACACACAACTGACATGTTGAACAGGAGAATTCTTTATTATTTAAGACATCCTGCTCTTTAGACATATGGCATCCATGTCCCCCTGCATACTAATCTAATACAACCCAAATCACTTCCAAACACTTTTAAGTTGGTAGCTCAGAGAGGGGCATGAAAGCCATTTAGATGACAGCAAACATCACTTTTTAAAAGGATGACAGCCAGGCACTGTGGCCCATGCCATTCGGGAGACTGAAATCTCAGGATTTCAGTTAGAAGCCAGAGTGGGAAGAGACTCTTAATGTCCAATTAACCAGCAGAAAGCTTGAGATAGAGTGCCAGCCTTGAGTGAAAAAGCAAAGTGAGAGCGAGAGGCCTTGAGTTCAAGCCCCAGTACTGGCAAAGCAAACAAACAACAATAACAAAGGAATTATAGAAAATAGATAATATCAAAGTTAATAACATCACATAGATTTATTTGGGTGTACATGTTATGAAATACATTTTATTTTATATACACGTAGATACATATATACCTATATGGTCATGATGCCAGAATGCAGCCCACTTTGGGTTTATTTATTTTAGAAAGGGCCTCTAAATTAGATTCTAGTATCGTGGGGGGGAAGTATTCCAAGAAGAGGGAATCTGGCCATGTCTACAGCATGGTCAAATGATAAAAACCAGGGTGAACCAAAGAAGTAAAATTATCAAAGAATTACAGAATTATAAGTAGTATAGTCAAGAAAGAAGACTATGAAGGAATTCAAGAATTGCATGTAGTATAGCTTCAAATGATAAGAGAAGCTACCAAGAGCAGCAGAAAGCATACCCCCAAGGCCTTATAAATGACCTTGAACAATTAGAACTCCATGAGCATACAAAGCTGCCAAGGCTTAAGCAGATCAAATTTGCTCTAGAAAGATCATTTCATGCAGCCATAAATGATAGGTGATAAGACAAAAGTTAGGCAGAAGAAATTCAGCCCTCTAAAGTTTAGCCTTCTCTACTGTAAAACATTTTGTACTCACTAACTTCTAAGGCCTTTTCCAAATCCATCATTCTGACTCCTACTTTGACATTCCTGATCCTGCACATTCCATGCATAATTAGCAGAAAATAAGAGCCCCTTAGATGCACGTTTTTCCTATCTATATGCTTGTGTTAGCAAATGTGTGAGTTCAGGCTTAAATAGACTTCCTTCAGAATTACAGGTGTTTAGCAATTAAGCACAAAGCATAACTTCATTTCCAAACCTAGCTTTCTCTGCTGTCATTGTTTATGCTGTTGATGAAGCAATAGAGCCTTAGAGACACTAAAGGGTATGTTCTCCTGGGAGATGTAAATCCTACAAGCTAGAGAAGAGGAGAACAAAACACCCATACATAAATATGCCACGATGAAAGGCATGTGTGACTTAAATAGAATGTTCTTAAAAGAGTAACTTTTTTAAAAAAATAAAGTAAAACTAGTACAGATAGTTCCATATGTTCTAATAGTAAAAGTAAGTTCAGCTTCTTGTTTTCATTTTTGTGTCATTAAACAGAGAAGAGTCTTAAAGGTACAATTTCATCTAAAAAGAAACATAAAATGTTCTGATTCTGGAGCAATGTGTGCTAAATGGCAAAGAAAAATGAATGCTAAAGACAAAAGGGACATTACTTTTCACAATGCACCCAAGTCCCCTGCCATCTGGCATCATACAGACTAGATAAGGGTTAAACTATAATATTCCTTGTTTGTGTCCTACTTAACTGGTAATCTCAGGCATTCTTTGGGTGTCAACAGCTGTTCTGGTAACCCTATGATGCCAAAACAGTGTTCATTACTGGCAAAGACACACAGACAAAATGGTATTTCAATAGGCTATTTTACAGCAACAAGAAGTATTGTAAGGATTATCGTCTGGGCAGATTGGAAACACTCAATTACTTCATCCGAGCAGACAAAATGCACTATTCATAAGGAAACCAACCGAACAGCACATATTATGGTAAATATTCTAATTAACTAAATGGTTTATGTTTTATTATGGCTACACTTATTAGCAGGGCTGATAGGAAAACATTACTTCATGGTCCTTTGCCTTCAAACATGCACATCCACAAAACCTTCTGTTTAGACGCGTACTTTTTTCACTTTAGCTCACAACCAATTAATGGGTTGTGAAATCATTTTAATGGGTCACGGCCAACTTTATTGAAAAAAATTGAAATAGTAAAGAATAGAATACAAAAATGCTGGCTGGTGTAAAGCATAGTAAAGGTAACCATTGTTTCTGGAGATTTTGTTTCAGCATGTGTACTTGTCCTCTGGCTTACATGCAACTTCTTCTGTATGGTCCAGGAAATAAAGTCCAAACTATAATTTCAAGACATTGGCTATTTAAACCAACTCTCTCTGTCTTCCACCCCCGCCCCCCGGCCATTTGTCAGTATTGGGGCTTGAATTCAGGGTCTTGTGTTCTTACTTGGCTTTTCACTCAAAACTGGAGCTCTGCCACTTGAACCATACATCCATTTCTGGCTTTTTACTGGTTAATTGGTCAGGCTTGCTTCTAACTAGGATCCTCAGATTTCAGCCTCTTGAGCAGCTAGAATTACGGGCATATGACATCAGCACCCCACTACAAGCCAAATGGTTCTTATTCTTCCATCTAGACCTAGTCAAAACTACAACAGTGAGTCAGATCCAGTGGATTTAGGAGCCTTACAGTCACTTTTAACTTTGTCTACAATTCAGGACTTTCATATTTTAGTGATATCAGCTAAAACTGACAGGAATACTATTAGAGAATGCCACTAAGTTCCACAGGGGCTGTACTATTTTCAACTGTACCAAGAAAAGTAATGTTAAGCTCCACTAGTTAAATTTCCATTCTGTTATCCTATGTTGAGGTTTTAGGACTATATGGATTACTACATCCTGACATTTTCTTTTCAATTTACTGAGTATACATGTTTGTAAATAACAGTAAAAGCCATCCCCAGATAAGATAATGACATTAAAGTTAAAAAACAGCAAGTATTTTAAAAAATGAACAAAAATCCTACACTCTATTAATAAATTCTTTCTAATGCCCTAAATCCAAACGAGAACTCCCCATTGTATTTCCAATAATTGGCCTGGGCAAGAGCAGTTCTAATTTCTAAGACACTGAGACAGTGGCCTTATTATGTTGAAGCAAAAGAGAAAATGGTGAGGCAGTCTGTATCCTGAATGCCAGCTGCCAATGGTCAAGGCCTACACTCAAAGGCACACTCTGAGATTTCACCACTCCCATGATTCAGGCTTGTGGAGCAATCACTTTCTTCCAGGCCATGAGGGATATAAAACATCAATCCCAAACACACACAGGCACACACACAGATACACACACACACACACACACACACATAGATATGTATACATATACATATACATGTACACACATACATTCTGTCTATATTTACTTTGACTTCTCCTCACCCCCGCCTCTCTTTCTCTCTCACTCATTTCTCCTCTGATGGCCATATTTTTTTTGTCAGTTGTGGGGCTTGAACTCAGGGCCTGGGCGCTGTCCCTAAGCCTCTTTGTGCTCAAAGCTAGCATTCTACCACTTGAGCCACACAGAGCCACTTCTGGATTTTTCTGTGATTAACTGTAGATCAGAGTTTCACAGACTTTCTTGCCTGGGCTGGCTTCTAATAAAGATCCTCAGATCTCAGCCTCTAGAGTAGCTAGAATTATAAGTGTGGCACCCGGATGATGTCGATTTTTTAAGAGGCTTATGTTAAATATATTCTATTCTTTTAGGAGTGACTCAAAAATGTAACTGGAATGACTCAATCATTTCTATTAAGTATAAGACAACAGACATTGATAATGACAGTTTAGAAAGAGTCATTAAAAATAATTCCTTGGGAATGACTTATAACTCATTAAAAGCCTTCACTCCCCCCCAAAAAAAAAACCCTTTAATTTTTGCAATCCATATGGATCATATTGTTTTTTGTTTCTTGCTATGGACAGAAATCCATGTGCTGCCATAGAATTTGCTTAAAAACAAAAAGATACTCAGAGAAAGATTACTGAGACTTGTTGCTTTCTGATAATCCAGCTCAGAAAAATTTCTCAGGTCTATACTTGACTTCATGTTTTATTGAAGCAGTGGATGGTAAGTGGGTAGACAGAGAAGAAATAATGCTTAGAAAATAAACTTCTATGAGGAAGAGAATACCTAATTTCCCTGACCTCTAACAAAACCAAGTACACACCTTCAATTCATACACCCTCCCCCCTCCCCCCCCAAACACTCACAGGCATTCATGCACTCATGCACTAAACAGCCTAACTGAAAATAAAGAAAATAAGATGAAAAGGACAGTTCAGATACCAATAAATAGAATAAAAACATATTCCAAACATCCTGGTACAATAAATCAGCATTATACATATTAAAATGGTTTACAAATGTTAATAGTGTACCCATTCATTCTCAAAAGTATCCTAAAATGGATGATAAATGAACTAATTAACCCTCAAACAGCAATAAATCTGGATGCATGTTGTTGGATGGGTTATGAGAAGAGGTAGAAGCTTTGGGTTGAATGACTTTGGGAAAAGGTTGAGTGAAAGACCAACTCCTCAATGTTACAATGGTTACAATAGTAAGAATCACTAAAAAAAAAAAAAAAACACCTATTGAACATCTTTGGTATTTTTCATTATTTATTTGACAAATTTCCAGTTCTTATACCTATACTCCATTAGGGCAGAGTCTGTTTTGCTCACTGTAATTCTCCCAAGCCTCTAGTACAATCTCTGGTCATCATATCTCTTGAGTGACGGATGTGCCAGACATTGCATTAAATGCTTTACATAGTAATCATAGTAAATACTTAGCACTTCAAAAAAAAAGGCTTGGCAATTTTCCAATCCTGTAAAGGGAGTCCAAGGACTGGTTGTAGGAAGAAAGAGAGAAAGGACATATAAAATATCTTCTTTACAAGGGACACCTGATCTGCTTCTGGGACAGACACACAACACAACACTTCTCTGGGACCTTACATGCAAACACATCTGGGGACAGAGCAAGACACAAAGTAAGGTTTTAACTCAAATACAAGTTACTAGATTTAAAAATAGCTTGAGAGGAATGATATAAAAATGGATTTCAGTAAAACTAATTTTTAGCCCTCAAAATTTCAAAATACAGGCTTTATCCTATAAATAGCACCTCACACAACCGCTGAACTAGAAAGCATAGTGGTTAAGAGTTTCTCCCAGAAGCCCAGACCAAGGGCCTGCTTCCTCACCAACTGTACAACCCTGGGCCAACTCCCTTAATCTCTCTGTTCCTTGTTTCCTACAAGAATGAACAGGCTTTGTACAATTACTTAAAGACATATTTAAAATACACACACACTCATACACACACACAAACAACTAAATGAGGACAACAATTCTGACTTATGAACATCACTGGAAGCTGGCACCAGTATCTCATACCTGTAATCTTAGCTACTGAGAAGGGATTTGAGGCCAGCCTGGGCAGGAAAGTCCATGAGATTTTTTTCTCCAATTAAACACACACACACACACACACACACAGAAAGAGAGAGAGAGAGAGAAGCTGGAAGTGGAGCTACATCTCTAGTGGCAGAATACTAGCTTTGAGCAAAAAAGCTCAGGAACACCCTAGTCCTGAGTTCAAGCCCCAGAACTGACATGTAGGCATATGAATACATGTGCACACATGTACACACACACACACACCCATAAAAAAGGGTTAAATGATATGCTTTCTGTCCAGTGTCTAGTAAAGTGTATAGCTCACGGCAAAAAAGTCAGCTATTATAGTTTTTCTATGGCCATCATCATCTAATTACCACATAATCTAATCATTGTTTTAATGAAGCAACTAAAACTCAGAAATATTAAATAATTACTTAAGAATGAAGATCAAAATCCAAATGACAAATCATAATCCAAGATTCTATCTATTGCTTTAACCTGGACTGTGTTGCAGTAATTATTTTAGAAAGATGAACCAGAATTAGAAAAAAAAAAAAAAAAAGAATTTTGCCAGAAACAATGTAAGGAATGGTACTTATGCTCTGAAGTTTGGGCTGGGAAGGTGGCTCAGTGGTAGAGCGCTTGCCTTGCAGGCATGAGGCCCTGGGTTCAATTCCTCAGCACCACATAAGCAAAAAGAAAAAAGCCAGAAGTGGCACTGTGGCTCAAGTGGTAGAGCTCTAGCCTTGAGGAAAGCGCCCAGGCCCAGAGTTCAGGCCCCACAACCGACCAAAAAAAAAAAAAAAAAAGTAAGTCAGTTGAGCCCACACTGTAGCTACTCAAACAGATTAATATTATTTTTTAAATCATAACAAGTGTGGCACCAGTGGCTTATACCTGTAATCCTTGCTATTCCGTAGGCTAAGATCTGCCATCTTGGGCAGGAAATTCCATGAGACTCTTACCTCTAATTAATGACCAAAAATCCCAAGGTGGAGCCATGGATCAAGTGGCAGAACACCAGTGAAAAAGCTAAAAGAAAGCTACTAGGCCCTCTGCACACACTACCAGCACACACACACACACACACACGCACGCACGCACGCACGCACATATATACCCACACACAAATCATACCAAACAAGAAACCGTCCTCACTTTCACTTAACCCAGCAAATGTACTAAGTGTCTTCTCAACAAGAATACTTGTCCTTGAACAAGTTTACAAAAGTTTTTTTTTAAAAAGACAAAAATTCTTGGGGCTGAGAAGGTGGCTCAGTGGTAGAGCGCTTGCCTTGCATGGCATGAGGCCCTGGGTTCAATTCCTCAGCACCACATAAGAAAAAAAAAGCCGGAAGTGGCACTGTGGCTCAAGTGGTAGAGCTCTAGCCTTGAGGAAAGCGCCCAGGCCCAGAGTTCAGGCCCCACGACCGGACCCAAAAAAAAAAAAAAAAAGACAAAAATTCTAGCATGGATTTGTAGATACTTTCAAAGGGGATAAATACTTTGGTATAGTTCAGTTTTACATAAAGAGCTTTTGTGGTGGTTGGCCAACATTTCCTTATTGTATAAAGAAAACATTCCCTCTGGAACAAAGTAGCTGAATTCACATGGAGGAGGCAGGGAGGTTGAGAGAGGGACCTCCAAAACCAAAGAACAGTTCCATAAGGGTGGAGCCAGAAGACAGTTACTCTGGAACCAGCCAAAGGACAAGTTGCTGTGCATAAGGATGCCTGCAGAGTGAGATCAAGAACAACCTACAAAGATGCCGTAGCCTTGAATGACAGAGGCCACCGACTGATTCCAGGACAGGAAGCAGAAATCAGGAATTTTTTAAGAACACAAACAAGGGTATTTTTGAAAAAAGTTTTGAGGAATGGGCACAATTTTCCTATTCCCTACACAGTTACAACTACTACTTTCCATCAGCTTCCACAACAATTCCTGCTGGCTCACATAGTGATATATATTAGAAGCAGCAGTCCCACAAAAATGACTACACTGAGTACTCTAAGAATGCTGGTGAAGTTATTCATGAACTTACAGAGAAATCTCTTTATCAGAGCCCTTGGGGGAAAAGTTCCCTCTGACCTCAATTCCAAGAATAGCTGTTTCTCCTGCATCACGTGTCCTCTTTATCTTATGAACAACATGGAATGAGAGAAATAGAAGCTCTTTCCCTCTTCCACCAGCTTCTCTGATTCTCTGAACCCAAATATCCTCATGAGGTAGGCAGCTTCAGTAATTTTTATCTTCCATTTATGAATATTCTCCCTTTTTGATGGTAGGAGATGCCCTCTGGTCTTTCTCCCCCCTCCTTTATTGTTTTAATATTTCATTTTATATATTTTATTTATTTATATATTCATGCATTTCTCTCTTTTTTTTGTGATACTAAGGTTTGAACTCAGAGCCTCACCCTTGCTTGACAGGTATTTGATTGAGCCAGGCCTCTGGCCATTTATTTTTAAATTATCTTGCACTTTTTTTGTATCTAGCTTGAATTTTTTTCCCAGTATTTTTTTAAGGGGGGCATACTAAGGGAAGGGATTGTAGGAGAAAAACAAAGGAGGGGGTAACAATACCCAACAAGAAATGTACTTGTTACCTTACTGATGTAACTGTAATCTCTCTGATACATCTTTACAAGAAAATAAAATTTAAAAAGAAAAAAAAAAGAATACCAGTATCTTGTGAGCACTCTCTATGTGCCTGGAATATGCAACCCAAACAAACACACAAATCCATTCTGCATAGTAATACAGGATAATTTTAAAGTCTATCAACTTGGGGCTGGGGATGTAGCTCAGTGGTAAAACATTTACCTTGTCTGCACAAAGCCCTGGGTTCAATCCCCATCACAGCATTAAAAACATAAAAGTTTAAAATAGGAAAGTAAAAGAAATAAAATAATGAACGTAACAGGGAAGCAAAAAGGCCAGCTCTGAGGGATGACAAGGTTCAAAATCAAAAGAGCAGTCACCCAGCGAAGAGAAGCCCCCCTCAGAATCAGCAGCAACATTTCATCTTTGACTAGAAGTCGGGAAAAAGTAAAGATAAACCTTGAGGATGACCCTTTGGATTTGTTTGTTTGTTTTAAATCTACAATGTGTGTGTGTGTGTGTGTGTGTGTGTGTGTGTGTGTGTTTGTCACTAGAACTCTGGGCCCCCATACTCTCCTTGAACTCTTTTGCTCAAGGCTAGAGCTCTAGCACTTTGAGCCACAGCTCCACTTCCAGTTTTCTGGTGGTAAATTGGAGATAATAGTCTCACCGACTTTACTGCTCAAGCTGACTTTGAACTGCCTAAGATCTCAGCCTCCTGAGTTGTTAGGACCACAGGTGTGTATGTGTATGTAGTTACTATGGATTTTTTTTTAATCCATGGGGTTGGTAGAATTAAGTTAGTATCACCTGAAGACGCAATATGAGAGAAGAGCATATGGATAGGTTGGGTTTTTAATACCCAGGAGGAAGTTTTTCAAGTCCAGACCAGAATTGAGTTGAATATGAGAGAGAGGGTTAAGAGTATGAGTGCACAATGTAAAGAATTAAAACTGCAGAGGTAATGGCATCACCTGCACAGGAAGTGAAGAATGATAAAATGGCTGAGACCACATTTCTAGAAATAATTCAAGTAACAGAAAAGGCAAGAGAGGCAGGGAAGGACTTGAAGGGAAAGCTTGAAGCAGAGAAAATGTTCCACTGTGAAAGGCAACGGGGACTCAGTACAGAGAGTAGCCACAGGATTTGGTAATTGGATCATTTGTCAATATGATTATCACAGCATGAATCTCATACATAATAACCATGACTAGATTCCACCCCCCCTTTTTTTGGCTCTGGAATAGAACAAAGAAAAGGAGAGAATTTCCTGAGGTAACTGGGCAAGATTTAAAAGAGCAAAGGAAAAGAAATACAAGGTTTAAAGAGGATGTGTGTAAACATGTAAGAAAGAAACCGCCTGAGGTACAAGTGCTTGCATTAGAAATCTAAGAGACAAAGAAGGAGGGATCCACAATGTGACTGTTTTATTTGCAGGAAACAGCCTGGACAGGAGGGCCGGTCAGGAGGGCTAGTTTACCCATCAGTGAACAGGTGAGGCTACTGGCTGACCACACCTC
This sequence comes from Dipodomys ordii, assembly GCF_000151885.1. Classification (NCBI taxonomy): domain Eukaryota; kingdom Metazoa; phylum Chordata; class Mammalia; order Rodentia; family Heteromyidae; genus Dipodomys; species Dipodomys ordii. Next base: position 6,576,632 of record NW_012267262.1, read on the forward strand.
AGAGGGAGCCGTGGTGAGCCGTGGTAGACAGGGCCCTAGAAATCTGTGAAGACTTGGCATCTGTTCCCTCATTTTTTCAGGCCAGGATAATGTATGCAAGGCTCATTCTCTCATTGAATGTTATTCCTCTCACTCCTACATCACAACTATTCCTCCTGTGTTTTCCCAGCTCTTCTCAGCTACAGTAATTAATTCAAATATACCATCACTTAAGTGCCAATCAAAGCTCCATCGAGATCTAAGAAGAACAATAGTAGGCTTATATGCACAGTCTATTAATTTAAATTGCCAGTTGAGTCACTACATGCCAACAATTAGGCAATCGCGCGCACGCACACACACACACACACACACACACACACACACACACACACAACTTATACTCCATGTTAATAAAGCTAAGCCAGAGAGCTCATAGAACAAGTTGTGCTGAACAGCAAGGCTTTCCAGATAGCTGAGGGTTCACCCTCAAGAAAAAGAGGAAGGGGAAAAGCCATGCCACTTAAGTGACTTTTCAAGACTATTTCTTTAATTTTGTTTTCATTTCTCTGCTTCCTAAAACAGTCTATCTGAAACATAACCTTAGAGCAGCACAAAGGCACAATGTTTATGTGCATCTGATCCTATAAAATAATATTTATCAAAATGAACTCCAGGAATGGAAATAAGAATTGTTGGTTTTTTTTTTCCCTTTTTGCTGTTTTTGTTTTGACTGTCTTTGGGGGGATAAAGGGGAGCACAGAAATGGAGGGAAAAAGGGTGAACATAGGCGGCAATCGTACGGTACTCCCTAAACACTATGTTGAAAATGAGCTATACAACTTATGGGATGGATCAGGAGGGAAAAACTGGAAGAGAACGATGGAAAGGGTGACACGGTTCAAAAAGAAATATACTCTTCACCTGACTTATGGAACTGTAACCCCTTGGTACATCACTTTTATAATAACAAAAAAAAAATTTTAGGAGAAAAAGTAAACCTTTCATGGGCCTCTATTCTGAGCCTTTCACTGCATTGGATATAAAGTAGATATGTTCCTTTGTCTCACCTTTATTTCTGTTTCTCCATTTCCACTGTCTAGCTCTAATCCGCAGTATCCCGTCTCCCTAGACCACCACAGGTGGCACTTACTGGCTGTTTACTGTCCACACTTAAAACCCTCTCTCATTCAACCTGCCTGTGGCAACCAAACAATCTTTCTAAAATAGAAACGCAATTCACATCACTCCAGCCCTTGAAATTCTATCCACTCCAGACCGATGCTCTCCCTGCACTTATTCTTCAATACTGCTCATCCTCACCTCCAATCATTTACTCATACCCCCACTCCCATCTCACTTGGACTTCTTTTTCTGATTAAAACACCAGGATCCTTGCTTCCTGCAGGACTTTGCCCTTGTTATCAGCCTGGATTGCTCTTTCCCAGCAACCTCACTACTGCCTTATTTCACCTCAAATGTCACCCCTTTAAACAATTTTCCTTTAGTTTCTATAAAGTGGTCCCAGTTAACTCTTCCTATTCAGCTCATTTCTTCTTCATAACTATTAGTATTTTAAATATCTCCTATGTTGCCTTTTATTTTATTAGAAAACAACTGTCTCGTAACACAGACTGTAAGCTAACACTAACCATTCAAATAGGATTTCTTGAAGTCTGGGGTAAAGTCACCTAGAATTTGATAGAAATACACATGCTCAGGCCATACTCTGGATTCACTACCCAGATACTTCAGGAGTGTTAACAAGCTCTCCAGGTGATTCTGATGCCCTCCAAATACAGAATATGTTATTCCCGTACGTGCTCGTAGTCTCCTCTATTCACAAAGACAAAGATCTCCTACCCCAGATCATCATCTATTAGAGGAATTTAAAGCTGCTAAATAAAACCATGTAAACTTTATGGATGCTTAAATGATCTGATGTTACCCATTATCCCACAAAAAGATTAGCATTCATCTCTCTTCTGGGTGTCTTCTTTCATGACTCTTAGGTCCCCATTTTTCTTCCATACCTCTCTGAACATAGGGTTACTCTTGAAAGGTGATGGATCCTTGGGTCATGTTTTTCACATTAAACTTTTCAAGCTCAGACAGAAGAACAAGATAAGTAAAAGTACTGGCTTTATAGCCAGGCTGCCTGCATTCACTCCCAATCCTCACCACTGATTAGCTGTGTGATCATAAACAGCTGATGAGCTTCTGTGTGTAAACTTCCTAATCTAAAAGCAAGGAATCACATCACCTACCATACAAGGTTGCTGTGAGAATTAAATGAGGTAACTCACATCCAGGGATTGGATCATCCCCATGTGATAGAAGGCCCTCGATGCCCACTGACTATTTCATGCCACATTCTGTAGCCTATCACTAGGTCTTAGGTAAATTCTTAGCCCTGGTAGCTCAGGAACAAAACACTGCTCTGGATAGTAATGCATTGTGACTCACTTGTAGACAAAGAATAGAAAAACCTCTCCACATACCTGGAAGGCCAACCCTACAAAAGATGGGCTGTAGTCCTTAAAGTTCCCCCAAATGGTTCTACGTGTCCTAAATACCCTCTCTCTCCCTAATCTCCACATTAACCTTGCTTTCAAAATGCTCAGAAATGAAGCAATGGTTGTCTAGCAAATGAGACATGTTCTAGGAGACCATGCAGCTCACAGAGGGGGTGAAGCCACAGGAGAGAAGAGAGCTTGCAGACCTCAGAACACAGCAATCATCCTGGAAAAGGCCCAATGGCAAAATTCAAGAAAAATACTGCAGAAATAGGATATGTCCCTTCTTTGATTAACACAAAGGAAAATGAAGAGAAGAAATCATGGAAGAACTTGCAATACCAAGTATCTTAGGCACCAGGAATACCTACCATACAGCATAGTTCTGAGTAACCTAAGAACTTGCAAAGGCTCCTAACTGCTGCTGAGGTCACATTTAAACTCCTCCTCATCTCTAAAGAAGAAGTGGAGCTTCTCCATCAGCTAACACCACCTGAACATTTTTTTCTTCCTGTGTCTCACCCATCTCCATTTGCTCTAGCTAGATCTTCCCACCACTTGCCGGCTTTTTCTTTTTGGTGTACATGAAATCAGCTTTACTTTAAAATGTGAGGCCAATCTGTAAACTCTGAACAGTCCACATGAGACAAATAGAGACTGAAGACTCACATCATGGCAACCTGACAACGGAATTTTTATGCCATAAAGAAACAAAGCCAATGGGGCTGGGAAGGTGGCTCAGTTGGTAGAGTGCTTGCCTTGCATGCATGAGACCCTGGGTTCAATTCCTCAGTACCACATAAGCAGAAAAAGAAGTTGCGCTGTGGCTCAAGTGGTAGAGCGCTAGCCTTGAGCTGAAGAGCTGCGGGACAGCATGTTGGCCCATAGTTCAGGCCCCACAACTGACCAAAAAAGAAAAAAAGAAACAAAGCCAGGGGTTTATAGTATGTGTATTTTTGTTTATTTTTTCATTTCATTTATCCTTGAAATTAATCTCGATTGTATTTCACAAAAGTATTGATCCAACCTGAATCAAAAACTTATCAAAACCAAGGTCAAAACAAAAAACAAGGCTGGGAAGGTGGCTCAGTGGTAGAGCGCTTGCCTTGCATGCCTCAGGCCCTGGGTTCGATTCCTCAGCACCACATAAGCAAAAAGAAAAAAGCCGGAAGTGGCGCCATGGCTCAAGTGGTAGAGCACTAGCCTTGAGCTGAAGAGCTGAGGGACAGCGCCCAGGCCCAGAGTTCAAGCCCCATGACCGGACCCAAAAAAAAACAAAAACAAAAACAAAAACAAAAAAAACACTGACCTCCCACCACAGATATTTTAAGAATCATTACCCCAGACTCCTCACTGGATACGCTATCACTCTCCTCTCCCACAACCTAATCTCAAGGACTCCTCAAAAAAGCCTCAAGGACTCCTCTGAAAAGTCCTTCCTAAACAATCTTAGTATGGATCTTTTTGCTCAAATTTATAACCCAGCATCCCTGTAGCTGCTGACTTGTGTGTGTGTGTGTGTGTGTGTGTGTGTGTGTATGTGTGTTGTAACTGAACAGAAAAACAAACCATTCACTCTGTTCCTATGCACATTCCTCGCACTGGAGTCCTCTGTTTTATTTACTCAATTCCTGTATATTCCTTGCCGTGAGTCCTGCTTTATTTGCTCTTTGCTTCTCTTCATCTGTTGCCCAACACACAGAATCAAGGTTCAACTTGTGAGTTAAAATGGAACTTAATATTGGAGTCTAGTTCCCAAGGACAATAGCCGAATTCTGAACATGTGTCCTGAGGCAAGACCCTTAACTCTTCTGAGCTTCTAGTTTTTCTTCTGGGATGTGAAGCCAGCATGGAATGTGAAGCCTTCTCAACTCTAAAATTAAATGATGTCTGTTTGTTCTTAGAAAGGCTCTCAGGTTCCTTCTTGGACAAATGGAGAAACATCTGTTCTACCACAGGGCTGGGGAAGATAGAGTAGCACTTTCTAAACTAGAGTTCTCAGTAAACATTGAGGCACTATTCCTACTATTCTGCAAAGTAAAAGGTGTCCATGGAGAAGGCACGAATGAGACATAGAAACTTCATGTGTCCAGTTTCCAGAACAAAAGGCCTGGGGAGTGAGAGGCCTTAAACACTCAGGTTAGGGTAGGCACAGAAAATGGAGGACATCTGGTTGGTAGAAGGTGAAAATGAGGAAGACGTTTAAAAACTCCCTTGTGATAATTATAACAAGTCCATCATCCATCACTATTGCTCTAGATGAGTGAATTAGATATACTGAACAAATGCTGCCCAAGGGTAAGGAAGTAACAATTCCTAGTGTTAGTTGACATGAACAATGCTTAGGGTCTATATCTGTGTTGGCCTTTGATACTCATAACTCAGGGCTTTACTTAACACCTCCCAGAGTAAACTAATGGTAGGTGGAGTAGAAGCCTATGGTTTTTCACTATACTTAAATGGAACACAGCAGAAAGAACATTGTCAATGGGTATTCAACTGTGCCACACAGAAAAAGAAGCTACTACCTTATTACTGGAGATACTTAAGCAGGGATTATAGAGAAAAAACTTCCTCTTATGGATCTAGCTCTTGGAATTCAGATACCTTAAGTCTATACAATACCCACCCCATTTCACCAAATCATATTCCAACAAAGAGATCAATACCTGACTGTCATCATTAGCATGTGAGACCATTTGTAAAACAACCCCATTAGTTTCTTTTTTTTTTTTTCCAAGAGAGGGAAGGTATCCAGTTTAAAAAAAAAAAAATCTAAAAGGGCTGGACACTGGTAACTCATGCCTGTAATCCTAGCTACTCAATAGGTTGAGATCTGAGGATCGCAGTTCAAAGCCAGCCAAGCAGCAAAGGCTGTGGCACTAAAACTGGTGCTCTGCTCTGGCCTTGAGCAAAAGAGCTTAGGGATAGTGCCTAGGCCCCAAGTTCAAGCCCAATGATCAACCAAAAATTAAAAAAAAAAAGATTTAAAAATCTAAAAGGGCATAATCTTACAACAAAAGATAATTAAAAATAGTTACTTTAAGAAAAATATATCATATCACCATCCCAAGTTTTCACCATGTAACCTGTCACACAGATAGCTAAGAACCCACTACCTTTCAAGCCCAGAAGATATGATGTTATAACTGGACACAAGGACTCTCTTGTGATAATTATAACATGACCATCTCTATTGCTCTGGATACACTTTTTTCATTTCTATCAAAGGATTAAATTTTAATATCTAAAAAGTCTAACGATTTCGACGAGACTAATACTACCCAGAGAGGTAACAGTTATTTGGCCACATAGCACTTTTAACTAATACTATTCCCAATAATTGAAAGTCTTGATCCCAGGCACAAGAGAATGATTAACACCCCTTACCCTTACAACAATCTTGAGACTATAGTTTCCACTGCTATTCCTAGTTTAGAGACCTGAAAATGGAACCACCCAAAGTTAGCTAGCAGAGATGTCAAGCAATCACTTCCCACTGTCTGATTAATCACTACACCTAATGCTTTAGAAACAAAAGTATCAGAATCACTACTACCAAATGACTTTAAGATATGTTCTAAAATCCTTCAATTTTCTAGAAAACTATATGATTAAAACATACATTCCACAATTCTTCCTCCAGTTCTTTATACTATGTATGTAGAGGTGAAAAAGAGAAAAATGTGCTCAGAAAAAAATAAATCATGAGTATGTAGAAGATGTCTTCTGAGAGGACTACAATTTTTATAATTATAGATACAACAATGTAGTGAAAACAACCACTAGACCGCTTGCTCTTGTTGCAGGTGTTAATACTGTTTGTTCACAGTGTCATCACATAACTTTCACAGAGCTATAGTTAACTCTAGTCCTAAATGTCATATGTTGCAAATCCTATATTTGTATAACAGAGAGGCCACTCATTTAGCTGTGTCTTAATCAGTCTTTGCACTGTATTGACAAGCGAAGGTAAAGAAGGAAAGTTGAAGCCATGGGGTTACATTGAAAAACTTGGCACATAGCTGCTTGTTTTGTTACTTACTAGTTTTGAACAACCCCTTCCCCATTTTATTTTGGTTCTTCTGTTGTTTCCACCCAATATTTAGATAGCAACATGAGCCATAAAAACTGAGATGGGTCTAAAATTTGGGGGATGGCAGACTAAAACGCTTGGCCCAGAATTCAAACTGCCACTTATGTGGCTGGGCCAGGACAGCCAATATAAACATGTTAGATAGTCGAAATATACACACACTCATTCTTATTTTAAAACTTATTTTGCATCTCAGTAATTTCTTCCTTAAAAATAGCCAAGAAATCCTACTGTTAGGCCCATTTTTTTAAACAATTGCTATTTTGAAAATAAATTATAATTATCCATGTGTGGTAGATAAACCAAAGATACACTATTTCCTACTGTTGAAAACAATTTTAAAGTGCTACCCAGAATTAATCACTAAAACCAATGTACTTCCATAAAATTCACTCTGTAAAAAAGTGCTGTGTAAATAAACAATGAGTTAAAACTGGGAGGTAGAGGCCATTTAAAAAATTTTTTTTAAACTGAATGCCACCTAGTCAGGTATTTCCTGCAAGAACAGAACAGGAATGAAATCTTTCAATCTGTTATGTTAGGCATAGAAAGAAATTAGTCTCTATTTCTAAAGTCTTTGTGAATATTTACCTCAATCTCTTTTAAAGTATGTGTGTGTGTGTGTGTGTGTGTGTGTGTGTATTTAAGAAAGCTAATTTAATAGCTGAGCACCGGTGGCTCACAGTAATCCTAGCTATTTAGGAGGCTGAAATCCAGAGAATTAAATCACAGTGCCAGCTGTGAGCAAGCAAGCAGAGCAAGAATGTGAGACCCTGAGTTCAAGTCTCAGTGTTTTTGTCTGCGTGCACACACACGTGTGCACAGACACATACACAATACCTAGTTTAAATAACTGCTACCAATTCCTTTTAATAAATCTCAGACAGACCCCCTACAACAATGAATTATCCAATCCAAACTATCAACAAGTTGAGAAACTACTCTTCAAGACTATTGACATTTTTATAATAGAGATATTATGTTATACAAAGGATTTACCATTTACGGTGCATAGTTCAGTGATACTAAGTGTATATACATTGCCACAACCACCAACACCACCATCATAGCCACCATCCATGAAACTTTCATCTTGCAAAACAAACTCCGCACCCATTAAACAGTTATTATCCCATTTCTGCCAGCCCTTGGGAGCACCATTCTACCTCCTCTACTTTGACTACTCTGCATACCTCATGCAAATAGAAACATACAGCATTTGTCCTTCTGTGACTGAAATACTTCACTCAGAAAATATTTTCAAGGTTCATCCATGTTATAGTAAAGGAAGGACTTCCATCTTTTTCATACTGAATGATATCCCATTGTAGATATTCATCTGTCATGGACACTGGTTGTTCCTACCTTTTAATTATTGTGAAGAATAACACTAGGAGAGCATATAGAGAGTGTTCACATATTTCTTTAAGATCCTGCTTTCAACTCTTTGGGACACATACCCAGGAGTAGAATTGCTGAATCAAATCTGCTTTTTTTTAAAAAAAAATTATGATTAAGGTATTGGACATTGAACCCAGTGCCTTGAGCTATATACAACCATTTCTGTTTTTCATTTTCTGAGGAACCACCATATTGTTTTCCTGAGTAGCTACACATTTGACATTTCCTGAGCTTTTTATTGTCTCAAGCTAGTAGTGCTCAACCACTTGAGCCACAGCTCCACTTCTGGCTTTCATTGGAGATAAGGGTCTCATGAACTTTTCCTGCACAGGTTGACTTTAAATCATGATCCTCAGATTTCAGCCTCCTGAGTAGCTAGGATCACAAGCATGAGTCACTGGTACCCAGCTCCATCAGGTACATTCTTCATGAACTAGGTTCCTGATATCTGAATTCTCCTATCTTTTTCTGATCTATTTCTCTCACTGTACTTTGGCCCTCTCATGAAGCAGGTAGTGAGTCAATACTTAAAAACCTGGAGCCGGGCGCTGGTGGCTCATGCTTGTAATCCTAGCTACTCGGGAGGCTAAGATCTGAGGATCATGGTTCAGAGCCAGCCCAGTCAGAAAAGTCCATGAGACCCTTATCTCCAGTTAACCACCAGAAAACCAGAAGTGACACTATAGCTCAAGGGGTAGAGCACACACCTTGAGCTGAAGAGCTCAGGGACAGCACCCAGGCCCAGAGTTCCAGCCCCACAATTGGCAAAAAAAAAAAAAAAAAAACTGGAGGACCCTTAAAGAAACTCTAGGAAACAATATTTAAAAATTAATCATCACCCTGAAATTTTCCCTGAGGTACAATGCCTGTAAGTCATCTTCATTGGAGTAAAAGGAAGTGAGAGGCATGGAGAACATGGGAAGAAGTACACCTGCCTGCCCAGGAGATGATCCTTCTTCAAACCCTTTCTTGAAAGTCACCCCAGACTCCCTATGAAACTTGATAGAAATAATCCCCACCTCACTTTGAGTTTTCTATGGAACACCTGCTTGTATTCTCTGAGAAAGAATTTTTTTTTCTGGTTTTCCAATCTCTTACTTACATGTAGCTTGTGGGAAAAGATTCTGATTTTACAGGCTCCATACCATAGTTGAATAGATGTTCAATCCAAGTTCAATTGGTATCAGTTAATTTGAGCAAAAATATAGTTTCACATACACAAGACAATAAGAAGTCTAAGATATTCAAGAAGAATTTGAAGTCTAATACATTTATAACTTTATTATTACAAAAACTCTTAGTATCACCTTTATACTAACAGAATCAACTTTTACCAAAAAAAAATAACGTAAGTTAAAAAAAATCTCTTAGGCCTTATTCAGATTTTTAAGAATAAAGTATAGCTAAGGATGTGCTTGAAAAGGGAACAAGGTGATAATTCATATATCTAGAACTCCTTAAAGCAGTAGTTCTCAAAACATAGTTTAGTAGCATCTAAATTATTAGCAATACAAAGCACTTCTATATTTATGATATTAGTTGAGCTTCACAACATTCTTGAGAGCAGCATGACTATAAGAGTAGGTTGTAGCAGTATGTCTTGTTCTCCCAACATACAATGTTGGGGTTTGAACCCATGGCTTCACACATACTCAGTAAGTGCTCCATCATTGAGCTACATTCTCAGTCCTTTTTATAAATGGGGAAACTGAAGCCCACCACAGTTATTTGACTTTTAAAGTGATGTAGTTAAGCAAGCAGAGAGAACAAACAACAACAACAAAACACCTAGTTCTAGTAACATCTAATGTGTATAGTTAGAGAAATATTGCCAAGTATCTTCTAGGTACAGATGAAGCAACTAAAATCCAAAGCAACTAAAACTCAGATCATTTCACCCTTTTAAATGATCTGAACAAAACCAGATAGCATCACAATGAAAATGCTTTTCTCCCATACAAGTGCAATTCTTAGTCTCTTTCGAACCATTACATCCAAGCAGGCAGCCTCTACCAGTTAAATACCTTCATAACTGATAAGCCACCTGTGGTAAGTACTTAGCTTGCAATGCACTAGCGTATTTCACAAAATACTGGCATAAGTGACTTACGAGACTGATCTCATCATTAAGTCAAGTCACTTTAGACAGAAGATTGTGAAGGATATTGGTAAGAGAAAGGACATTGATAAGAACATAAAGGCAAATAAGGATACTGTGTCTAACTGGCACCATCTTGGCCATGTGGTGGATGATGAGGAACTGGGTTTAACTGGCACAATCTTACCTTCCTGGTGGAAGAAAGTGAAGTCCCACTTCCAGCTGATGGGCTTGCCTGAATTTCTAGAGGCAGGGGCAGGGACTTAGACAATGAGTTATTGGACCTGTCAGGCCTGTGCCTTGAACTCCAGAGACTCTGTATGACCCTGCTCCCTGACCCTGACCCTATTTAGGCCAGGACCAGCTCAGGTTCCATTTTGCCATGCCTTGTTGTCTCCTGGTCCTCCTCAGGTCACCTTGGGTATCCCACTTCAGCTCCCCATTGGAGTTGATCTGGTTTGCTGATATGGTTTTTCTACTCTTTTACACCTCTCCTACTCTCCCGGCTCAGTGTTCTGACACTGGTATGTGTATTCAAGGTGGCTGCAAGTCTTTTGAGACAGGAGTCCACCGGCATTCTCTGGCTCTCCAAAAAAGACTCCCAGTTCAACCTCACAAAATGTGCCCTCTCTGTTTCTTACTGATTGAGTTTCTGTACAACCAAAGGAATGGAGAGTAGACCTCAATCTCATCAGAGAAATAAATAGGTGATAGAAAGTAAAAGGATAAAGAGACTTGAAGACTAAATGAGCTTGAAAAATGTGAGTAGTGACAGTAATGAAAAGGGAAGAGGAAAAGGAAGAGAAGAAGGATGGTATGCTCTAAGGTATTTAGCAGCCATGAGTGTTCACACCATTAATTGTGACCATGGCAGGAAATGGCTGAGGTGGAAATGAACCAGAATTCTCGGTGTGATGGAGGTGGATGAAATCAGTGGCATGGATACTTCAAGAATCATCCATGTGATATGTGATGGGACTTACACTTACACAGGAGAGAGTGGCAGAAAAGAGAGGACAAATGAACTTAGACTCCAGTTCCAAAAGAACCAAAAGAGAACCCAGTTGAAAATATGTGCGGGGGGAGGGGGGGAGGGAGGGCGGGAGCCTAGGACTGCCAGTCATGGGCCACAAAGTACAGACTTTGGAAGTGAAGGCAGAAGCCCAATGACTGACATTCAGGCAGCAAAGGAGATGTGAGGCTACTCTCTTCACAAGGTGGGGTTAAGCGGCTTCTAAAGAACAGTCCACAAGGCAAGGAGTACTTCAGATGAGACCCAGCAAAAAGGCTGAAGCTACTGGGAAGTGATTCATCCCCGAAGAAGAATTTCAGAGAAGATGGAGCAAGCAAGGGTTTAGGATGGAGAAGAGGGTAAAATCAAACCAGAGAAGAGACCTTCAGATGAGCTCTATCACCACCTTTCTGGGTAATTCTACAGACAGTAGATTTACTTTCGCTAGGACTAGGGTTAGATGAACTTTAAATATTAAACAGCTTTTCAAATGATAACTTTGCCCCATGAGCCACAGAAACCAGGTTAATTACCTCACCACAAAATTTTTAGTTTGTTTTATTGTATAATTGTAAGAACCTACTCCTTTCATTTTAATGTAGTGATATCTACAGAGAGATTATAGCCCACTTATGATATAATCATAACCAATAAGTATGAGTTAAATGTTATTAGTATATTGTTGCCAGGCAATAGTTCTCAAAGAGCAAAGCAGTCATCCACACTCAGTAGATGGAGCCATGTTGGTTATTTTATGCAAAAGAAGACAGAGCTGTTAAAAAAAAGTCATTTATTGTCACTAAGTTATCCCTGAAAACTTATCTGCCACAAGGTGGGGAGGGAAAACATTAAAAGAAAAACTAGTTGAGGAAGAAGCAAAGTTTTTCTTCTTGCTGCTTAGTTTTCTGTTTCAGCATAAAGAGCTACTTACAGCAAACAAGGAGGAAAAAAAGGAATTAGCAGGTGTGAAGTATTTCACATGCCCAAGGGACTAGTATACATGGCAAGCTCAACTCATTTAATTCTTAGAACCACTATGAAAGATAGGTGTTATAAATTCCAACAGATTAAACTGAGGCTCAAGAAGGTTAATAAATCTTCCCAAAGACATGCTAGACAGAGCAATTTATCCATTGTACCAAAATACTTCAGAGAACTAGGTGCTAGTGGCTCATACCCGTAATCCTAGGTACTCAGAAGCTGAGATCTATCAGGAAAGCCAGCCCGAGCAGGAAAGCCTGTGAGATTCTTTTTCCAATTAATCATCAAAAAGCCAGAAGTGGAGCTGTGGCTCACTCAAGTGGTAGAGTGCTAGCCTTGAGCAAAATAAGAAGCTCAGGGGTAGTATCCAGGCCGAGTTGAGTTCAAGTTCAGGAGTGGTGGAAAAAGACAGAGAGAGGGAGAGAGGGAGAAGAGAGAGAGAAAGAGGGGAGAGAGAAGGGGAGGGAGAGGGAGACAGAGAGGGAGAGAAGGAGGGAAGGAGGAAGGGAAGGAAAAGAAAAGAGAAAGAAAGACAGGAAGGAAGGAAGGAAGGAAGGAAGGAAGGAAGGAAACAGGAGAGGAGAGAAGGAGGAGAGGAGAATGGAGGGGATTCAAGGGGAGGGGAAGGAGAGGGAGAAAAGATACAGGGCCTAGAGACTTACTGGAGTAAATAATGGCTAACCAACCTGTTCTTCCCACACACACACACTCACACAGCCTATCCCTCTGCCAAAGAGAACGTATTAAAGTGGAGTAGATCCAGACAGTTGCTCCTCCAGCTCCCTAGCCACACCTACTATTATAATACATTCATTTAATACTAAGACTAAGGGAGATTTCTCAGAAGTCCATTCTTACCAGAGCAAACCAGAATCAAAACCACTGGGAACGAAATCTCTGAGACTCATTCATTCTCCCTAAGCAGATTGTTCATCACAAGACCCGGAGGCATAAGCAAGACCACTCCATTTCCCAGTAATTACTTTGCAACTTTAATAAGTTATGAGGGTTTCCATTAAAATTGAAATAGGAAAAGCTTGAAGCTTAAGAGTGTATCTTACAGAATGGTAATGTTAAATCTACACATAAAAAGATGTTAAAATATCTACATGTATCATATACATGTATTCACCCATATATATTGTTTCTTAAAAAGAAATATGAACCAAGCTATTAAAATCACCCTTTCATGATAAATTCCAGGGCATTTTCGTAACAAGAGTCAGACAGATTTTGTTTTCTACCACATAGTTCTATAAAAATAAACTGTCATCACAACACCCTTGTGGTAGTAAAAAGCCATATTTGCCTGCAGTTAAATCCAACAGCAGCTGCTCTATGGAAAAAGACGGCCCAATAATTGGCTTCTTTCACCTCTGTTAATCACGAACAAAAGTGTCATTCAGTTTCAAAATGGACAAAATGCTCCAATGGATGGTCAGCGAGCTGAGCCAATGGGGTGGAATAACAATAACCCTGTAGCATTTTCCTTTTTCCTTTTGTTTGGTCTTTCAAAGCCCTTAATTAAGACCTGTACAAAGCACCCCTACAGGCCTTTTTCAATGAGGCATTACACGCCTGTTTTCTTGTATTTAAAGAAAAAAAAATAGCAGGGATTTTCTGAAACACATTAAACAGAATACACAATTTCCATTTATTTGCAACTGAAATACTGTTAAAATTTTAGAGCTTAAATATTATCATCAGTAACAAAGCCAGTTCTCTGGTTTTCAGGCTTGGGGAGTGTAGAGTGAATGAAGGGTTGGTTTGGACAGAAGAAAGCAGGAGTCTGCACAAGGAAAGGAAATGCAAAACTCAGAAGTGTTGTTAAACCATTTCTCCAGAAATAAAACCATGAATAGCCATAACTTAGAGAGACCTAGATGGGTCTTTCAATTTCTCACTGGCACATACAAATGAAACAGCCAAACACATGAGATATTCTTAAAGCAAACGGCTAGACAACTGAAACAAAGGGCAATACAAGTTGGAATTGAGTCTGCTTCTGAGAAACTCCTTAAAAATCACAGAGAAAGATCCAGTAGTTTTACAATCTCTATAAGAACTCTGTCTAGTTCTAGAATTGATTTCTTTTTCTATCCTGACACGAACAAAGCTTCATATAATTAGAGTGGATAAGAATTGGAATGTCTAAGCTTTAAAAATATCCATAGCCTAATTAACTTTTCATTATTCAGTTTTCCTTTTGCACAGTTTTTTTTAAGGTTGTTGTGCTCACTTTTAAATGCTCTGAAATATAATCTTTCCGGGTTTTAGACAGTTCTGAAAATACTTACTTCTGCCCATAATTTGTCCTTCCCTCCCCCTCTCAAAATATCCTGAGTGACAGCTTAATGTGACAGCTTTCTAGCCACAATTCACCAAAGGGGAGTGGCAGGTAGGGTTCTCAGAGAACAAATACCTAACAAAGCCATCATTCTGGGGAGTTACTTTCAATCTGTCAATCCAATCCATCAAGTGGAATGTGCTCAACTATTCTCTTGTAAATGTGCTTATTTCAAACAAGGCAGAACTGGGCAGCTGCCCTGCAGAAGACTAAATGACCCAGCTCAAATGTCACCTCAGCAAAGCCTCCCCACTCCCCAAAGCAGAGTAAATTCCCGCTTCCTTGGGCTTCCACAGCCCTTTGTCCATTCCCCACAGGCACAGTCATACTGTGTGTATGCTATTTGTACTGGTTATGTTATCTCCACCACACGGTCGGTCAGCTATGAACATTGGTGAGCCAGTGTAGCAGGGGCAAGGGCACTGGTTCTGCAGTCAGACAGACTGGGTTCAAATCCTAACTAGAAATGATAAACCATCAAGTGCCAGGGGTTTATGCCAGTAATCCTAGCTACTAAGAAGGCTGAGATCTGAGGAAGCAAATCCCAGCAAGCAAAGTTTATGAGGCTTAAAAATCTCCAATTAGCCAGTAAAAAGCAGGAAGTAGAGGTGTGGCTCAAATGGTAGAGCGCCACCCTAGAGTAAAATAGCTAAGGGACAGCACCCAGAGCCCTGAGTTCAAGCCTCAAGACTAGAATGAAAAGGGGGTGGAGAGGGGGGGAGAGATTATAAGATTATAAACCTTGACTGTTAACATATAGTGACAATATATTTCACTAATGTACTTTTAAACTTTTTTTTTCCAGCTGTGGGCATGAATTCAGGGCCTGAGTGCTGTCCCCGAGCTTCTTTTGCTCAATGCTAGTGATCTACCAATTGAACTTCCAACTTTTTATTGGAGATAAGAGTCTCACAGACTTTCCTATCCTGGATGGCTTTGAACTGCAATCCTCAGATCTCAGCCTCCTGAGTAGCTAGAATTACAGGGTTGAGCCACTGGTGGATGGTATCCTTTTAAAACACTTTATGCAGCTACTGTCCCATCTTAAAATAAGAACAGGGACCTCTCTCAGAGTTGTGATAACCAAGTAAATTCACAAATGTGTTCTCTGAGCACCATTTCTGACACATGAAGAGCTTGGTACATGATAAAACAGGAAGCACAGCCCTTACCTTCATTTGCCCTACCCCATCCTCAATGTAGCTACAGATTGGGAAGTACAAAGTATAATCTTTGTTAAGCAAGTTAATTCATTGATACAATGTTGCCAAATAACTTTTTCTATATGCCTTCAATTTACTCCACAAGTAAAAAGTACCTAAACCTGGTACCAGTGGCTCATGCCTGTAATCCTACTTACTCAAGAAGCTGAGATCTGAGGATCACAGTTCAAAGTACAATACAGCAGTACTATGAGACTGTTATCTTCAAAAAAGACAGAAGTGGAGCTGTAACTCAAGCAGTAGAGTGTTAAATGCGGAACAAAAGAAGCTTACGGACAGTGCCCAAGTCCTGAGGTCAAGCCCCAGGACTGGCACCAAAAAAAAAAAAAAAGAAAGAAAGAAAAGGATGTTACTTACAAAGGACAAATAAAGGCAAGGGAAAAAAAAATATATATATATGCCAAGTAAGGCATGATTCTTGCCCTCAGACAACTTACAGATCATTTTCAGCATAAGAACCTAGTGATATGTCCGTCTCTTGTATTGATTGTTGATGTTATACTTTCCCAATGTATATGAGAATATTATCTTCAAATATTTTTTTAAATATCTGTAAAATCAAAGTATCTCATTTCACTAAAGGAAGACATGACAATATAGTTTAAGGATGTTATTTTATTATTTTATTGTCAGTGCTGGAGATAGAAACCACGGCCTCACTCGCTCAAGCTGTGCAAATATTCTACCCCTAAGCTACACCTTCCAATCTTATCTATAGTGTTATATTTAATATACCTCAATGAACCTTATACTTTTCTCAATTGTGCTCCACATTCATATAATACCACACATATGTGTGGCAGATCTCTACACTGGCTCTAAGATTATAGTTATTGCTCTCTGTAGCACTGTTAAGAGTCAAAACTACCAATCCATAAAATTAAAAAAATTGAGTCAGAAACAAGCATGTAGCAAAATCACTTTGCTTTCAAAATGCTTTAAAAAACAAAACAACAACAACAACAAAAACAATGTTACCATTAAATACAGGAATACATGATTAAATGTAACAGTTCTAATAAGCCCCATTTTAATAAAACCATAACTAAACTAAACTCTTGTGCAATTAGAATAAATCACTGTTTAGTTATTCAGCTAAAAAGAATCTGATCAGAACAAACTGACTTTCCCACACATTTGTTCACTGTCAACATTATTTTCTCAAAAACACACAAATTTCATGATAGTCTGAATTATACTTTAAAGGTACAAAAATACCCTTGCATTTGAAAGATTTACTGTATCCAATTATCCTTCCAGAAAGACAACAGACCAAGAAATGGGCTCTTTGTTATTTGCTTGCTTATTTATTTATTCATTTAATTTTCCTGGCCCTGGATTTGACCTCAGAGTCTTGTACTTGCCTAGCTTGCTTCCTTGGTGCTCTACCACTTGAGACATGCCTCTAGCTCAGTAGTTAGCTAGCTATTTTACTGTCTAGACTGTCTTTGAACAGTGATCCTCTTGATCTCTCAGACCTGTGAGTAGCTAGGATTAAAGGCTAGAGTCACATCTACCAGAAGAAATGAGGTCTTTAAATCAACCATTGTACCTAACCTCCTAGCCTTTTACCTATACCCTCACCGGGTTAAATACCAACACAAAATGTTTACTCCTTTGTTCCATGCAAATAAGGGAGAGGCTCGCCAAGCTGATTATAAAGAGGATAAATTAACAAAGCTGCAACAAAAACTCCATGTCTAGTCTTACTACCTTCATCTAAGAAAGACAATTCCATCTAGATAGTTATTGGCAAGCTGTAAAATACATCGCTAAGTTTCAAAAGGAAGAATTATGAATTTATTTTAGTTTCAAAATATTACAATATAACAAATCAATACAATCACCATGCAATGTTGAAAATGGTGGCATTTATGAGGAAAATGTTTAACCCAAGATACTACTAAAGAAATAAAGCAACAAACTTCTACAATAAGCTAATACTTTAAAAAAAAATAGGAGATATGGTAATCCCCAGGAGAGATACAGTAACACCTACTTACCCTCAGATTTGCTTTCTTAGTTTTTATTATGCATGCTCAACCAAAAATATTAATGGAAAAATTCCAGAAGTGACAAGTTCTTGAATTTTAAGTTGTGTGCCATTCTGTGCAGTGAAATCTCCTATTATCCTGTTCAATGTCACCCAGGATGTGAATCACCCCTTCATCCAGAAGATCACAAACCACTGGAAGTCACTTGGAAGCCACCAGTATTATCAGATTCACTGCTGAGAAGAAAAACCTTATTTTACTTAATAAGGGATCCAGAGCATGAGAAAAATGATGCTAGCAATTCTAGCATGCCAAAGAAAAGCCAGGAAGTACTTCCTTTAAGTGAAAAGCTGGAAGTTTTTGACCTTGAGTCAAGAACAAATCATTGGGGAGTTGGGGGGGGGAGAGGGGAAGGGATGGGAAGGGGAAACAAAGGAGGGGGCAACAATGCTTGATAAGAAATGTACTCATTACCTTGCCCATGTATTGTAACCCCTCTGTGTACGTATTTTCACAATAAACAAGAAAAAAAAAGAAAGAAAAAAAGAACAAATCATATGCTGAGGATGCTCACATCCATGGTAATGAATCTTCTATCTGTCAGACTGTAAAGAAATAAATGCTAGTTTTGTTGTTTGTACAGCCAACTACAGAAACTAAGGCACTGAGTACAAGGTTTTTTTGCTTTTTTTTGTTGTTGTTGTTTAAGATGAGAAAAGCACTGAGAATGTGAACATAGTACATCCAACCTCGGGGTCTTAGAACTTTTCCTCCAGAATGAGATGGCTACTGGATCACAGGAGGGTTTTAGTTTCTTATGCTACATTTTCTAACCAAGCTTTAAATAATTAGAATGATTATAAGTGCTCTATTACCTTCATCTTTTCATACTGTGTTCCTGACATTTCTTTCTTTCCAAAAAGTATGCTTAATCTTGGATTCCCCTCTCAAAAGATGATACTATTCAAGGTATAAATGTGCCAAGAAACCAAGTCCCTGGACATTTCTTAGGTTAGCAAGATGAGGTGGTATCTCAGAGGATTATGTCTTGTATGCACAGAAACTGAAAGGCAAAATCTACATAAAAGATCTCCCTCAGAAACATACTTATTTAGGCCTGATCCATCTGATATTCTACTCTCAAATAGTCCAGACACACACAAACCCCACTAACAGAATGGCATGCAAGTATGTTCATTGTCATTTCTAATCCTCTCTAACAAAAATGGAGTCAGTAATTGTTTGAAGAAATGGGAAGGGTTTAATTTTGAAAACCAGTGTCCAGGGCCTTAGAGTTAAAACTCTAAAATTACATTGTCAAAAAACAACACAAAACAACAACAACAAAAAGTGACACAGAACAAACCTTATAGCACATAAGACAAACAAAACTGGGTAGAATTAAACATTGCAGTTCTTCCTGGCAGAGCATTTTCTGAGGTTCTGGCTGAAAAATATACAATTCTATAAACACCCACTTGGAAAATCAAAACTTCTCATAATGTTACTGCAAAGAAAAAGGGAGCCCTTACTTTCAGATAGTTTCATTCGATTCTACCTTTATTCCTTGCTTCAGAGCTTTATATAGAATGCACTATATTTTAAAACGAAGTAAACCTAAATACTTCTTTGCCAACATCGCATCTAAATATGACCCTCCAGTTCACAGGAAAAAAAAAATCTAATGGCATAGCATGTAATGATCTAGCCTGCACGGTAACTAACTAGGAGTACATGTGATTGCCCTACAAAAACACTGCTGACAAATCCAAGTTTTTAGTATTCAACACTAACAAGTAGTTCTAAGAAGCAAAACTATGGTTTTAAGAGTCTAGTTTTTATGTCCACCATTGGCATATTTTTTCACTTAAAATAAGGAAATGTTAGATTTTAAGAGAGATTACTGTACAGAGGGCTGTGTTGTACAATTTAGTCATGAACAGCAACTTCAGACAAATGCTGCACTATGCTCCTCTAATGAAGAACCCCTACCAATCACCACTTAAGAACTGAGGTCCAAGTCACTGTGCCCAAGGTATAAATTATGGTCCAAAGACAGCTCCAGGCACTGCTGAGCTTGGAATTGCTTACTGAGCAACCATGTTGTTCCAAACAAACTAAATGTTTAAGAGGCTAAAGGGCAGTGGCAGCAATTATTAGAAGGAAATTTCTCACTAGGCCAGAAAGGAATAATTAAGTCTTTGCATGCTAAATCACATCACTGGGGTTAACAATGAAGTAATCAAGTGTAAATGGTGACAAAGCCCATCTATAGGAACTCATGAAAGGAAATTAAGGTTGTGGGCAATCTAAACTATTGTTGCTTAAATACCACAAAAAATTAGTCCCTAAAACTTTATTCATTCATCCTCTCTTTATACAAATGTGTGTGCTTTTTGTGGGAGGCCAGAGATTAGTTAATCTAGCAATTAAGACAAATATATTGAATCATCAGAAGTAAAACAACACTTGGCTACTAATTCACAGGCAGAGTACTCAGTAATGAGATATCTCTATAACAGGAGATGTGTGTGTGTGTGTATGTTCCACTCAAAAATATGAAGCACATTTAAATTATAAATCCAATGCATACTTTAGATACTGTATTCTTTCAAAACATAGAAGAGAATTTATACATGCCAGAGCATGTACACACACAGCCAGTGAGGAGTTAAGCTGGGGAAAAGATGGAGACTACTCATATAACCTTGCAACAATTCCTCAATCACAAATTAAATTTACATATGTTCTTGGGAGGAAAATAATGGTGACACTAAACTTAAAAAAGGTTCTGAGGCTGGGTGCTGGTGGCTTATACCTAATAATCCTAGCCATTCAGGAGGCTAAAATCTGTGTATAGCAGTTCAAAGGCATCTGAGGCAGGAAAGTCTGTGAGACTTATCTCTAATTAATCACCAAAAAATCAGAAGTGGAGCTGTAGTTCAAGTGGTAGAGCACCTAGCCTTTAGCAAAACGGTTCTGGGACAATGCTAAGGCCCTGAGATTAAGCCTCAGGATCAGCAGCACCAAGAAGAAGAAGAAGAAGAGGAAGAGGAAGAGGAGGAGGAGGAAGAAGAAGAAGAACAAGAACAAGAAAAAGAAGAAGAAGAGGAAGAGGAGGAGGAGGAGGAAGAAGAAGAAGAAGAGGAAGAAGAGGAGGAGGAGGAAGAAGAAGAAGAAGAGGAAGAAGAGGAAGAGGAGGAGGAGGAGGAAGAAGAGGAAGAAGAGGAAGAAGAAGAAGAAGAAGAAGAAAAGGAAGAGGAGGAAGAAGAAGAAGGAGGAGGAGGAGGAGGAATAAGAAGAGAAAGAGAAAAGAAGAGGGAGGGAGGAAGGGAGGAAGGGAAGGAAGGAAGGAAGGAAGGAAGGAAGGAAGGAAGGAAGGAAGGAAGGAAGAAAGGAAGGAAGGAAGGAAGTTCAGACTGAGACTTTGACTCACACACAGGTTGTAGTTCTTTTTTTTTTTTTTTGGGTCCGGTTGTGGGGCCTGAACTCTGGGCCTGGGCGCTGTCCCTCAGCTCTTCAGCTCAAGGCTAGCGCTCTACCACTTGAGCCACACTGCCACTTCCAGCTTTTTTCTTTTTGCTTATGTGGTGCTGAGGAATCGAACCCAGGGCCTCAAGCATACAAGACAAGCGCTCTACCACTGAGCCACCTTCCCAGCCCCTAGGTTGTAGTTCTTGAATCAAACATTCAGTTTCCCTATTTTATTTAAAGGGTGTAGTCAAGACTAAGGCTTTTCAGGACTCTAAAGTGATCATGTTTGTTTTTTGTTTTTGTTTTTTTGTTGGTCATGGGGCTTGAACTCTAGGCCTGGGTGCTGTCCTTGAGCTCTTCAGCTCAAGGCTCCACCACTAGAGCCACAAAACCACTCTGATTTTCTGATGGTTTATTGGAGATAAGAGTCTTATGGACTTTCCTGCCCAGGTTGGCTTTGAACTACAATCCTCAGATCTCAGCCTTCTAAGTAGCTAGGATTACAGTCATGAGCCAACGGTGCCTAGCTGATCGTTTCTGTTTTTATTCTCATTGCCTCATATGATTTAAAACTTACCAGAACTTGCAAACATACTACAATGAATTCCTGTATACCCAGCTTTCCCCAATGGTGGCATCTTACATAACCATGCTATATCAGCTACATGGAGAAGTTCCTCTTTGTACAGATATTTACTAAAAGAGAAGCCTTCATCAGATTTCATTATTTTGTCACATATGCACTCATTTCTTAAATTATTTTTTTAGATTCATGGACAACCATAAGAAACTGCTCCATGGCCATGAAGAAATTCCATCCCACTACACAGTATAGTCACACCCATCTCCAACGTGAGCCACTACTACTAAGTCACTGAAGCTTTGCCCTTTGTAGAGTCCTACATCTAGAATCAGACAGCCTTTAGAGATTGGATTTTATCACTTACTTTTACTCAGTGGATTGTTCCTTTATTGCTGTCTAGTACTGCATTACTTGTATATACCAGTTTATCCTGCTATATGCAATTTAATTCATTTTATGTTTTAATTAAATTGTCATTATTGGGTGGAGGGGAACTTTAAAGTCATATTTGTATTGTTTAAAATGGACCTGTATTCCATATTATAGATAAAATCCATAGTGCCCATCTATAAATGGACTTTTTCCTTTTCTTTCTTTCTTTCTTTTTCTTTCTTTCTCTCTCTCTTCCTCCCTCCCTCCCTCTCCCCTCTCTCTTTCTTTCTTCCTTTCTTTCTTCTTTCCTTCTTTCTTTTTCTTTCTCTCTCTCTTCCTCCCTTCCTCCCTCCCTCCCTCCCTTCCTCCCTCCCTCTCTCTCTCTCTCTCTTTCTCTCTCTCTTTCTTTCTTTCTTTCTTTCTCCTTCTTCCTTTTTTACTTGTTGGTTGTGGAGCTTAAACTCAGGGCCTAAGTACTGTCCCTGAGCTGCTTTGTGCCCAAGGCTAGCACTCTACCACTTGAGCCAAAGCACCACTTCCAGTCTTTGAGTGGGTTAATTGGAGATAAGAGTCTCTCTGGGGGCTGGGAAGTTGGCTCAGTGGTAGAGTGCTTGCCTTGCATGCATGAGGCCCTGGGTTCGATTCCTCAGCACCACATAAATAGAAAAGAATGGAAGTAGTGCTGTGGCTCAAGCGCTAGCCTTGAGCTGAAGAGCTGAGGGGCAGCACCCAGGCCCAGAGTTCAGGCCCTACGTCGGACAAAAAAAAAAAAAGTCGCTCTGCTCAGGCTGACTTCCAACCATGATCCTCAGATCTCAGCTTCCTGAGTAGTTAGGATTACAGGCATGAGCCACCGCACCCACCTTATCACCACTTTCTTAAGCCCTTGCAGACTACCCCTATTAGCAAACTCCTTCTGAATTCTGAATTATTTTCCTTAATGGTATTTTATACTACTTGATATTATAATTTATTTTACTTATTTGCTTATTTATTATGTACTATCATTCTCATCTCATCCCTTCATCCCTTTAGAGACACAAAATAGCCTCTAGTTCTGTGTCCCCTGCACCAAAACTAGCTTCTAACATGCAAGACATTGAAGATGTTGAACAAATTAATTTTTAAAATAAAGGTTAAGTAACTCTTACTTTCAAGTTCAAAGACGATTGTGTTTGTAAGTCACTAAATGTATATTTTCAGTCCTCAAAAAAAAGTTAACTGGATAAAATTATTCATAGTAGACCTTTTCATTCACTATCATACTAATGGGTGGCTATGCTGTTAACAAAATGCTGGATCCGTAAAAGACTGAAAAGACAAGAAAGAAGCACAAGAAAGTTTATTATCTGACAGGCACAAGCAAGACAAGTCTTAAAAGTCTTGTTAAATATTAAGCATTACACAGTTGTAGAGAGAACCATTTTTTCTAATCACACTACTTCTGCTTATTTCCAACATACACCAAAGGGTTACAGATTCTGGACAAGTCATAGAATAAATGTAACAGGATTTCTCCCCTATGAATGGAAGATTTAAGCCAAATCAACTATTTCCTATTGACTCTTAAGAGAAATACACTAAGAAGGGAGAGAAGATCTGAATCAACAAAAATTTGGTGTTACAATTTATGTAATTAGAAGGTTTAGCAAATAAGAAATAACTATTCTGTCTACAAGCTTGTCAGTGTAAAAATATGCCCTAGAAGCACATAGACTTCATGACTTTGCTGATAGCACACAGGTAAGTTTTAGGTCCAGAAGACGACCTGTAAGATCCCTTCCTACTCTACATTCTAATACAGGACTACACTTTAGGCAAAGGACCAAACAGACTTAAAATCTCCAGAATAAATCTCATCTATAAGATGAATATTTCCTACCAAAACAGGCAACATACATGAACACTTACTCATAGATAGAGCACTGAAGCATACAGTTGTACAACTCTCTCTACTAAATAATTCTGCTTTTAAAACCCCCAACACCCTCTCTATAAAACCTCACTTCTTACTTGTGCTAATAGCTCTCCCCTTCCCCCATACAGTTTCTCCATTTCTAAAATAAGGAGAAGGCTATTGGGAGGATTAATAGATACCACATGTAAAACATTCACTTAATGCTTGGCACTCAATAACATTATTATTAGCATCTAGGCTAATAACGAGATGATGGTGATTTATCTGAAAGGCAAGACAAACCATAAAGCAATTCCTGATGAAAAAAGCAACCTAAGTGAAAGGAAAAAAGCAAAAGTTTCCAGAAGACCAACCTCAGCAATCACCAAGCCACTGACTCTCCTGGATAGAGCTGGCTATTACTAATACATTGAAATTGTGGCCACAGACGTAATCATGAATAGCCCTACTGCTAAAGGGGGAAAAGAGTGTACAGATCCAAATAGGAACGCATGAAGTCTGTAAAATATTAACAGCTTAATAAACATCAGCTCACACTATCAACAAACACAGTGTTCAAGTCAACTAAAAAGTACCAACTAAATTAATAGCAAGTTAACTAAATGAAATGCCTTAGGGGGAAAAAGGGCTCCTGGGTGATTCACTTTTATGCTGACTTCCCTATAAAAACATCTTCAACAGGAGAGGCAGGAAATTCCAGTGAGTGAAAAGAGGCAGCTATATGGAAGCCATCAAACTGCACACTTGGCTTTTTAATCTTCAAGGTTTTGCTTTAAAGAAGCACATTCAGAAAATTGCTGGAGAAATAGAAAAGCAAACCCACTAAGAGATCTGATCCTCACATAACACAAAAATGAATTCAAAAAAAAAAAGGAAAAGAAACTAAAAGCATATGACTGATGCTTTCCGGACATGGAATAAAGCACCATTAAATAATGAAGGCTTTTTGTTGGTTATTGTTCAGTTAACAAGTCTTCTAGGTATTTTAGTTTTAGTTTTCTCCTTTTTTTTCTTTCAAATGTCTAATTGGTGCATATCAATTGTACAAAATAATGGGTTTTGATGTGATTTTTTTATACACGCATTTAACATACTTTGATCATACTCACACACTTCCAATTCTGGTCAACTGTCAAACATGCAAGCAAACTGTATAAAGAGATGAAGAAACCTAAAAATACAGAGTACCAAGACTTCCAGACCAATTACCACCCACTAACTGTGGGATGTTTGAGCAAATTACTTAATCCTGTCAAATCTCAGTTTTCTCAGCTATAAAATGGGAACATGCCACAGACCCAGAATAGTTATTATGGAAATTATAGTCAGCACACAGGGACCAGGCCTCATATGCAAAGCAGATCCAGACATTCCTCACCAAATCCTTGTGTTTTTTGAATCAGGTTTTCCATATACACACACCCTAACAGCTCAAAGATTTTTCACTGCATAAAGAATGCTTCACATGAGATCACAGTAGACACTACATGGTATCACTTTAATGATTGGGAATAAAAAAGGAAGCTAATAATTCTACTCTTCTACAAGTACAGACTTTGCAACAACATCAATTTTAATAGGTTCTGTTAATACTACGTGTGCTGTTAACAATATATTGAGTCTGCAGGTAATTGGTGATAATAAACTTCACTACAGTTCTAAAACATTAAAATTGAGATCCAGCTTTTCTTATAAACATATACTTAACCACATGACTCAATATCCAGGTATTTGTACAAGCAAAATAAAAACTTGTCCTTATATAAAAACTCCATGTGAATATTTACACTGCCTTTATTTGTAATTGCTCCAAATTGGAAAAAAGACAAAATGTCCACAAAATGACAGATATCCATACAAGGAGAGTGGATATTGCATGTTGACATATGCAACACTATGGCAGAATCTTACATGCAATTCAGTAAATTAAAAAGCCACCACAAAAGACTACATTCTGTTTCATTCCATTTATATGGCTTTCTGATAAAGGCAAACCTATGCAAAGTGGCAGGCTCAATCCAGCGATGGTGTGAAGCGAGGGGTGGTAAAATGGCTGAACTACCAAAGTGCACAAGGAAATATGGGTGAGTAATGAAAACATTCTAAATGTTGACAATGACATTGGTGATTTCCTTTGACTATACACATATCTAAGATCAGAGAACTGTACATTAATAGTTACCGTAAACTTTAATATAGGGAAATTTCCCCATGAATTCATAGTTAGGAGCCAGTTAAAGGAAGAAGGGACATCCAATATTACATCATTTATATCAAAATAAGGGAAAAAAATTTAAGGGCTGGGGGTGGGGCCGGGGGAGGAAGAACTTCAAGAAGTTTCATTTGTAAAGGATCATAAAATAGAAAATTTAACCTACCAAGTCAACAAATTTCTTCTTTTGGCAGTATTGGAGGTTGAATTCAAAGTCTTAGCCTTGTTACATGAGCACTAAACCCCCTAAGCCATACCTCCAGCCCTGAGTCAACAAATTTAAAAAAAAAAATACTATCATCAAGAACTACTTGTATGAGAAAATGTTAAAGGCAATCATTCTTTTAATTAGCTTACTTTAGTTATACAGGAAGAGATCTCATTTCTATGTAAAGGCAATAATTTCTATTAGCAAGTATGTCTGAGTAATGACACCAAGCACCATTTATATATATTTATAATAAATATATATTCAAATATATATTTAAATATCTAAATAAATGATTGCATCTGGAATTAAATAATCAACAGGAGACCACTTCCTATAAAAGTCATGAATCTTCTCCATACCCCCTCCCTCTTTCTCTACTGTATGACATGTCACCTGCGATGATGCCATGGGGTTATTCTTTAACACAGAATAAGACCTGAAAAAGACAGAAAGTAACTTGACCCTCTTTTCTGTGTTCTTGCTCATCTCCAGTCATACCTGCCAAGAAACCTCCACACTATAGATTCAGATGGCACAATGCAAAGCCTTTGATACTAGTAGAAGCTCCATAGTATGCAAAAAAACAGCTGGAAAGACCAACAGTACTATTAGGGCTAGCATGAGAATGATGAGTTGATCTCTTTCTGTAGACTGACAAGAAGATAAACATAAAGGCAGACAAATCCTTGAGGCATGTTCTTCTGGGAATCAAGCAACTGCATTCCCTATATGTACTACATACCAAATCTGAAAGATCAGCACCTGAATGCCCAAACATGCATACACATACACAAACACACACACATTCACCCATATGTGTATACATGTGCGTGTACACACACATGCACACACATGCATGTACGTACACACACACACACACACACACACACATAAATTCCTTCTGGTGAAGTATGCGATTAAGTAGGAAACATCAACATAGAAAGCAAACTATATAAAACTGAAGTCAATCTGACTTTGGAAACTGACTCATCCAAAATACAGAATTTCCTTTCCTCAGAAGGTAATAGGACTTTGGAAAGCACAAACTGATGACTATCAGCAGAGCATATGGTGAGTACACAAATCTGCCAGCCTACCATGAAGTATGAAGCCTTCTGCTGCCTGCCCTCACAGCCCCAGACTCTGTTTGTAAAGGATAGGAATGAAATATTCCATATGTTTTCTTTGTCAGTGACATGGCTATTGAAAGCAAGGCCAGGGTAGTCTCCCTGCTGAGGGACTGGGCCAAGCTATTCATGTGTGTAACCAGGCAGATGTCAAGATGGTAATGGGAAAAACATCCCGAACTTTTTTTTTCTTTTAAGAGAGATGCAAGGTACAAAATACACAATTCTATTTGAACCATTCAGTTAATCTAAGTAGGTGGTGGGCACTACTTCCACTGTGAGCTGCTGTTCTGGCCTTTATTAAATCAGGTCTGAAACAGAATCCCCAAAAAATGGGTTTTGGTGTTTTGTTTTGTTTTTTCAATTTCTGACAGATTCAAGTGCCAGAAACTAGGGCTGTAGCTCAGTGGTAGAGCATGCTTTTATTAGCATGTCAATAAAAAGTAAGAATGCCAAAACATTTTAGAAATATGACAAATTTTAAAGAAAGAATATGGGTGATAAAAACCACTTTTAAGAAATTAGCACTTTCATCCAGAGAACATGAGCATTACTGCCCAATGTAAATAAACATAGATAGACCTAGAAACTAGTAAAATACTACTTCCAAAATACTTAGGAGGAAAGTTCTTATATAATCAGAATCGTTCTAGAAAAAGAATCGACAGGAAGAAATAAAAATGGGGCTAACTTGTCAATCTTAGAAACATCTTACCCATCTCCAAGTTGGAAAGAAGGAAAGCAAACTACGGTAGGTCCGAGGGGGAATCTGAACCCCCAAAGTTAGTTACTATTTTTTTTTTATCAGAAGTCTAGCTGTACTGAACATGGTAACAGGAGAAATACTGTGTCCCTCTCTTAGGACAATACCTAGTCACTTACCCAGCCTTCTCAGGAAAGCAACACCAGGTAGCACTGCCTGTAAGAAGCTGTATGGGAACACCTGTAAGGTGGTATCTTTCTAAAATGAATGTAGTACTGCTTATCCAGTAGAATCATTATGGATTTCTAAACGAGACACCTGCTAGTCTTTTTCTTCATTAGTCCCTAATGAAGACTCAAACAGTTGTTGACCCTCCTATACCTGCAAAAACCTCCGGTTCCGAATTGAACATCAGAAATGCTTAGGTATTACTTAAACAAATGACAACAACCTGGGTCCTAACTGCATCAAGAGGTCAGGCAGAAAAGAGTTTCTAGGATGATCTAGGATGGCCCTGCTTTTTCAGAAGGGATACCTGAAACCTGGAGTGGCTAAGTAACTTGCCTAAGCTCTAGAACACCTTTCTGAGTTTGAGGAGTCCTGATGCTTTGTGGCACATTTGTACTAGTAATAATAATGACTTTTTAAAATCTGATCACAAAATATACCTATAATAGAAGAACGAGAAGTCAATAGTGAAATTAAAAATAATAATAAAGCCATGGATTGAATAACCTTAGAGAACTGAAGACTAAGAAGAATATTTTCTTTTTCTCTGTAAGAAAATAGAAAGAAAGCCAGGCACCGATGGCTCACACCTGTAATACTAGCTACTCAGGAGGCTGAGATCTGAGGAGTAGTTCAAAGCCAGCCCAGGGAAGGAAAGTCCATGAGACTTATCTCCAATAAACCACCAGAAAACTGGAAGTGGCACTGTGGCTTAAGTGATAGAGCACTAGCCTTGAGCTGAAGAGCTAAGAGATAGTGCCCAGGCCCAGAGTTCAAGACCCATGACAAAGAAAGAAAGAAAGCAAGAAAAAAAGAGAGAAAGAGAGAGAGAAAGAAAGAAAGAAGAAAGGAGAGCAAGAAAGAAAGAAAGAAAGATTCAAAGGATCTGAACTAACAGAAATAGAAAAAGGAGGGAAACTGGGATTATACCAAACTGCTAAATATCAGTTAATTAAGCCCATGATAACATGTTAGTAATTTTTTTTTTTTTTTGTCGGTCATGGGGCTTGAACTCTGGGCCTGGGCGCTGTCCCTCAGCTCTTAGCTCAAGGAAACTGCTCTACCACTTGAACCACAGTGCCACTTCCAGTTTTCTGGTGGTTAATTGGAGATAGGAGTCTCACGGTCTTTCCTGCCCGGGCTGGCTTTGAACCATGATCCTCAGATCTCAGCCTCCTGAGTAGCTAGGATTACAGGCGTGAGCCACCAGCGCCCGGCTATGTTAGTAAAATATTTTACATAGGAAATTCCCTTAATATTTTCTTCTTAGGAAAGGAAAACAAATTAACTGCGAGATCTGTGACAATTTCAATTTACACGCAGTAAGGGGGGGCTGAGGCGAGGTGTTAAAGAAAACCCAAATGACAATCATGGCATTTAGAAAATACAAACAATGGATTGATTTTGTACCTAAAACAGAAAGCTGAGGAGCATACAAACAGTTTTTATTTATTTGTATTACCCCTAAGTAATTAGACAAAGGGATTTCAAATAAACACAGCATAGGAACCATCTTTAAGTATGTCCAAAGGAGCAAAGTTGATATTATTTTTCGCTTCCCCAACTAATGAATAAACAATAACAGACCTGAGGATCCAGTTAGTCCAGAGACAAAGCTTTTTCATTCTCTGGAGATTTCTCCTGTAAGAAGGCTCTCAGCTTTGGCACACAGTGGCAGTCTAGAATGGACTGCACACCTGGAGTCTTCACTCTCCTAAAAACATCAGGCGGGACGTACCCTTCATGCATTATATAGTTTCTTCAAGGGCTTTCCACCCAGAAAGCATATCCCTTAGGCAAATGGGGAAAAACCCATACGTTAATCAACATCATAGCCCAATCACAAGGGTTTCAGAGAATGCCAGCTTGGAAAGAAACACACCTTCCAATCTGCACCTTTAAAACCAGAACCATGAAGATTGCAGGAATGTTTTAATTCCCTTCACATGAAAACAGCTCTAATCAAGCTCTTTAGGGCAGCTTGGATGTCAACACATCTACTAAATTACTCCATCGTGGATGGCTAGAGCCCCACAAGGGAACTGAAAGCCTCTAAGGGGAGTAGAGACTGAGAGCTGAAGCAGTCGGAGACGCATTCCTCAGCCAGGCCTAGAACAGCTCCAAGGTAAAGGAATCATCTCTGGGCCAAATTCATGTCACTGTGATGAGAAGGAAAATAATGTTCCCAACCTTAATGTGAAAAATACAAAGACAATGGAGAAAATATAACCTCTGATTTTCTGTATATGGAGTTTGATAATCTGATTCAAATTCGAAAATACATCATTGTCTGGTGCAGTATTTCCATCCTTCCAATGTTCAACTTTATTTTTTAAACTCAGGTTTTTTGAAAAAAAAAAAAAAAACACATATTGCAACATTCTCCCGGTATAAAAATAACACAATTCACAGGAGGTTAACATAGTAGCATCACGAATTTGAGGCCATCTGAAGCTACATAGCAAGATTTTGTCAAAAGAACCAAAGTGAAAAAGAAAAGAGCAAAAGAATAAGGAAGACGTTAGACTCAAATGACTGACATCTATAATTTTAGCCACTCAGGAGACTAAGATCTGAAGATCACCATTTAAAGGTAGCTAAGGCAGCAAAGTCCATGAAACTTGTATCTCCAATGAACCAGCAAAAAGCTGGAAATGGAGGTATAGGTCAAATGAGAATTCCAAGCTTGCATGCATAGTGTAAGGCCCTGAGTTCAAGTCCCAGTACCAAGAAAAAAGGAGGCAGACGAAGAAGAAGAGAAGGAGGAGGAGGAATACAAAAGACAACTAGCAAAGGGGATTGTAAGACTTTTACCTATCTTTACTTCAAACAGGCTTAATATGAAGGACAAAGAGTCATTAAATGTCTTGTAGTCTATCAAGAAAAAAACCTCTTCCCCGTGTTTTCTCACTAGCAGACAAGAGATTAAGCTGGGATCTAAACATATACCCAGCTGCCTCCCAAAATATCTATAGTTTACTTTTCCTTGCAAGGATATTCTTATATTCCATGGGACAACATGTGACCCACAAAAGCATGCTTCAATGTTTTCCCTTAAGACCTTTTAGGACAAGAAGTTAAGAAACATTTTTTTAAAAAAACTTTAACGTTCATTTCTTGGATCTAGACAATTAACAAAGACATTTCCCAAATTTCAGCCACTCACATCTAAAATAATAGATTATGCAAAATACTGACATGGGGGGTACTTTTTTTTAAGGATTAAAATATGTCATGGTACAAGAGCAACTCTTAGAGACTAAATATAAGCAACCCAAACACGGGGGTTTTAAGTGCCTGGATGTGGCATCAGAATACTTTAGACACTTCATCTAGCTAAAAACAGCCCAGCTATACTCAAAGTTTAACAAATATTTATCTATGTGTGGGTGAATGTAGGGTATGATACTACCCACATACACTGTGCTATTTAAAAAAGGGTATTGGAGACGAACTTGTTAAGCACTTCAGAAAGCGGTCTATCATCGTCTATCATATAGTAAGATTGATTTCAAATCTGTTTTTATATTTTCACTGTTTTAGACAATAGAGCTGGCATTTGGCATATAATCTGACCATTAGCTGCTCAAAAAGCGCAAAAGAAAGGGCAAGAGGAGGCAGATTAGACATTGTGTAAGTGTACCAATTTAAGCATTTTAAAATATCTTCAATAAAGCTTCATACACACACACACACACACACACACACACACACACACACATCCATTTGCTTCACTAGCTAGGAAAGAAAGGAAAAAGTTATCTATGTTTTTTTATGTATCAAATAGGGAAGCTTTGACTTGGCTACAAACTAGGCTACAAGATGATTAAAGAGCAAGCGAGGTAACATATTTCTATACCTAAAAAACTTGAGGTCTACTTTTACAAATGAAAAGAGAAAAGCTGTCATCAAGACGGCTTCTATTGGATGTGGTGGTGCTTGCCTGTAAGCCCATCACTCAGTGGACGAGGCAGGGGGATTGGGAGTTGGAGGCTGGCCAGTGTGGGCTACATAGAAAGAACTTGCCTTGGAAAAATAAAAACAAAAACAAGCAAACAAAGGAACTCTAAACTGGACTTGTTACATCTCTTTAAGGTTAAAGGCACATTTGGCAGAGTTTAACTTTTAATACAAGTAGGGCAACAGACACTGGGCTTTAATGGATATTTAATCATCTAGTCCAATGTCTGTTATTTACAAATACGAAAAATGAGGCTAATAGAGAAGGAACAACCAAGGAGAACACAAACTATAATCCAACCTACAAGCTATCAATGCATTCCCCCATTTAAAGATGACTAAAGTAAGAACCTGAGCGACAGACAGACTGACAGAGACAGAATCCAAGAAAATGCCTAAACTTGCCTGGATCCACCTACTAATACACATCTTTGATCTCTCCTGAGAGATTAAGTTGTCACACGTTACCTTAACAATTCTAATGTGAAGAGCCAAGTGCCCGGACATTAAATACTTGTGATACCGTGACAGCCACAGCACATAGTTCAACTGGAAATCATAAAATAGTATTGGCTACTGCAAGCCTTAAGGAACATAGAACAAATGAATTATTGGTTCAAGTCCTAAATACTAGTCCAGTCAAATCCAGCACATTCTTGTTCTTTGAGACAAGAGTTCCCCATTCAATAGAAACATTCTGGTAGAACTGGACAGCTGGCTGAGGATATAGCTCTATGCATGAGAGTGCTTGCTTAGCATGCACAAGACCCTCAGGCCTTTGGCTCAAAATACACAATAAATAGAAATCAATAAAAACAAATTTAAAAGAAACCCCCAGTCAGTGAGAGTAGCTTCTTAGTTTTACAGTTGAGGAAGCCAAAGCCCTGAAGGGATGGGCATGTGACTCACTCTCAAAGTCGGTCCTGTGAATTATTGACAGATCTGGAACCCAGCTCCCCATGCTTTCTCAGGGGAAATGCTATTTCCTCTCAGGTATCTAAAGATAACCCACTGGCTCACTAGATTGCAAAATAAAGGATCTATACTGAAAGATGTTCATATATTCTCCTTACTTTGAAGTTCACTTACATACAAAATAAACACATCACTACAATAGCACGTAACAGTTCTGAAATCACAATATCTCCAATCTCCACTAGCAATAAAGTACAAATATTTGGCCATTGATTATTGAGCTGACCTACCAGAAAATACACAGTTGATACTGGAAAATATTTAAGAAAATAATTTCAAATGATACCAGTAAAAGGAGAAAGGTGTTTGGTACATTAGGAAGGAGGAAGAAGAGGAGGAGGAGGAGGACTACAATGACAAATGACAACGACGACGACGATGACATATTTGGGAAAGAATCTGAAATGGTGCTTGCAAAAGAAGAAAAAGCAACTGATTATTTTAAAACACTTCAAAGCCCTTCAGGTATGATTAATTCCATAGGAAAAGCTTGATAACCTGCTCCAGTACAGGATAAAAACAGTGAAGGTTTGAGCGATTATGACTAATTATGTGGAAGCAAGGACATTGAGTAACTTTTTGTACAGTATCCAAATTACTGAAACAGAGAGATTTTATTTTCCAAGTGTTAAGCCATACCCACAGGAAACAAGTAAGGCTATTCTACCCTAGCAAAGTGCCTCAGCTACTCATGCATTCTGCAACAAGTCTCCATGGCAAATTTCCTAACACACACTTCTAAATACAAAGAAAACTCCTCCAAGTGAGTGGTAATAAATAGGCTTGTGTGACTTCAAGTAAAAGAATATTCTGCTAACTCCTGGTATCTTTTCATGAGAAGATCTTAACATTAGTGTCACTTTGCCATCCTAAAAACTGTACAAAATCATAGAACTTCTAGAAGCAAGAAGCACCCTCAGAGATGATCTAGGCAATCCAACTGCTTTATTTTTTTAAAAAGTGAAACTCTCACACACCAAATAAAAAGTAGAATGACTTGCCCAAGGCCACACAATTACCCAGTGGTGAGGAAAAGACTGGGATCCAGGAAGCCACAGAAACAGCCTCTGTAATCTTAAATTTATGTGCCAGGTACAATGTAGGATAAAACAACAACAACAACAACAACAACAAAAAAGCTTGTGCTCCAGGTTCCCGACAGATTTTATGCAGCCTCATATCCAACTATGTGACTTCATTTCTTTCTCCCCTCAGTTTTGAAATGCAAATGATTAAAACTGGCCTTATTACCATTCACCTGGGAATAACCTTGAAGTGTCTGGATATGACAAAATTGGGATTTTAATTTTATTAAGATCACTTCCTTGAACAAGCTTCTGCACGAATTGTGACAAGAGGTGACATAATCATAATCAGGTCCAGCAAATATGCAGGAAGTCCTGCAGTCATTCTGAAAATTTACATGTGCCTGGTCCCCAGACTTAGGTAACACTGCTTGCAGCAGAAAATGGTTTTGACTGACAAGTTTAAAAATGCCTACACTAGAAGAAGCGAGTCTCTAATTTTAGGGGTCTTTTCAAAGAGGGCCGAAAAGCTAAATACTAAGAATATTGTATTTGACAATCTCCTAAAATTGACAATCTGTCCTGAGACCTCCCAAGCAGGATATGCACACTCACATACACACAAACAGACAAACACACACACATACACATACATACGTGGGCGGTGAAAAGCAGTATCATTTGAGAAAGTACTATTACTTATGAACAGGAACTTTCTTTCCTAGGATATAGCATTTCACTGCCTCCAGGGAGGTTTCTCTTCGTGCTGCCAGCTGCTCTCCAGAGAAGCATGCTCTCTCATTGAAAACGTGACATTTCTTTCTGCTTTTAGGTACTAATGTAAAACAGGCCTTTTTCTTTACAGGACAACTATACTCATTAAATGTGGAGGAATCTGCTACACAAGGTCTTTACAACTGGCCTAAATGGTAGAATTATGATTCTCTATTATATAGACAACCTTATCAGAGGTTCAGGTAAAGTCACATCTCTGCCTGAATTCCCTTTTAAAAAAAAAGTTTCTAAAGTTTTTAGGACAAAGGAAAAACTACCCTACTACTTCTATCCAGTCCTTCTTTCCTCAACCTTCCCCACTCCTGTATTGGACCTTTGTGAATAGTATGCTCCGCACTGTAAAGTTAACTTTTTTGGTGAAAAGTTAAATTCCATCAACACTGAAGGAAAATGACTTCAAATGTGTGACTTCTTTACAAAATGGGGTTGGGGGGGGGGAGAAAGAGGGGAGCTTGGGTTGAAGAATAAAATAAAACAGGTTCCAGGACAACAGGCCTCAACGTTCATTAACCACAATCTGAGATCAGTCTGTCACCCTCCACCTAGAGATACAGCAAGTGTCCCACCTGCCTAAAAGGAGTTTCCTCACAGGGTCTATTCCTCTTAAAACTAAGAGGTCTTGTTCAGTAGCATTAAGGTAAAAGGAATTCCCTTTACCCAAGTGTCTCCCAGACCCCTTCCTCTTTCAAACACCTCTTTCACTCTTCCTGATTTAATCAGTCCACCAGCCACACAGCGCGAGGAGGAAGAAGGAGAGCGCAAAGCAGTCCGGGCACTAAACTACGCTATTCTTTCTGTATGGGTGGCTTTTGCCAACATCACCTCCAATACCTACTTTCAGATTCTGTCTTTTCTGGGGGGACCGTTGAACCTCTCAGGTCTCTGAAGACAGAGAGTTTTTGAAGTCAGAACCATGTGAGTGACTTGCCCCATCTCAGACAACTCAATGTTCTGCTGGTTCAGGTATGGCACACGACAGCTGCCCACCTTGCAGACAGCACTGCGCACATGCGCTGCCAGCTTCCTTTTCCAGCACCCAGCTCGGTGCTCCCCAGCTCAGCACTCCTGCTTTAAAAGGCCTGGTTGAATCAAAGGAGTATGTTCACCAAGAGAAGCCTGTAATTTCCCCTCCGTCCTTTTCCCTGGTGTTCGGCGGCCCCAGAGCCCTGGACGTCTGGAAGCGATTCCAGAGAGGGATCTGGGCCAGGGTGCCAGGCTGCAAACGGCCAGGTGGAGGCCAAAACTGAAAGGCGGGTCTCCCAAGGTACAGGTGTTTTCTTCTCCCCCGCCCCCTAACCCCCCCACCCCCAGCCCAAGACCCCGGGGATTCCAGGTGCGCCCAGCGATCCACCCTGGGTCTGCAAACTTGGGGCCAAGTTCTCGGCGCCCTCCTGGCCTGGGGCTAAAGATCCCCCCCCCATATCCCCAGTCCATCAGAGAACTGCGGCAGAAGGCAGGTCGGGCGAAAAGGTTTGCTCGGGGACACGCGGTCCACATCCCTCCCTCCTTCTGGGCCCTAAACACACCGGGCCGGGTCAACGATCGCCACCCCCCCGCGCCCCCGAAAAGTCTGAGAAAGAGGAAGCTCCTCGCGGACCCGGCCAGGGAAAGTTTGGAAAGGGTGTCAATCCCCCCCCCCCATCCACACAGCTGATCCGCGACCCTAGGGCCCTGGGGTGGGTGGCTGGAGAGGGGTGGGCCACTGGCTCCACCCCGCGCGGTGACCCTCCACCCCACAGCTCAGCCGCCCCGGTACTCACAGCGCTTGGGTGAAGGCGCTGAGCCCCTCGGGCACGGCCGTCAAGCCCTTCCCGGAGCAATCCACCCGACGGTCGCCGTCGCAGCTGCAGGGCGCCGCGCAGTGAGGCGGCGCCGCGCCGCT
>NW_012267262.1:6613848-6657492 GCF_000151885.1 Dipodomys ordii
CCCCGCTGCCCTGCGACGCGCCCCCCCGGCCTGGGGCAGCCGGCCTGCGGGGCCGGGGCGGGGGCTCTTTCTCCGTAGACGCCCGGGCCGGAGCTGATCCCGTCAACAGTCCGCCGTAACAGCGCAGGGACGCGGCGCTCCGGAGTTTCGCCCTTCCCGCTGCTCCATGGAAGCGCAGAGGCTCAGGCCAGCCAGCCCGGCCCCGCGCAGCTGCCCGGGCCGCGCTCTGCCATCGCACCCGCCTCCCTCTGCCCCCACGGCCTCCAGCCACAGTCGCT
The DNA here is from genome assembly GCF_000151885.1 of Dipodomys ordii. NCBI lineage: Eukaryota > Metazoa > Chordata > Mammalia > Rodentia > Heteromyidae > Dipodomys > Dipodomys ordii. The sequence goes on from NW_012267262.1 coordinate 6,614,127, forward strand.
CTTTCAAGGTTGCGGAGCGTAGCCTTCAGCCATGCCGGCCGGCCGGCCCAGCCCCCCGCCCGGGTCTCACACAAACACCCAGACTTGCTCGCTCGCTCCCCGCCGCGGCTCCAGCTCTTCGCGTCCTTTTCCCTTCTAGGGTTGCACGCTCCGGTTCCCAAGCCCCCAGCCGCTGGGTTATGCAAATCACTTAGGTACATGCAAAAACTAACCCTTCTCCCGTTGTGCTATTGGCCCGGGGAGGCCTCGAGCTCATTATTATGCAGGCAGCCGGGCCGTCATTGGTCAAGAGTGAGACCATGGGGGCGTATTTCCCGAGCATGAGTGACAAGGTGGTGGTGGTGTGGTGGTGGTAGTGGTATTGGTGGTGGTTCAAAAAACCTCTCTGACTTGACTCTCTTTGCCTGGCAGGTTGTGGATTTGAAGGTTAGAAGATCCGCAGGCGAGGACTCTGGTTTTTAACCTTCCCCACCCCGTCTTTTCCTTCCCTCCGCAGAAATTGGATCCTCTAAATTGGATGATCTGAAAAGGCAAAACTAGCCTCCTTAGCCTTCAGTTAAATTTCAAATGACTCTCCACTGTTCCTAAAAGGGCCAAGAACTTTGGGAGCTGTGCAAATGATTTCATAAGAATTTTTAAAAAGGAGGGAGAGGGGAGATCTTTGAAGAGGAGGAAAAAAACGTTTCCTTCAATCTGACCCACATCTTCGGGTTTTAGCTGTGTCCTACATTTAAAACGATTAATTTTCTCACTTCACCTGGGATCTTTATGCTCATCTTTATATACACTTGGTAGCTAAATCAGGGATTTATTATCCCTGATACAAACCAGACTGCTTTCTCACTCACTTTAAAAATCCTAAAACGCAGGGATGTCATAAGGGTCAAAGGATGTTTCTGAACGCTGGATAATTTCTCCAGATAACAAAACTTTTGAGTGCTGAGTGACTATCTTTCAGAAGTCAGTGGGAACTTGACGTTAGGTAATTATTAATATTTCTTCCCATTCTGGACTTGTATTTTCTATGGCCTTTGACATCACCCTCTCCATACCACCCCCTCCCCCCATTAAACAAAATGTAGCTTTATGGGAGCCTCCTTTCTTCATTTGGGTTGTTTTAGTCCTTATTGGAGACACTTTTTTATGAACTCATTAAATTAAAGCACGTTGGGTTTAAACTATCACCATCATAAAGTTAACTAGTGATCTCATGCAAGTAAGCCTGAAGACAGTGGAAACAAGTTGATGCAGACCTAAAAGGCTTTTCAGATGAAACATTATCCATTATCTTTGTATTCAAGAGTTTATGGTTAAAATAATGCCAGGTTGGGCACATGACTAACATTCTATAAATTTATGCTAGAGAGTCAGGGAATACAGACATGACTTTGCGTCAAGTTTTGAGAATGACAAAATGCCTTTCTCCATAGGCCTTAGACACAACTTCAAGAACATTGAAGAACACTTGTGTGTGTGTGTGTGTGTGTGTTGTTTGTTTGTTTTTGTAGGTCATGGGGCTTGAACTCTAGGCCTGGGCGCTGTCCCTCAACTCTTCAGCTCAAGGCTAGCACTCTATCACTTGAGCCACAGCGCCACTTCCAGCTTTTTCTGCTTATGTGGTGCTGAGGAATCGAACCCAGGGCCTCTGGCATGCAAGGCAGGCACTCTACCACTGAACCACCTTCCCAGCCCCCATTTTTGTTTTTTGGTTTTTTTTGTGTTGTTGTTGTTGTTGTTGTTTGCCTTTGCTCTCTGGTTTCAGAGATTAGAAATCTGAACCTCTCAGATACTGTGCTCTTCATACTATCATTTCAGAACAACTGGCTCATTGTCTGGTGTTCTAGGAGGCTTTCCTGACTTCATTTTCAGTGTCTAAGTCATTTCTGCAGTGTTTGAGCAACTTAGATGAGTAAATAAAAGGGGGGAAATTGCAAAATTTCCCTAATTTATGCCTTATATCCTCTTAATAAAACTGAAATATAATGGAATTTCTCTTTGTCAAGATAACACTTTCTTATAGACTTTACTGATTAATTATATTTCTGCCCATTCATTTATTTTCTTACTTTTTTGGAGGGAGTCATTTTCAGGTCTTGAACTCAGAGTCTCCTGCTTGCTAGACACATTCTTTACCACTTGAGTCAGTCCCTGTTTGGTCATTAATTATTTTACCAATAGGATCTCCCACCATTTCTCTAGGCTAACCAGGACACACACACACACACACACACACACACACACACACACACACAACCAAACTCCTATTTATGCCTGTTGGGGTAACTGGGATGACAATTATGTGCCTCCACAGCCTGCTTGCTTTTCTTTTCAAGTAATAATTTTCAAATTTTAGTGATTATGCAAATTATATGCAAAATTGTATTTAGAATGTAGAATGATCTATTAGGCTTGAGAGAAACCCAGGAATCAGCATTTTGAAGCATTTGAGATAAGAGTGATATGGATGGTCTCTGAAACACATTTGGAGAACTTTATTCTTTCTTTCCAGGAATAAAATGTTTTGGCTGGCAACTTAGGTGAAAGGAAAGATTCATCTTTAGCCACAAACGAATTGTAAATTTTGTGGAAGAAGACAATATTCCACACAATAATCCACAGATTATGAAAAAAGACCAAAGATTAGAAATAAAGGACTGGTCGTGAAAAGTAAACTCTATTAAAATGTGAATATTTCTTATATCAGCCATTTAGTTTTTACCTATTATATCAGTTGTCTTCACGCATACACACACACACCACCACCACCACCACCACCACCAAATAAAAACAGATTTTACATAAAACATCAAGACTAGGAGATAACTCCAAATAGAAATTTGGTAACAAGCAGAAAAAAAATCAATCTGCCTACACACTACCTCCTGTGGGTGTATGGATTTATAATATCTACTAGCTAGATATAAAATGTAGCCTGAGAGGCTTTTGTAGCAGCACATGTCTGCATTCCCAGAACTCAGGAGACACAGGCAGATTGATCACGAGGTCAAGGCCAGTCAGGCTGCAAAGCAAGACCTTGTCTCAGAAATGCAAGACAAAATAAAGATGTACAGCTGGGCAGCAGTGGCTCTACCGCTGCTGTGTGTTTCTTTGGGGCAGTAAAGAAACTATCCTCTCTAAGGGACGCAAAGGACATAGGACTAAATGACTGTTGGGCAACTGACTAGCCCTTGTCCTGGCGTGCTGGTAAACAGAACTCAAGAAGAGTATTCAGAAGCCCTATCTCCTAGGTGAACCGTCTAAGAAGGCATGATTTGGAAGACAGTGGGGGCATTTTAGATAGTGATACCTTGACGAATTGCACTTTTTGTAAAGTATCCCTCACTTAGAAAAATAAACCAAGGCTATTGCAATCAGCTTATGAAATAAGCAAATGTGGCAGAAGTGTCCTGTGTACTTGCTCCCGATCTGTTTCTTCTTCTTTTCTCTGAATAGTAAACATTTTCTTAAATGTCAGAATGAATACTAATCAGGTATAGAATTTTATCTATGTTCTGCAACTTGCTTTTTGCATTCAACTTATAAGCTTTCTCCTTGTTCCTAAAGTAGGTACCTATGTTAATTAATTTTTGTTATTGTATTGTATTCCATTTCAAGAGTATACTCAGAGGACTGGGAATATAACTCAGTGATAGATAGAGTGTATGCTTTGTGTCCAAAGCCCCTAAGTTTGATTCCTAGAATGACAAAGAAAGGAAAGAAGGAAGATAAAAGAAAAGAAAGGAGAAAAGAAAGAGTTAAAAGGGAAAAGAAAAGAAGGGAAGGAAGGGAAGGGAAGAGAAAAAAAGTGTGCCAAATAACAGAACTATTATAAGGACACAAAAGGATATAGAGAAGTAGATTTATTTTGAAGTATTCGCAATCAAAGAAGCTAATTTCATGACCTGCCATCTGTATATTCAAGTCCCAAGAAAGCCAATGCTTTAGTTCAGGCTCAAGTACTTATGCCTGAGAACCCAGCAACCATGGTAGTTCCTGTCTGAACCTGAAGGCTTGAGAGCAAGGATGGCAGGGAAAAGTGTATGTCCCACACAAACAGAATGAACAATATCACCTTCTTTTCTGTTCTATGGAGGCTGACGAATTCTACCCACATTAATGAGGTCATCTTCTTTACTCAGGGTACAGATTCAAATGCTCATCTCTTCCAGAAACCCAGTCACAAGGAGATCTGATGTTTGACCACCTAATTGGGCATCCTTTGCCCAGTAAAGCTTGCGTTTGAAAAAAATTTTGTATCCAATATGTAATAATCTATCCACTTTATTATTTCAATTTTTTCTAATATGTATGATTGTTCATATATACATATATTTCCTTCATATATGGGTCCAGTAGTGGAATTGCTGGGTCATAGATAATAAGCATTCACCATTATTAAATGTTGCTACATTTCACACAAATGACTATGTGATTATGCTTGTGGCATATGGCTGTATATCACAGCATTCAGGAGGCTGAGATTGGAGGACAGTGAATTGTTTGGGGCCAGATTGGACTACATGATGAGATCCTGTCTCATGACAGGGTCCTAATAGGGTCAGAGAACAACAACAACAAAATCACCATTACTCTGGACCTTACCAATGTCCAATGTTACAGGCAAAACTGCAAGTCTAATGAACATGAAGTGAAATCTCAGTGTAGTTTGGATTTGACTTTACCTGATTACAACTGTATTTTTTCACATTTGTGTTGGACAGTCTGGCATGTGGTTTTCTGCATCACCTGTTCATTTCCTTTGTTTTCTATTAGGTTGTATTTTCTTTTAGTGTTTTAGAGTAGAGATCAGCAAATACTTTTTTCTGGTTTTTTTTTTTTTTACTTAGGGCCTTGTGCTTGGCAAGCAATTACTCTGCCTCTTAAGCCAAGATTCCTAGCTCTTGCTTTTTGCCCAGGCCAGCCTTTATTTATGTTTCTTGCTTAACTGTGATGACAGGCATGCACCACCATGCCCAGCTTTATATTGGTTGAACTGAGTCTCAAACTTTTTGCTTAGACAGGCCTCCAACTACAATCTTCCCTACCTCTGTACCTCGAGTAGCTAAGATTACAGGCACAAGCCACCATGCCTGGCTAGCAAACATTTTCCATACTGTGTGCCCCATACAGGGACATACAGTAACCTTGGAGGACTTTGTGGTCTCTCTCAGAACTCTTCTGTTCTGTCATTGTAACATGAAAGAAGCCATCTATAATACATAAGTAAATTCAATGTGGCTGTTGGTTACAATAAGATTTCTCTATTTAAAAAAAAAGTATTGGACTACTTCTGGTTCATAGTCCAATGTTCTCTAACCCTGCCTAATCTTTTTGTGTGTGTGTGCCAATTATGGGGCTCAAACTCGGGGCCTGGGCACTGTTCCTGAGCTTCTTTGCTCAAGGTTAACACTCTCTCTCTTGAGTCACAGCACGAGTTCTGGCTTTTTCTGTTTATGTGGTACTGAGGAATCGAACCCAGGGTTTGTTTCATGTGTGGTAGGCAATCACTCTACCACTAAGCCACATTCCCAGCCTCGTGTTAATCTTTTTTTTTTTCCAGTCATGGGGCTTGAACTCTGGGCCTGAGTGTCCCTGAGTCTCTTCAGCTTAAGTCAAGTGTTCTACCACTTGAGCCACAGCACCACTTCCTAAAGTGTTAATCTTTTATTGAACTCTTACTGCTTATTTTTGAAAAACATACAGGATTATGAAAATAATCAGAGAGATGCGCCTAAAAGGCAAGCATTTTTTTTTGGTCTCAATGGTAAGCTCATGCTAAAATGTATACTACACAATAGGTAGAAAGTAACCCAGAACAAGCTATAAAATGCCCTAGTTTTTGGAATGAATGACTCAGAAAGTCCTGGGCATTTAGAGTTTCCCTTGTTCTTTATTCAAAAAACATTCCCAATATTTTTAACCTAGTATAACCACATGGCCTGTGATAAATGCCTACTGAGTTTAAATAAAAGAATAAAGCCTTAACTATTATGTAAAGTTAGAAGCTAAGTATATACATATTATATAAATATAAGAACATATCGGTGCATATGTGCAGATATATACACATATGCATACATAATCTTTTCAAATCATAATGAATTCAATGAATACAAGAAGAAAATCAGGTCTGATTTCTGTTGGTAAGACAGCTGACATGCATCTACTCAGATAATCGAATCTTCAAGATAAGCACCATATTACTATCCCTTATAATGAGATCAGTTCTTTCTGGTGACCCTCCACACCTGTGTTTCATGCTTTGGAATGGCAGAGTTTCCATATACTGTCCTTAAAGCCTGCCTTCATCTCACCTGTCTTAACTAAGATGCTTTTCTAATCATGTATCTTTTCCCTCTGTTTGAACACTCTTAGAGAGTTCTTATTGTGCAGTTCTTATGGTGCAGCATCTAATTTGGGGTCTAGGGATTAATTTAAAACAGTGATTATTTTGAAGGATACACACACACACACACACACACACACACACACACACAACCAATACAGCATTATTGTCAAATTAAAAATACCCTTTTGGAGAGTGCGCATGTAGCACATAGGCTTCTGGCTCCTCTGCCAGGAGCTGGGGCAAAGGCTGAAGTAGTGTCTGGCAGCATTACAGGCCACCTTGTGCAGTGCCAATGGGTGGTGAGGGCTGGTGGTGAGGCCTTGGGCAGGACTGGCTCAGGGCCAGTGTTGGAGGCAATCCTTCAGTCGTTGACTCTCCTGACCTGGTTTGACATCCTGAGGTCAGATAACCTCCGTATTTCCAGTGACCCATTTTGCTCCCCCAAATTTCAACACACTTGGATAAATTTTAGAAGCATTGATTTTTTTTTCTATTTCTGCCTCATTTTTTAAAAAAAATTATTTTCTTTTTCCTCATCTTTTTTCGTCAATTCTAGCTTAGGAGGAGAATGAGACTCAAGGGGACATCTTCTAAATTCAAAACCACATGTGAACATCCAAGTCAGAGCACAGAAACAAAACTTGGCAAAAGGTTAAATGTGTGTTAAAGAAACTGGACACTACCGGATGCTGGTGGCTCATGCCTAGCCACTCAGGAGGCTGAGATCTGAGGATTGTGGTTCAAAGCCAGACTGGGCAGGTAAGTCTTATCTCCAATTAACCACCAGAAAACCAGAAGTGGTACTGTGGCTCAAGCGGTAGACCACTAGCCTTGAGCTGAAGAGCTGAGGGACAGTGCCCAGGCCCAGCCCCCCACGACTGACAAAAACAAAATGAAAAGAAAAGAAAAGAAGAAAAAAGAAACTGTACACTAGGCTGGGTGTGGATGGCTCATGCCTGTAATACTAGCTACTCTGGAAGTTGAGATCTGAGGATCATGGCTCACAACAAGCCAGGCAGAAAAGTCTGTGAGACTCTTATTTCCAATTAACCACTCAAAAATAGGAAATGGAGCTGTTGTTCAAAGTGGTAGAGTACTAGCCTTGAACAAAATAGCTGAGGGAGAGTGCCCTGAATTTAAGATCCACAACTGACAAAAAAAAGAGGGGAGGTCAAGGAAGGAAGGAAGGAAGGAAGGACAGAAACTGGAGAGTATAAGAGACAGAAGAGTATTGGCAGGAAAAAAAAAAACCATAATAGGAAATCAGGAGCATAACTGTGTGGTTATGCTGAGAAACAAATTTTAGTCACAGCATTTGGGTACTTTTCTTCCCTTAGAATTCCAAGTAAGACATAAATGCTTCAGAATGACGTTCGTATGCAACCACTATTTCAAGGAAGTACACGCACATCTGTGCATGCTCCAGGAAGAGCAATACTTGGAACTGAGCAAGGTTAGTGGTATGGGACTGACATGTCCTAGAAAGCTCTTCCCTATCTACAGGAACATAGTTGAAAGGAAAGCAAGGGACCGAAGAGGCAATAAGAGGTTTTAGATGGCAAGAGACACTTGGAATAGGATGTGAGGCAAGACTTCACATTCTGTAACTTGTTTTCCCTTTCTTATCCTGGATGCCTAAAACTGTCTCAGAAAAGACACAAGACTGGGAGTGTGATTAGGAATAGTGCCCTTATTAAACATGTGAGGTCCCTTGGGTTCCATCTCTAGCATGACAAAGTAATCATAATAACCCTAGAGTATCTGAAGATGACTTTGAAATAATTTTTGAAAAATAAAAAGATGTTCAGGCAATGCTTGTGAAAGCACAAACAAATTGGGCTTTGGTGGCTCACATCTGTAATCCTAGTTACTCAGGAGGCTGAGATCTGAGGATCATGGTTCCAAGCCAGCCTGGGAAGGAAAGTCCAAAAGATAGAGTGCTAGCCTTGAGCAAAAAAGCTCAGAGATAGCACCCAGACCCTGAGTTCAAGCCCAAGGAACAGTACCAAAACAAACAATCACAAAACAAAAAAAGCAACTATTTGAAAAGAAAAACAAATGCTCAAAAGCAACAGGAACATTAGCTGGGCCTGGCATGGCAGCATACATCTGAAATCCTACCACTTTAGATGCTAGGGTAGGAGGATGGTGAGTTTGAGGCCAGCCTGAGTTATTAGTGAGACCCTGTCACCAAATACAACAACAACAGCAATAGCAAATTAAATAAAGAAACAAAAAAGCCTGTGGAGGAGCTGGCTCAGTGGTAGAGCGCTTGCCTAGCATGCATGAGGCCCTGGGTTCAATTCTTCAGTACCACATAAACAGAAAAGGCTGGAAGTGGCGCTGTGGCTCAAGTGGTAGAGTGCTAGTCTTAAGCTGAAATGCTTAGGGACAGCACCCAGGCCCAGAGTTTAAGCCCCACAACAGACAATAAATAAATAAATAAATAAACCTATCGAGGTAGGATCCAAGTTACTGCATAGTAGAATGACACTGGAAATACTATTTTCTAAGTCTGGCAAAATTTGGTATTTTTTCCTCTCATTTCATGTTAATTTATTAAAACATATAAATTCAGTTTGTAGAAAACTGGAGCAAGATTTTTAAAAAAATGAATAGAAGAGAAAATAGAAAAGCTAGAGGTGATTACAGCAACTTTATTAGTTTGCTCCTTTTATTCTTCTAAAATAACAGACTATGGTCAAGCTTTTCAACATTTTTGGACTTTGTTTTTCCTCTTTCAGGTAAGATTCGCTGTGCACCTACTGAAGGCTGAAGAGGCGCAGCACTGCTTACATATAAATCACCCGGGGTAGATTGTTTTGGAAACAAAAACTCCAGGGCTTTACCTCCATCAATTGTAGCATAGAAGTTCCGAGATTGGAGGGGCAGAGGCTGGATTTTCAGTGTTTAAAAGTTTCTGATGTCAATGTAGCCCCATCCTGGAATTTATGACTCTCTGCTAGGGGACTGTGCATGTTTGGGTTCTCAGAGAAACAAACCAAACACTAGTGCAGCATTACTCTTCTGAGAGATTTATTAGGGGAAACATTTATGAGGGGATGTGGGGCGGTAGTTGAGGGAGGTTGGCAGAGCTGTCAGACTGAGATGTGTGTCTGGCCCCAGGTGAGGAAGGAAAAGTCCTAGACTGAAGACTATACGGAAGGCGACCCTTAGACCATCCTATATGCATTCATCAAGGAGGATGGGGAGTCTCCAAGACAAAAAAAAAAATGAAATCATCTCCCAGAGGAGTCTCATATCTCCCAGAAGCAGACTTGCTTTTGTGGCGTGGCAGTGCTCAGTCATTGACAGAGACCAGCCCAGTGAGCCGTTCCTTGTGAAAGAATTTCTCATTTGTGAGTCTGCTAAAGCATTTTCATGGTAGCCATATGACGCGCAAGGCCTTCCACTCAAACAGTTTAGCATTCAATTTATCTTACAGAACTTAGAACTCAGGGTTACAGTGGAATTAACAGTAGTCCAACCATTTCCCTAAGGTTAAATAGCATCTCTGCAATGTTGGGGGTACTTCTAAAGTTAGCATCTTTGGACCTTGGTAAGTAGGAGAGCTTACCTTTTGGGTGGGTCTAGTGGTTAAAATGCTCAATCTTTTGTTGTGTCTAAATCCTGTCTGTGATGGTTTTCAGATCCTCCGAAACAGGATTAGAAACAGAAACAATTGTGGACATTGTAGGTTAAATCTATTCATTTCTGGATCTGAGATGTAGCTCAGAGGTAGAACACTTGCCTACCATCTGTAGGGACCTAGGTTTGATCCCCAGCACTGCAAAGAAAAGGTTATGTAACAGGCTCAGTCATGGTAACACATATCTGCAGTCCCAGCTACAAGTCTAAGAGTAGTGTGGGCAATGTAATGAGGCTCTTCTCAAAAAAATTCAAAAAAGTAAAAAAAATTCTTATTTCATAGTGAGAAATCAGATAGGCAGCTAAATGATCCAATACAATATGCCCTTTTCACTAGCAGAACTAGAATCTAGCTTAACTGCTCTATGAATGGTTTATTTTTTTTTCCAGTCCTGTGGCTTGAACTCTGGGCCTGAATGCTGTCTCCAAGCTCCTTTAGCTCAAGGCTAGTTGCTCTACCACTTGAGCCACAGTGCCACATCTGGTATTTTCTGTGATTAATTGTAGATAAGAGTCTCACAGACTCCTCTTCTGAACCATGATCCTCAGATCTCAGCCTCCTGAGTAGCTAGGATTACAGGCATAAGCCACCAGTGCTGGGTTTAATTTGTTTAATTTTTAATCTTTAAGTTTCATGGAAAATAAACCATATTTATAAATTTATTATCATATAAAACAAGCTAATCTAAGATAGTCAATTTTATTTTTTAGTTTAGTTTATTTAGTTTAGTTTTAAAAGTTCCCAAAGCCTTTCTGAAGTTAGCAAATTTGTGGACATTAGGTAAAGAAACTATAAGAGATATAAAACCAAAGAAGACTTCTATGTAAATAATGGTATTAATGTTTAATAGGACCAAAACAATGCTAAGTATATCCCCCTCAAATCTTTAAACTGTATTACAGATATTCATGTCATATCAAGTTTTGAGTATTTTTTCCAGAAGTTGTTTATTTTCATATTAATAAGTGCTTAGTTTTATAAAACATATTTCAATTTTAATTTTGAAAGGAAAAAAGCTCACCTACATTCCTATAATTTCAAAATTCAATAATTACAAAAAATATTACAAAAAATACTAAGCTAGAAATGACGACACTTTGGCACCACCTCGTGGTCACATACGAAAAGGCAAGAGAACAAAATGGTCCAAGCTGTGTATAATAAATCAGCCAGGAGTTCTCTGTTTACTGGTGGGTGTGTGTCAGATAACATTGATTTGATTGTAAAGGACTTTCCTGAAGTCTTTCTTCTGGTTTAAGATGCATTCTTGTATGCATAGCCTCAGGAGGTTGAGGCAGAAGAATTTAAAGTTCATGGCCAGACCAGGTTACACAGTAAGATCTGTCTCAAAATAAAGGTGGTGTGTGTGTGTGTGTGTATGTGTGTGTGTGTGTGTGTTGTTATTCCCATCTTTCCTCCTTGGTCATCTTCAAAAAATATATTCTGAAATAATAATCACTCTAATAGGACCAACAAGTATTTATACATACATAGCTTGTTTTTGTCCGTCATGGTGCTTGAACTCTGGCCTGGGCGCTGTCCCTCAGCTCTTCAGCTCAAGGCTAGCACTCTACCACTTGAGTCACAGCTCCACTTCCCATAGCTTGTTTTTTTATCCTACTGAAATTTTATGTTCATGTTTTGTCTGGCTGCTTAAACACCACACTTTCTAGGCTTTACTTCTACCTCATGGTCAGTCCTAACTGCTTCCAGTTTTGATAAACTTGGGAAGAGGGAATAGGCCCTTTAAAAGTGAGTAAGCTCATGCTGGATGGGAATGGTCAGAGAAACCTGTAACTAAGTAGGGTAGTCTAATTTTAGGAAGCCCATTTTTCTTCTTAAAGGGAAGGTATATCAGTTGCCTGGCCTTTCACAGAGACCTGGGGTTCTGTGAGGTCTTGGGGTTCATTTTGTTCTGTAGAGTACTTCTAGCTTTTAGAACATGGCTGGCCCACAGTAGACATTCAACAAATGTTTGTGGTAGGTGTGGATGAGTCAGTAAAGATATTGGGCCCCATCTACCACTCATTTTATTTCCTTACTATACTCAAAACCCTAGTGAGGAGGGGTGATTTTTTTTTATTGGTTGGTCCTGGTAAAGCCCCTCAACTCTTTGACCTGAATGGCTTCTTCGTTCACATCATTCTGGTCTTTCTTCAAATGTCATCTTTCTCAGAGGCTTTTCTGTCCTTACCATCCAAAATAGTTATTACGACTGTTTCCCTGCCTGACACCATCACGTTCTTTACAACTGTGATCGTCTATGTGCCAGGCATTCTTCTCAGAAAGAACCTTTGTCAGGTTCCTGTCTGCTGTTAGGATGCTTATAATCTTGAGAAGGGAGTTGACAAGAAGCACACAGCAAATGGTGGAAATTTCCTACAGAGGATCAGCACATGTAAAGGTCTGTCGTGTAGGCAGAAGCTGGCCTTAGAGCAGGTCCCCATGGACCATGGTGAAGGGCTTAGATTTTTGTTCTTGGTGGGTTGAGAAACTGGAGGATGTTTTAGGGATAACAAGCATGTTAGGAACTTAAGAAATAAGAAATAATTGCAAACTTAATGAGAAAGGCAGTTGGTATCATATGCAAATTTGGACAAAAACAAGCAAGTGCTGGGTCAGACATGTTGGGCTATGTCCCCAAGGCTCACCCCAGTGTAGAAGGGACTCTGGACCACAGGTTGTGAACCTTGACAAGTGATTTAATGCTGAGTCTTATACTCTCTAACCTCTCTAGCCCTCAGTTCCTGCTGGACAGGAACAATGCTCCTACCACCAGATAGAATTGTTGTTTTATTCAGGGTCTTTCCCACTACAGAATTAGGCACAGTTGTCAGGACTTCGCCTTGATTACTGCTGTATTCTAAGTACAGTGCCCAGCAATAGTTGGTCCCGGTACAAATGCAGTGAATAGCTCACTAATGAATTTTTCACGTTCAACCACTGAGACTCAAAAATCATTTTATTGGAATGAAAAAATAGCCCTCAACTTTTATTTCCCAATGTGGTTTTCTTACTTTCTTCTACCTCCTGAAACAATTAAAATGTTTACAATGCATTTTCTTATACTTTAAATGTATTATACTTTTTTTTTTATTCCAGTCATGGGACTCAAATTGGCCTGGGCACTGTCCCTCAGCTCTTCAGTTCAAGGCTAGTGCTCTACCACTTGAGCCATAGCACCACTTCTGGTTTTCTGGTGGTTTATTGGTGATAAAGAGTTTCAGACATTCCTGACTGGGCTGGCTTTGAACCGTGATCCTTAGATCTCAGCCTCCTGAGTAGCTAGGATTACAGGCATGAGCCACCAGCGCCCGGCTCCTAAATGTATCAGACTTTTATAATACTTTTTTTTGCTGTGAATATTTCACTAATATTGCTGCATATATTTATTGTTATTTGAAATACAAAGAAACTCAGTAAGTACATAGTAGTATTTTTCAATGTGCTAGTACAACTGAATGGAGAGTAACACTCTCATATTAGGTAGAAGGTGCCAACTTGAAAATAACTGATTAACATAACTCACTGGTTCACCTTACATTTATTTTTACACCTTAAAACCTAAAAAGTAAAATGAACAAAAGTATATTAAAGCAACAAATAAAAAAAAACAAATAGAAGTACAGTATGATAGGGCATGGTACCTGAGACCCTCATTTCAAACCCCAGTACCACAAAAGTGCAACATGGTACTGATTGTGGAAATACATGATCTGAGTCTGTGAGGGTGTGGAGAACACCTATTCTGCTGAGCGGTAGAAGGAATGTTTAATGATAGGAAGCCAACCATGACTATCAGTCAGCTACATGATAAAAATAGTTCACATCGAATCAGTAGCATTTTAGTACTGCTGAACTTTTAAGAATGGAAATGGCCTTCAGAGATCACCAAGAAGAGGTCTCCAAAGCACTGGAGCGGGAGAAGGGTTCAGGGCAGCCTCAGACCCCTCCCTTTCCTGGCCCCTAGAACTAGTAGCTCTGGTCAATACATGCCAGGCTGTGGCTGAGGAGAGAGCCTCTCTAAACAAAGAAAAAAAATGCAAATCAGACAGGAAACCATTAACTTCTGGCAGAAACTCTAATCCAAGAAATTAGCAATTTATAATCAGGGGCTGGTGTGGCTCAAGCAGGAGAATGTCTGGCTAGCACATTGGAAGTGCTGAGTTCAAACCCCAAGTGTCAAAAACAAAAACCATAACCAAAGGTTTAGTGAAATTTGTTTCTTTGATCAGAGTACAGAGAATTGTAAAATATTCTTATGAATCTTGCCCTTTCTGTTTTCAAGCATAAAAGTTGTTTGCTAGGCATCAAAATAAGAACCTGCTAATTTTAGTTACTTGAGTGTAATTATTTCCTCTTGCTAACAAGGTCCTGAAGTGGGATTTACTATACCAGGCAGCTTTCCAAGCCCTTTACTGATAGGCACTGGCATAACAACATACACCCTTATTACAGAGCAGAGTAGAAAACTGAAGAACAGGGAAGTCAGGTGACTCATCTGCAGCTCATAGTAATGGAGATCTGAGTAGCTGTGTGCTACTCTGTGCTGCCAATCACATGCATGCTACCTCTTTTGGAATAACAGAAGAGATTTGTTTTCTTTATTATAATTAAGCAATAATTTGTTTCCTTAATTATAATTAAGCAAAATATTGAGATTTGAAATTTAATTTTAGAAACCACTGTGGTTTTTAACCTATGTATTTTATACATATCTAACAGAATGATGTCCTGTCAGTTTTTCAGATGCAAAGAATGACTTAACTTACATAACTATTTAAAATAAGCCTTCCAATCAGAACTTAGATGCAAAATGATGCCATCAATTAAAAAAATGTATGACTTTTATGCCCATTTTGTATATTGTTGCAACTAATGAGATCATTTGTCAATATTTTAAATACCATATCCACATACAAATTAATGTGACTTCTTGAAAATTAATAATCAAGTGATTGATTTTTCCCCCTTATTTATTAGTTCAACCTTTAAAGAAATGCTACTAGGGAAGGCTGGACAATAAAAACTGTGAAACCACACGGTTGGCAGAAGAAACAACAACCTGTAGGTTAGAAGATTCATAAACATACATTTATTCAGGAAATACAATTACTAGTCCTTCATATTTCAATTATTCATTCCATAAGATGAAATATTCACAACATGTATTCTTTTAATTTGATACCAAGTCATGCTGAACTTCTTTCCAGATTAGCCACAACCGTATCTTCAATTAAATGCTATCTGCTTTAATGGTAAACAAAACAAAAAAACTTTAGGACAATGATTAAAAACAAAACTGAACAAAGCAGAAACCAAACACAGGTGAATCCATGAGTCCTAAACAACAAGGCCACCACCGCCTAGTATTATAGTAATAGATAACAGTGGCTATGTTAATACAGTACAGAACTGTCAATGGCAGTATTTACTTGCAATTTTTAACATGCTTTTTCAAACAGTAATCTAATTTTTTTAAGTTTTAAAGGGAAACAGGTAGAAAGATGAGATGTTATAAATTTACATTTAAACTACTGGCAAATTCTATTACAAAAATAAACAAAAAGGAATGCCAAGTGCCTTTTACTACTAAACAAACACTGAGAAATATAGTAGCCGAAAACTGAATTATCCTATTTTAACACCTGCAAACAGAGTTTGGTATAAAGAAAAAACCTAGTGGTTCTCAAACTTAGATGTCCATTAGAATCACATGCAATGATATTTACAACAACAACAACAGTGATGCTGTTTTAGCTGGTCTTCTGGGATGGGAACCAGTTATCAATCTTTTAAGCTCTTCAGGGCTAAGATGCAGCAAAGGTTGAGAACCACCTAGTCAACTCAAGAAACTTACACAAAAATGAAAGGAAAATTGGGGGAAAGAATCTTTTATATTTGTAAATTACAAGTCAAACACCTATAATATACTATGTGCCACGTTTTATTCACCAACCATTCACTGACAGGATGAAAATTCCCTTCACATCTTCATTATATTAGACCAGTATCATACATCTTTGACAGTGAATTTTTCTGTGGTCAAGATTTAAAATTCTGAGATATCTTATGAGAAATG
The DNA here is from genome assembly GCF_000151885.1 of Dipodomys ordii. NCBI lineage: Eukaryota > Metazoa > Chordata > Mammalia > Rodentia > Heteromyidae > Dipodomys > Dipodomys ordii. Next base: position 6,630,207 of record NW_012267262.1, read on the forward strand.
CATTAACAAAAACACTGCTACTCATGCTCAACAATACCAAGCAAAACTACTATATTTGGCTCCTTTAAGCTATCCTTATTTTGAGAATTATAAATAGGTGCCAACCCACACAAAGAACAGATTGTGGATTACTGTAGGAGAAACAGAAAAGCTTACTCAACTTACTAAGTTTGAACACCAAAAAAGATTTAACTTGGCTGAAAGTTCTCAAACAGCTGAGAACACCGAACCAGGAAGCTATAATTTATAATGAAATGTTGATATGTCTTTAAAAGCCACTGCAGCTGTAGCTACACTAAAATAAGATTTCTTCGGGGTTTACTCACCCTGAAATGCAAGAATACAAGCATAACAATAATATTACTACTTTTATATGCACCAGTACCTCCCTTTAATATATAAAGCTCTACAACAAATACCTCTAATAATTTTACAATTAAATTAAGTCCATAATTTGTCTATACTACTTTGGTCTCAATATTTTAAAAGCACAGCAATTCATTTTGAAAATACACAATTTAACATGATCTTATCAATAATGTCAAGCACATTTGGTAGGGGACTAAAGACACATTCAACCATGCAATCCAGTGTTCAATACCTACATGACAAATAACAATGCTGATTGACTTTTTGTTCTGAAAAAACAAAAAACAAAGACCACTGAAAACTGCAACACTCTTTTTAAGCCTCACAATGCTCACAAACATGCAGAAAATGATTTACATTTCTATTCTTCCTGAAGGAATGTTACAAAATGCTCACTTTAATAAAACAAAAGATTAATGTCATATTCCTGTGTATTTCAATCATCTTTTTAGTAACTTTTAAAAGTTTTTAAAAAGTACAAATGTTCCTGTAAGTTGTGACTGCACATGTTTCAACTTTAAACTTCAGCTCTGAAGACCTAAGTCACAGTTATATACTAATAGCTGCCTTATAGTAAAATAGTGACATCCAGTGGACAAATGACATGAAGTATCTTCTTTAAATTGTAAACAAAGATACGATCTATATCCAATTAATTTAATATGGAGATCCTATTCATTTCATCAGATTCTTATACTATCTCCCCATAATTCCTATGCATCATATGTGCGTGTGTGTGTGTGTGTGTATCCTTTTCTTCCTATTTCAAATCAGTTCTTTCAGTTGAACTAGCAAGACTGCACAGCTCCTACGGAAAGTGAAGGCTGACTTCTTCTTTCAGTTATTTCCCACCAACTAACTGGCTAATCTCTTAGGCATCGAAGGACCAAATTATGAAAAAGACATTTAAATGGAAATGGATAGCATTAAAACATTTGCAGAGGATGAAATCTATACCTGTCTTCCACTTGTAATTTTTGATGCACTGTTTAATAGCAAAAGAAAAAGATATTCTCAGTAATGCTAATAATCCTACCATATCTTCTTGCCTCGCTGCTTAAACCTTATGAAAGAATACACATTTTTGCAATGATTGTTTCAGTGTTTAAAAGCTCACTTGTATAAATCAGTATAAATGGACACTCATTATATATTATGCTTAAATAAAAGTAAAAAACTTCCAATATGTTGCATTATGGGTCTACCACTGATTTTATATATATTATGCATATGTCCAAAGTACAAAATGCAGCAGAGATGTTAACAATGACAGTGTAATGAACTGCTGAAGGTGAGACTGTTATGTTTAATTTCTTGGAAAACTGTAAAGAAACTTCACAGATTAAAAAAAAAAAAGAGTAAGCAAAACAAAACAAAAAAAGAATCAGAGAACTGTTATTTTTAAATAAGTAGCCAAAAGAAGGAAACCTTTTTCCTAAAAAAAGATTAAGAATGTAAAAGTACATTTTAATATTTAAAAAGCAGTCTTAAAAATCTATAACAATTTTATGACAAAATCTGCATTTGAAAAAGGCCTGTAGAAACAGCAGGGCAGAACTGCCCTTATACCTTTTACTTTTTCTTGTCAGAAAAAAGTGTATGCATCTCTGCAATCATAATGATGTTAAAATAGGCATTTATAAAATGGCAAGGATTTCACGGGAAGTGTTTTTTTTTGTTGTTTGTTTTACAATAACTGGCATCGTAGCCATCAGTAGGTCACAAGCAAAACTTCTTTAGCTAAAGAGCAAAATGGAATATGAAGTTTTCAACCTATTAGGTCTGTTGCCTGCGTTTGGCTGATCTCATTTTTTCGAAGCGTGACTCCATTTCTTCTAAGACTTTGGGTGTATACCGCACCACCAATTTAACCTTTCCTTGGGCTGCTTTCAGCAGTTCTACAGCTTTTTCATGATGTTCTCCTTCGACGCTCTGGAACACACATACACACACAGATTTTGTAATTAGCTCAAAAAGGAATAGATATTTAAAATACAATTAAGTAAAAGTTTTAAGGTTATATCAACACTCAAATTGTTCTATAATTTTCATTAGCAGGAAATTGTTATAACATATAATTATCATATCAATGTATATTTCTGTTATTTAACTATATCAGAAGTAAACCAAACAGGTGCCAGTCTATACAAGTAAAATGAGAGTAGATTCCTAATTTTATGTATTGCTTTAGCTATTAACAAGGTTTTGTCCATACCATAAAAAAATCAAACTGAGCACTGCTACTTTACACTGAAGATAAACAACCACACTTAAAGTGCTTTAAAGATCACTGGGCTGGGGATGTAGCTCAGTGATGGGAGTGCTTGTCTAGAACCCTGGTTCTGATTCTTCCACCACAAGAAAATTTAAGGAAAAAAAAAATCATCACTGTACCAAACAGCACTGCAAGATTCACTCCAGATTTCTCAATTATGGTTTCCTGGTTTTTCCCTACCTTCTTTAACTGAAATGCACCCCCAAGTGGTCATAAGATACTACTACAAACAGAAATAAAATTCATCCTTACCACTCCATTGACAGAAAGGAGTTGATCTCCTCGTTTGAGGCCCCCATGTCTGTCAGCAATCCCACCAGGAATTATTCGAGATATATAGATTGGAGAATTTTGTTCTTTGCCTCCCATAATATTGAATCCCAAGCCCTCTTCAGTTTTTGGGAGCTCAACAACTCGAGGATGAGAATGTCCTTCACTGGCAGCAAAAGCAGCAACTGTAGCCTGAAAGAAAAATTCATATCACCTTAGTTCTTTTATGCTTTTCTAAAAGCTAGCCTCTCTCCCTCCATTTCTACTTCCATCTTTTTCTTAGGAGATGCAAAGCAAACACAGAGACTCATGTAAGTTAAGGATGGCATACTTACATCCTTACTTCTGAACTACTTTTGAAGTATGGATTTTAAACGGTCTGGCTAGTCTGAGCAACTAAGCTGATTTTTTTCTACACCCCCAGGTACCAGGAGATGAACTCAGGGCCTCTCACCTACTTGGCTTGCTTGCTTGTCTGGTGCTTTGCCAGGTAACTGGAGATGGGAGTCTTAAGGACTTCCCTGACTGGGCTAGCTTCAACCTGAAATCCTCCAGATCTCAGCCTCCTGAGTTGTTAAGATTAAAGGCATGAGCCACTGGTATCCAGATAAGCAGATTTTTTTTTTAAAGAGATGCAACTGAAAAGAATACCTTGGGACTGTGTAGGGTTATAGTATTTTGAGGTTTATTTTTGCTTATTCAGTTCCAAGACCTTTTGTGAAGTTCTACGTGCACAAGGCTTGGCAGGCAGGCTTGTTGGGCAGATAAACACTTTATAAGAAAGTGAAGAAACTCCTCTTGGTATGCCTGTAGCCCTGAGCTTCAGGGCCCCATAGCCTGAATCATTCAGGGGCCTTTGTACATGATACAACCTACCTACAAACAGCATACATAAGAGGGGTCCTTTGCCTCTATGTACATTCTTTTGGCTGCTATACTTTATATACTATACATATCATAGACCAAATAACTAGCACATCAAGAAATAACAATATAAAAAAAATGAGTGGTACATAAAATGAACACAAATGCTTCTGTTACTTTTGCTAAATACCTAGTTACTCTAAGGGAAAAAAAAACACACACACATGAAAGATGAAATATAGCCACCTCTCTTTAACACAGGTTGACAGTTTCTATTTCATTTTGCTTTTAAAGGGCCCATTTTGCATGACATACCAGGATGTAGGTACAAAAGAAAGAAGAAACAAAACTTGTTGAATAGCCACTATCTTTGAAGCCCTGAAAAAGGCCTCGTTTTAGAAAGATGGAAGAAACAGGCTTACTGAAAAGCCAGTATCTTTAAAGCCCTAAAAAAGGCCTTATTTAACAAATAGAACTAAGGCTTACAAACTCAGTAAACTATTAAGGTTATATATAATTGCGGGATGAAAAATAAGTTTCTTTTTCTCAATCTGAGTCTAGGTATATAGTCCAGGCTGTCTTTAAAATCTCAGCTTCCTGAGTGCCTGGATTAGAGATGTGCCCAACCATGCCTAGCAAAACCTAAGTTTCTATGGCTTTTCCTACTCTGATAAGTGACACTCACATTGAAGTATTTGTATTTAAGATAATCTAACATGTTCCTTTGTGAACCAGTAACTATCAATCAGAATTATCTCTATCCTAAACACATACAATTCACACTGAGGTTAATATCTGAATTATCTGAAGAAAACATTAGTAGAAGAAAGCAAACATGCCACCTGCAGCCCTGGAGACATAGCTTACTACTATGTAAAATGGAAAATGGAATAGCCTTCCTGGGGAGTACCACACTTCTCGTTACTGTGGTTTGAGGCAAGTAATCTAACCCTCACAGTTCCCTTCAGTCATCCTCATCAACTGCAAAATTAGTGATGTTACATATATATACATATATATATAATATACACATACACACACACAATCTCACTACTGACTCAATAGTTCCTAATATTACCGCCAGTTTATGTGAGGTAGTGTATATTCACTTATATTTGAACCTTAGTTCTTTCCTGTGCAATGTGATGTTTTTATATCCAATTTGCCTGCATCTCCAAATGATTGTTTTTCAAGTAACAGTTCTGCAATATCAAAGCTATACATTTAGAGAAACACATACCACACAATTATGAATACAATTCATAATACGTGTATAATTGTGTGAGAGTTCTCGCAATGCTTTAACTAAGCAGCATAAGACCTTATTTAAAGCCAATTTAAAAAATCCTATTTTTAGTACTTAAGAAATGATACCTCATTTATCAAATGTTTATTATGAATCTAACATTGCATTTTCAAGTCTTTGAAATATGACAAATTCTCAATGTTGATAAAATGAGAAACTTTACCTTTGCGGTCGCATTGGCTCTCACTTCAGGACTGCTACTGATATCCACAGTCTCATAGACATGTTCATAAACCTGTAAAACATAAAGTTGTCATATTAAAACTTGGAGTATACCATATTTGAATTCTCTGTGAATTTAATGTGCTAGAACTAAATCTTTGTAAAATGCTTTTTTATTAGAAATTCCAAAGGAATTTTTCTTTTTGAGGGGAGTGTAGCTGGTGTTAAAATTTACATTCTTGAGCATGTTGTGCTTCTACCACTGACATCCCCAAACCTTAGAAATTCCCAAAATGAGAGGGACAAGTTCAAATGTTCTACAGTTTGTTTCTTAAGACATTTCTGAATCTAACTTTCAGAGTTTTATGTTAGCTAATTTTTAACTTAAATTTTTGGTAAATCTTAATTATGTTTACTTACCTCTCTCACAGCATTGCAGAACTCACTTTGAAGAACTCTTTGTAAAGCCTGAAGTTTCTGTGGTGGCACCTCTCCACTCCTTTGTAGTTTTTCCAACAATTCAATTGCTCTACAAATATCTAGAGTTAAACAAAGAGAAACTGATCATTTTCTCCAAGGATTCTCTAAATGCCTCTGAAACACTGTACTAATTCCCTAAGGACTAATCATAAGTAGAAAACAAAGGAGGAAAGGAATGCAAACTCTGAGCACACTGAATTTTACAGATTAGAAAAAAACAACCTTGCAGAACTATTACTTGAAAAACAGAATCTTTAGGAGATGCAGGCAAACTGGATATAAAACCATTACATTTCAAGGAAAGAACTAAGGCTCAAATATAAGATACACATGAATACACTTCCTCAGAAAAACTAGCAGTAATATTAAGGACTATTGAGTCAATAAAAATTTATGAAATCATCGTATCAGCAACCAGAACACTGAATAGTATGAGCTTGTATACTAGTGATGTCACTGTTCATTTTTCCTAGAAAAACACAATACATATAGACATGTACTTCCAGTAACTCTTTTAAATGCTGTTATCAGCCAGGACACATTTAAATAGCACAAATGAATAAAATGTAACAGTCTGTTTTTGATATAGGATTAACACTGTGTTTTAATTTAGGCAAGCTCACTGAATACAAATGTAGCTGGAGTTGTGGCTCAATGGTAGAGTGTCTTTCTATCAAGAGCAATCCTGAGTTCAAACTGCAGTAATAACAAAAACTTTCAATCTAGTCAAATTTCTCAATCCGGTCCTTATACTAGCTGCATGATCCTAGACAAGTTACTTAATTTTGCTGTTTCTCATTTTCTTTCAATGTAAAACCTTCCTCATAAGTAACTGGTGGTTGGGTGCTAGTGGCTCATGCATGTGATCTTAGCTACTACACAGGAGGCAGAGATCTAAGGATCATGGTTCAAATCCAGCCCCAGCAGGAAAAGTCCCTAAGACTCTTATCTCCAATTACCATGAGAAAACCAGAAGTGACACTGTGGCTCAAAATGGTAGAGCACTAGCCTTGAGCAAAAGCTCAGTGACAGTGCCTAGTCCCTGAGTTCAAGCCCCACAAAGGACAAAAAAAGAAGAAAAAAAAGAAGTAACTTGTGACTGAATGAAAAAAAAAAAAAAAGCAAACAGGGGTCTAGCAAGCAAACGTGTTAAATTGATAATAATTAATCGTAAGAAATATTCAGGAGTCCTATATAGTTATACAAATATAATAAGCATTTTATACAACTGTGTGGAGTGTACTTGTTTTATGATTTAAGAAACTTTAGAAGATTCAGAGTCATGTTATAACAGTATTAAAGCCTATCTTTAATAGTTTTGATTTTGTTTTCTACAACCATTTCTGTACCCCAAAAGGCTAGAGTACTATCTTTCTATTCCTTTTTTTTTTTTGACTTATTTAATGGTATACTAAAGGATTGGGATGTTTTCAGTACAGCATGAATAAGATTTCTTTATGTTTGCAGATATACTTACAACTAAAAGAGGTAGTCTTCTTTTTTCCTTTTCTATTCTAAATAATAAAAGTTTGAACATGAGCTAGCCAAGTTTAGTGGAAACAAGGAGACCTTCTCTATTCTGATTTCCCAACATCAGAATGGCTGGTAAGTGGGACTTGCTCATTCACTTATTTTGACTTTCAAAATCATTATAAGTAGGTCAGACAGGGCTGGAGATATAGCTTGGTAAGAGAGGGCTTGACAAGCATGTGTGAGGTCCTGGATTCAATACCCAGCAGAGGGAAAATCCAATTATCAAAGAATTTACTTTACAAAAGTAAAATACTAGCTGAGCATTTGTGTCTCTTGCCTATAATTCTAGCTACTCAGGAGGCTGAGATCTGAGGATCACAGTTCAGAGCCAGTTCAGGCAGAAAAGTCCTCATGAGATTCTTATCTCTAATTAACCACTCAAAAACTGGAAGTGGTGCTGTGACTCAAGTGATAATGCACTAGCCTTGAGCACAGAAAGGCTCAGGGACAAGCCTATAACCGACACCTCCTTTCCCCTCTCACCCCCCCCCCCGCAAAAAAAAAGTAAAATACTAAACCTGAACTGCACCAAATACACGTTGAAATGTTGTGTTCCAGGGAGCTGTGTTTTGATGAATCGGAAGACACTCAGGAGCTTGATCATATGCACTCATTGTGAGTACTTGTTACTAGGCTGCTGGAACTCAAAGAATTAGACTTTCTGTAACCTGATTTTTTTATGCAGCTAAATCAAACCACTAGTAATTCCACAGAAAAAACTCCAAGAGCAAAAACATAAAGCCATGACTACCAAGATTTAATGCCAAAGTGTGGAGTTTCCAGATTATTACTTAAAAACATATATAGAAGAATACTAACATAGGCAAAGCTTTCAAAGAAAAACACCTATTCCTATTAACACTAATGGGTTTGTTCCTATTTACACAGCATATCATCACTGTGTTCAAGTGGAAGATGTTACCTTTTTAAGCCTAATTCAGTAACTTTTCCAGAGCAAATATTCCATAATAAAACCAAGCTTGAATGTTCTGGTGGGCTGGAGAGAAACAAGATCATTTATAAAAAGGACTTCCAGGTGGTGAATATTGTAAATAATAAGCTTACAATCTTAAGAGAACATTTGATTATCAGAAAGGCAAGAGAGAAAAGAGGTTCTCTTAAGTACACGAACTCAAAAATGTATTTCCTTGAGAGGTGGGAAGGGGTAACACTGATCAAGATGCACTGTACACACATAAACTGACAGGTTAAATTGAAACTCCCTTGGTCAATTATTTAAAGGTAATAAAACTTGAAATGTTTTTCCTTAAAAGAAGGATGTTAATGCTCAAAATATAATAGCAAATTTTAATGCACACCAAAGAATTTCAACATTTATCAACAGTACAAAATATTTAACTTGGTACTTCTTGACTATTACCATGTGTCAGAAGGATGCTTGAATTGTTTGAAATAAAGGAAATGCAGAAGACTGAAACACTGAGCATCCCTAATCTGGAAGAGGGACGGCCAGTTGGGTACTTTCAGAGGCAGCTAGCTCTCTACACACAGCAGAGGGGTTTTATTTTCCACGACAGTTTGCTCTAAGCGCAATTAAGCAATCCTGGTTTGCAATTGTGAGGTTTAAAAAAAAAAAAAGAAAGAAAGAAAAAGGAATTGCACCTACAAACGACGAATAAACTACCAAATTCCACTTGGTTATGTAATCTGCTTCCCAAGCTCAAAATCACAGCGGGGTTGCTTTTGACAGCACCCTCCTTCCCTTTTCTGAGAGAAAAAGCCAAGCAGCTAGGAAATACCCCCAACTCAAAAGCAATTGAGACTGAGGTGAAAGTAACCAAGGAGTTTGCTTTTCAATGAAAAGGGGAGGCGTACGTGTGTGTGTACAGAAACCTGTTGAAATGTGTGTGTGTGTGTGTGAATAGAAACCTGTTGAGATGTGCCCTGAACACGGGAAGGGTGTGTCTGCGGGCGCAGGGGCTGCACGGGGCAGCGGGCGCCCGCGGGTGCAGGTGTGTGTCGGCGGGCGCACAGGGGCAGGGTGTGCCTGGGGCTGCAGGAGGCTCTCGGGGACGGGTGCCGGCGGGCCGCATCGGAACCTGGGGCAGGCAGGGTGGTGCGTGTGTGGGCGCAGGCGCACACAGGGCACACGGGGTTGGGCGCACTGGGCGCTCGCGGTGCCCGCGCGTCCAGACGCACGGACGGCGCGCGCAGTCCGCACCCACCAGGTGCGCGGCGTCCGCTCCTCGGGGCCACAGGCCCCTGGACGATGCTCCCGCCGCGCCCATCGCAGCAGGCCGCGTGCCCGCGGCCGTGCCCCGGCGGGAAGGGCGACGCGAGGCCGCAGGAGCCCGTGGGCATGCAGGAGGACTGGGTTCCAAGGACCGCAAGCGCCCGCCGCCCACAGCGACCGCGGCGGCCGCCCTCGCGGGGGACAGGAACAGGTTGGCTCCGCGACTCCGGTGTCTTCTCCTCCCCTGCAGCGTGTCCGCACTCCCTCGGCCCTCCCCTGGCACCCCGGTGTGGGAAATCACTTCACTCACCCCGCTCCAGCCGTACCGGTTCCCCCAGCGCCGCCATCTTCTCCCTCAGCGATGCCGGACCCACCGGAAATGACGTTACGGGACTGCGTTGGGTGGGGCGGGGCCTAGTGGGAACCGGAGGGGCCCGGACGGGCCAACTATCGCGAGAGCAGGGGAAGAGGGATGCTCGCGGGCCTCGCGGAGTTCAGAGCGGGCGCGACGCGCGTGGCCCCGTCCAGCGTGGCCGCGTCCAACTTGGCCCTCGCGAGGAAAAGACCTACCGGATTCCCCGGCTTTCCTGCGGCCTCGGGCCTTGTCGCCCGGCAGGCTCCATGGCAGGAAGGGTTCTACTCCCCACTTGACCTTTGACCCGGCACCGACAGCCCTGTCGTCCGCACTGCCCTCTCCTCTCAGCCTCCGTTTCCCGCTTTGTGTTAGGAGGAAAGGTCCTACCCGCCAAGTTCTTTAAACTCGTTATTATCCTTAGGAATGGGGACGGGGCCTGTACTGCACTTTGAACTCTGGGTCAGGGTGCTGTCCTTTAGCTTCTTATTGTTTTTTTTTCCACTCAAGGCTGGTGCTCTACCACTTGAACCACAGTTTTTCCAGTATTTTTTTTTGCCAGCTTTTTCATTGAAGATCAGAGGCTCATGGATTTTTCTGCCTGGGCTGACTTCAAAGCTTAAAAATCTCAGCTCCTTGACTATCTAAGATTATAAAGCACGAGCCATGAGCGCCCAAGTGATACCTACTTTTTTGAATGGAGGAGCTAGGAGCTGATAGCAGAGAAAGCAACTACACTCCCCCGCCCCACAGTATGCATACATATATATGTTATGTATGTGCTTTATGGCATATGTGTATAGCATGGGCATACATTTGGTATAGGTGTATGGATGTACGCGTGTATGTATGGAGAATGTAGGGTTTTCCATACATTTTCAAAAGCTACTAGAAAACATGCTCCATCCAAATGAGGAAGTTAGCTGACTAAAAAGCAGGAATATCCAATATAAATGAAATTAAGATGATTTCAGAATGAGTGTTGCATTAAGTTTTTCTAGATTAATAACAAACAATGGATATGCACACACAAGTTTGTTATGAAGGATTCACTCAGATGATTATGGGGCAGTAGATGTCTAGTGTTTATTGTCTTCAGGAACTACGATGGTATAATTTTAGTTCAAACCCAAAGATCTAAGAGACAAGTGAACCAATAAGTCCTAGTCCATGTTTGAAGACCTTGGAACCAGAAACAGGGAAGTCTGAGGGTAGAAGATAGATGTCCCAGATTAAGCAGAAAGCAAATTCGGGTTCCTTCTTTGCCATTCTATTTAGGTCTTTACTAGGTAGATTGATGATGTTCCCCCCCATTAGTGAGGGCTATCTTTTTTACCCAATTTGCTCTTCAGATGTTAATGTGTTGTAAAAACTTTGTCACTGACATCCAGAAACAGTATTTTCCAGCCATCTGAACATTCCTTAGCCCAGTTGTGTTGACACAAAATATTAAGCCATCACAATCATGAAGGGAAGCTGAGGATAAGAACTGCACAGCTGGCATACAGAGAAACTCAGTCACACTGGAGTAGGTCAGAGGATTATGGAAGAAGTCATCAAGAAAATAAAATTCACTAATGAGATCAAAAGATGGATAACACATGTTTACCTTTTATTGATGTGTTTGGGGACGAGTTGGTGATAGGTATATAGAAAACCAAGTGAATGGGGGAGAAATTAAGCAATTATTAATCCTAAAAAATAGTTGTATACTGAAGGAAATATAAAGATGCAAAGCAGATGCTGTCTTGTATCCTAAAAATAGAAGGATACAAGACAGATAAGGTACAACAAATCTATAGGAAGCAAGGAGGAGTGATAGGTGTCACTTTTTTATTATTTGCTTATAAACATTGTAACGTTATATAATTTTTTAAAAAGATACATACATTGTTTTAGGGTGTACGATGTTTCTCTGTACAATTCAGGCTAGCCTCAAACTTGTGATCCTCCTGTTTGAGCCTCATAAGTGCTGGGATTATAGGTGTGTCAGCCAAAAAGATTCATTTTGATAAAGTGAAAAAGAAAATATCTATCAAAATATTAAATATTTGATATATTTTATTTTGAAATGTATATCAGCCTCATGTTACAGCTTACACATTGGTTACAGGTTTTACTAAACAGGCATGAGACTGTAATGCACAACACTAATAAAACACTCCCTGAATGTTTCAAAGCAATACTGTAAGGTCTGCTCCTGGACGGCTAGCCGACTCCACCCTCCTCGCAGCAAAGTCTCCACCCAGTACCTGCATTACCTAGGCAACTGGGACACCTGGAAGAGGTCACATCTGCTTCTGCTGAGGTCACATCTGAATTTGATGTGGCCACACCTTTCTCCGCAGCCCTTACCCTAGATAAGGCCTAGCCCAGGCCCAGACACCCTCTCTCTGCTCTTTTCCAGCTCTTTCTCAGCTCTTCTCTTTCCCAGCTCCCTTCTCTTTCCTAGCTCTCTCTTTCCTACCTTTCCCAGATGCTCTCTTTTCTAGCTTTCTCTCTGTTCTAGCTCTTTTCTCCCTCTTTCCCAGCTCTCTCTCTTTCCCAGCTTTCCCAGCTCTTTCCCAGGCCTTTCCCCACCGCGTGGAAGACCAAGATGGCCTGGTGCCAGCCAGAACGATGAATAAACCTACCACTTACCTGAATACCACGTGCATGGTGCTGTTCTTACTCAGCTACCTCTTTTTAAAAACTAACAAAAACAAGTTTGAAAGCTTAGCCATTAGATGATAATTTTCATTTGTTAGCTTTATGAGCCTGGATTATTTGGTGTTTTACCTTTGTTGAACTGTGATTATCTCATGGGTTTGCCCTTTTTGATCAGCTACTCATCCTTGCCTGGTTCAAATCAACTGTGGCTGATGAAGTTGAAAAGATGGTGAACTTGCGCTTTGATAGACCTATGGGAGGCAGGAAGAACATCCCCTAATCTCTCATAGAGGACTAGGCATTGCAGGCAATGCACTTAGCATGTCTAGTATCATATATTGCACTTTTAGGGAAATGTTCCAAACTCCATAGGAATAGTTTCCCAATATTATGGTAAAAACAACAGACTAAATGTCAGGAGCTCTGGTTTGTAATATTGTGATAGTGTAATTTTGAGAATATCACTAATTACTGTAGACATGTTTCCTCATCTGCATATGAAAATTACTGGCTACATATTAGCATACATATTAATATAAACATGGTTCTTTAAATATAGATTCTATTGAATTTTATGGACTTTTTGGACATCAGATTCTTAGGGAAAAGGCTCTGGGAATCCACACTTTTTTTTTAATATTTAAAAAATGTGCTGGAGATTGAACTCGGTTCCTTGTTCATGCTAAACACATTAGAACACATCTGTCACAAGAACCTGCATTTGAGGTTTAAAAGATTATTTCTAGGGCCTTTTCAAAATAAAATTGTTTTCTTTATGAAATTGAAGAGACAAATTGTTGAGAATTACCACCATTATATTGAAAGAAACAATGTTTTTTTTCAGTTTTATAATTAATCTTAAATTATTTGAGGTAATAAAATCTTTCTGAGAAGAATATAAATATGATTCAAGTTAACTAACAATGAACTAACCATTGTCCTCTACATAGAAAATAGCAGAAATCTCTGATGTAAGGTCTCAAACCTTCCTCTCTAACTAATAAGTTCTATCAGAGTTGGGAGAGTCCTAGAGAGTACAATTGCTTCACTTTGCAGAAAATAGTGGAAAAGTCTTGGGTCTCAATGGAGGCAATTTTGAACTTGAATGAGCGAGAGCTGCTTTTTTGCTTTCATTGCCACTGCCAGATGATTAAATCACCTGACCTTCCAATCCAGAATTTTTCTTGCTGTGAAAGAGCTTCTTCCTATTACTTCCTGCCTTGGAGATGAAGGGGAACTTTAAAATTAGAATAGGAAGTTTGGGTCTACACAAATCTCAGTGAAAGCTAACTTATGCAAATTTAGGTTTTGTAAAGCAAATGAGAGTCCTAGGTAGAATGTCAGAGTATTTCTTAACCTAAGAAATTGCAAATACAGTGTACTGGGAGCATCATTAAAGAGAAAAAGGGCCTGGGTGAATAAGCTGGGGGAAGGAAATTGTCTAGGAAAGCTAAGAAAATGAAAATAATATAAGGAAGCAAGAGGTGGTCCTAGTTAAAGGTTTTGCTTTTTTATTACCTTGAACCACGTAATAGAACTAGTAGACATTACTATATAAAGTTGATAATTGTAACATATCACTGAAGAATAGACTCTTAAGTAATGGAATCTATTCAGGCATTTGACAATCCAATTAAAGGCTCAGCCCCCCCCTCTTTCTCTCTCTCTCTCTCTCTTTCCCCCCAACAGTTTCTATTATAGATATATAATATATATAATATGTATTATATATATATATTCCTCAGGAAACTAGAAGTTTGGATAAATAGCTTCCTTAATTTAAACGTGTATGATTGCAAAACAGCCTTCATTTTAAAATGAACTAAACAATATGCAAAAAAAAGCAGTTCATCTAATTCAACATAACATTAGGGGGAAATTTCTTCCAGAACACCTTTTAATGTTATCACACATCTCTGACCCAATATAAAGTCCTATCCTGCAGATCCAGAGATATAAAAGTAAATCCTGCTTCTTGTTAGGATGAGTTTTAGCTTGTACTAAAGTCTTGGAAGTTGACTTCTTCTTCTTCTTTTTTTTAATGTCAGTTGTTTCATCATCACTCCATAGTACATGTAAGGCACAGATTGATATATTTTTCTGGCATCTTTCTGACGCACCCTTGCCCTAAATAAATCTGTTTGCCAGGATCTGGTCGCTTAAATTAGCCATCTCAAACTCTTGGTGCTGCCAACACAGGCGATTGTGCCAATGTTCTCAGCAGCTCCTGGCACATGAACTGTTGCCTTTCCTTTGGCTTTCTATGAGTACCTGGGGCCATCGTACTTCCTTCACAAGATAGCAGCCTGGCATATGTGTCCTGAGAAAGAAGTTTGGATTGGTTGGACTCACTCTGGTTCTCACTAGGGGGTTGTGTCCTTCACAGTGTATTTTCAGCCACACAATGTATTGTTCAGAATTTGTCGTGCACATACTTGCAGATTGGCAGAGCCACCTGCCAGGGACGAGAACCTTTTAAGTTGTTGTCAAACGTCATAAAATATGTTCCGTGATTAATTTTTGTGGGCACAGACTGGTTTTTGCACAGAGTCCAATTCTTAGGATATGTCACAGTGACTAAATGGCACCGGCATGCTGAATGAATTTGGAATTTGTTTTGTCAAGTGTGGGAGCAGGCACACAGATGGGCTTTGATCCAGTGGTGCCGCTTGGAATTCTCATTATAGCAATGATGTCACTTGTCACGTGGAGTTGATGGTGGTGCTGCCAAATTATGAAAAAAAGCAAGGCAAATAAGAAAAGCCCACAGGCCACCAGAAAGGGCTTGATAGCACAAAGCTTTCATGATGAACTGACTTTTGCTTAAAGGGCATAGCTATTCCTTCAGAACAGAAAAGAAAATTTCTAACTTTAAGATGGATCCATATTACTACATTACAGAGAAGATAAAGTAGAGCTAATACTTTCTTGATTTTTAAATTAGACCATGAAAGAAAACTTTCAGTTGCAAGCAAGAACCATTTTCAATATCTAGCTAAGCCAAATGAAGTCATTTTGCCTTTGTAAGAAAAGCTTTGTCTACTCAAAACATCAAAAACCATGCTGGAATACGGAAAAATATAAATAAAACCTCACAATAGCAATAATATACAGAATATCCCTCACTATGTCTAACAAAAAAATCCACAAGTCTTTAAAAATGTATTCAGGATGCAGTTAAAGCAGTTTTTAGAGGGAAATTTATAGCAGTGACTGCTTATATTGAGAAAGAGGGAAGATCTCAAACTACCTGTTGTAAGATTGTTGAAAAAAGAACACATTATACCCAAACTAAATAGAAGGAATGAAACAGCAAAGGTTACAGCAGAAGTAAAATAAAATACCAACAACATAGAATAGGAAAAGAATAGAATAAAAATAAAAACAATAGAACAAATTTTGATTTCTGTGATTTTGATTTCATTTAGCCTTATAGGAACGAAAAGGCCCACAGATAATACTATGAAAATCTCTCTCCCCTCTCCTATATCTCCTTCCCTCCTCCCTCTCTTTGTGCCAACTGTCCTATCTCTACACATAAATTCACAAACTATGCATTGTATCTAACCTAATTTGTTATGCGCATATGTACATATATTCATTCCAGAGGCTCACCATGTAAATTTAACACTGAACTTCTCAAATATGACATAAACACTTGTATTTTTAAAGTATATATATATAGAGAGAGAGAATGCATATATATACATATATATGTATATATATATATATATGGCATGTAGCAGGCATTAAAATATTTTTGCATTCTAATGTATTAGTTAAGATCCAGTAAACCTGAATATAATCAAGAAAACCCAAAATAATGTGTAGTTGAAGTGAGAAAAATTCAGAGGTAGGCAACTTGGAAAAAATACAGTAACTCTACAGAGTCATTAAGAAGTCCAGTTTCTATCATTTTGTACCACTATCCATAGTCAAATTTACTCATGGCCTTGGATGTCTGAGGAGTTCTAGTGATTGCTCAAGAGTTGTACAAAAGAAAATAAGAGAAAAGAATTGCAGAAGGCTGAAAACTGCCCTTCCTAGCTGAGTTGACATTCCCCCTGCCCACCCCCCCAGGCCCCTCCCCCCACAACAGAGTCCCCTAGTGGACTTTGTTGAGACAGAGTTCACTATGTAGCTGAAGCTGGCCTGGAACTTGCTCTGTAACACAGTGTATCTTCTAGGCTCTTGATTCTCTTGTTGCAACCTCCACAAGTACCAGAATTATAGGCATATACCACCATGTGGCTGAGGGTTTACAACTTGTAAGCACCCTTCTCACATGTTCCATGAATATTTTGACCTTCATCTCAGTATCCAGAACTTAGTTACATGACTTCATCTACTACAAAGGAACTGGGAAATAAATGCAGGTATTTGCTTATTTATTTAGGTGTTAGAGATTGGACTCAGATCTGATGCACACTAAGTATACACTCTATCATTGCCCCTCAAAGGGTTTATTTTGAATGACACACTGCCAGTTATGAAATCTCAACTCTGTCCCCAAGGACAAAAAGGAGGAAATAACTATAGAAATAATTCTGTAGCAAGTTTTGTTATACCATGACGCCACTTCTAAAACTTGCCCCTAAAGCTAGTTCCTGGAGCATTGTAAGTCAATAAATTCATATCCTTCTTGGCATTCAACCTCTTAGTTTTGAGCTAATTAGACAAAAAGTGTTTACTACTCAGGTGCCATGGGAAAGAGAAGAATTGCTGAATGTGTTTCTGCCTTCAAGGAAATTTCTAACAATATGGGGGGTAGAAAAAAAGGTAAAGAAATAAAGCCCTGTAAAATAGAAGCAAAACAAAACAAGCAAATGAAAAGAATAAAAATGACACAGAATTCTACGTTATAAGCTTTATTATAGGAACCATTATATATTAAATTAAAACTCATGTATTCTGCAAACCAACTCCAACTAAATTAAAATCAACTACATTACTATGTTAACATAATCTGAGTCTGAAAGTTAGTACTCAACAGCAACAACAAAAAATTCCAGCTTGATAGGGTACCATTAGCACGTGGAAGATTAAGACAGGAGAATTGCAAGGTTGAGGTGAGCATGGGCTACTAAGGGAGAACCTATCTTAAAATAGCAGTAAGAACAACAAAACCACTACAGTATGAAAATTAAAACAAAAAAAATAAACCTTCTGATCTATTGTTCTTACTGTGTCTAGTAACTTCCAAGCAATAGATAATACCTGACAAGAGAATACATTTTTGGTCAGGAAAATGAACCCTTAGATATGTATCTTAATGTTTTTTTCTTTCATGCATGTGTTTCTAACACATTTATAAGATTATCTCTTTGTTGCTTTGTATGTCCCTCCCCCACAGTATAACCCCTGCTTTCACTATATTTGATGTCAGTATAACTTGTGGAGAAGTACAAGTTGTCATGTCCAAAACGAGCTTTACAACGTCGGTGCGGGGGGGGGGGGGGAAGGGGGGGGAAGGAGAAGGACTGGGATTGGGGGGGAGGGGGAAGGCTGGGAAGGGATGTGAAGGGTAAACAAAGGAGGAGGCTGCAATGCTTGGTAAGAAATGTATGCATTATCCTGCCCATGTAATTGTCACCCCTCTGTACAGTATCTTCACAAATAAAATAAATAAATAAATAAATAAACCCCAAAAAACAAATAACAGAGTAGCTGCCAGTTAGAGATCTATTAATATTTGTAGCTGCTGCCATGTACAGCTATTGTCTGCAGTGTGGCAACTACTTAAGGTGGTACTGGGCAGAGAATGTGTGAAATTATCCCAGTAGGTCATCTAATTGGGACCATCACTGTGATATGGGGGTAGCTGGAACAGCCATAAAGCAAGGATAACACAGAGAAGAAATAACATTGTGGTTGAACAAGCTCCTTCAGTCTGGTTTCTCCTCAAAGTAGTTTTTGCCGCTGTGAATTTTGAGCCAGGCCCTTAGCCTTTCTGAATCTCAGATTTCTCATTACAAGATGGAGGAAGTGACACAGAAATTCTTTGGGAATTAAAGATACATTTCATAACAGAATCACAGCACCTGTTTTTCTTCTAATCTGCGCAGGTCCTGCTCAGAGGCCATGGTATGGAAAAGAAACTGATGTGAATAAATCATGAACAGTGTTTTATCAAGTGAAAAAAAAAAAGAGAATACATTTTTGTTTTTTTCAATCTTTGAACTGACAGAGTCATCAAATAGGTAATTAAAAGAAAGCATGCCAAGACTATGGCCTTATCAACAGAATTTAGTAAGTATGTTCTAATTATGTACCACAGTAAGGCACTATGCTGGCCCTAGAGATACCAGTAAAACTCTTCTCAAGCAGTTCACAAGCCCAGTGGAAGAGGAGAGGCACACAGCAAACAAACAGAAATAAAATAAAGATGGTGCTGATGTTGCTTGAATCACTGCTGTTGTAGTTTTTTCTTTAAAAGCATTTAGTGACTAATAATTTGTCATTGGAAGTAACCAGAGAATACCACAGAGTAGTTCTCAACCAGAGGTGATTTGAAAACCCATAGTACAGGGGCAATATCTGGATCTATATCTCTATCTATCTATCTATCTATACATATATAGATAGAGGAAGATTTTAATAGTCAGGACTATGGATAGTGGCTGGGAATGAGGATGGTTATGTTCATCTAATAGAGGTCAAGAATGCTACTAAACATTTTACAATGCACAATATCAATCTTTACTACAAAGAATTATCCAGTGCAGAATGCTAGCAATGCTTAAATGAAGAAATCCTACTTTAGAAAGAAGGAAATGGTATCCATTGATGATTAGAATTTTCACAGAGGTTTCTTTGGAGTATAAGAATTTCGGAGCTAGACAGCTATGTGAACAAACAACAAAACACTACCTACAAAAGCCTGACATGGGATAAACTGGGATTGAGGAGGGTATGGAAATAAATAGGTTGTTTAACATTTAGGTTAAGGCAGCTTATGGTGGCTTCTGAATGCTTAGAATATATATATATATATATATGCTTAGATTATATATATATATATATATATATATATATATATAATTTTTGACCAGAGAAACTACTGAGGATTTAAAATTTTGAAGCAAATAGCTAGAACTATGTTTTAGAAGTATAACCAGAAGGAGAAGCTTTGTTTCTTAGTAGAGAGCAAAACATTTTTTTCTTTGAGAATAAGTCCCCTTTGTTTACATATTATTTGTTGTTGAATTGATAATTGTAAGGTACTAAAGCTATAGAAAAGAAAGGAGAAATTCTACATGGGACCAGATATGGTGCCATTATACCATGAAGTTGCTAAGTTCCATCATACTTAGGTCAAGGTGAGATGCAGTAAGGAAATGATAAAGCACAAGAGGATCACAAGGGAACAGTTCAGAGATTTGTATTGTCATCCTTCTACATGACCTCCAAATCAGTAATGACTACAAAAACCACATCATGTTTGTTATGTGTGGAGTTTCTCTGGAAAATGCCTATCTTTGAGCGATGGAGGATTAGGGGAGAAGGGTGGTGATGGTGAGGTAATAGTGGCAGATATAGGGCAAAGCATGTTGACCTTCTATAGCAACTCCATCTCTTCCTCCTTCCTTCTGTAGTGTATATTCCTCTCCTGTCATACATGTGACATGTGCTATGCTTGCTCTTGTTCTTCTTGCTACTCAGCATGCTTCTTTTATCTACCCTATGAACTTCTGTCTACCACTCCACACGTCCATTCTCACTGATCAGCCTTTGTCTTTACTGAAGTGTTTATTTTCCTCAGCTAGACAATATATACTTCAGAGGTTACTGCATTTTATTCATCTCTGACTCTCCAGCCAATAGCAAAGTGTCTAACATTATCCACACTCAGTGATCATTTATTGAGTAAATGAAAAAAAAGAGCATGGCTCTGGGCCTACACAGCCTCAGTCTGGCTATTGTTAAAAACTATTAGTTCTCTTCCTTGTTAATTTTATGTTTCAACCTTCATCTCCTAGCTTAAATATTTCCTTCCGATAGATGATATGCTATCAGGAAGGGAGGGGGAACTGTATTATGGCTTTAAGCCTTGCATGAATGGGCTAAGATGATGTTTTAATATGCTTTTTAGAGTACTTCCACGTTATTAATTTAACATTGACCTGCTTATTAAGATTCCATTATTAAGGAAACAATTATAAAAAATCATTAAGAACATTTCTACAGATCTTAGCCACTGACTCATCTCACTGGTTCTCAATGAACTTGACTTGAACTTCCTTTATTCAGAGTTTATCAG
This sequence comes from Dipodomys ordii, assembly GCF_000151885.1. NCBI lineage: Eukaryota > Metazoa > Chordata > Mammalia > Rodentia > Heteromyidae > Dipodomys > Dipodomys ordii. Next base: position 6,650,921 of record NW_012267262.1, read on the forward strand.
GTAAAATGTTATCTTTTCATTGTAATAAACACTTGTTCTTAGTCTGGTTTTTTTGTGTTTTTTTTAAAAATGGTTACTGTTAATGTGAAGAACATTCTCTATAGAAACCTCTGCATATGGGGAGAAATGCCCAGGTATTGTTTAAAGACTACTTTCTGTTAAAAATAATCTTAATTTTTATTATGTTTAAATAGTTGTGCAAGGGAATGTCAGATAAATCAGTTTATAAGTACAGGTATCTTGATTCATGCTATCCCTTCTATCATGTCTTCCATCTTTTACCAACCCACCCATAAACTCAAATTTCATGGTCTCATTTTCACATATGTATACTGAATATGACTATATTTACCCACTCTTCCTCTCTCCATTTGCTGAAGATTGCTTCCTAAAGCATCTTCTCCCATGCTGGTGTTAGGCAACATATCTAGCTCAGCAATCCATAAGAATTTCCTTTAAGTGGAACTACAAAGCATATGACTAAAAGCTATATTTAGAATGTAGGTATTTTGCTTGGTCAAATGGGGCTTGTTTTTTGTTCTTCATTCCTTTGAGTTTAAATAGGAAAACTGTAAACCATCCAGGCTTCTTTTTTTTTTTTTAAATAGAGTGTGCTTCTTGTGGGGTCAGTAAAATATAATGTGAATTCTGAACTTAGAAGTAAGAGAGATATCTCTTTGGCTTATATTGCTACTGGATGATCATAATCTCATCTGCCTTGAGGAACTTTGGTGTGGAAGTTGTGCCATCATGGCCAGTCCCCTTTCATTCCTCCCTTGCAGTCATCACATTGTCTGAAGATTTAAGCCCCGACTCACTCTTTCCAACAATATGCCTGTCACAATTCTTAAGGGAATCCATATACAGGATCCATACATAGGCTCATTTCAATACTCTGGCCTCTGAGTCCTTTGATCTCTTCTTCTCTAATGGTCTCATTCTCCCCAGCCTCAGCCACTCATTCACACAGAATAGGCCCCTTATATTCTAACTTGATAAAGACAGAGCTATCATATCTGTCCATGGTCAGCAGTCCTCTCTAGTACTACTATTTCATTGCTTTCCCACTCACAGTACCTACTACCCTAACTTAAAATTCTTTGACCCAATAATACATTTGACTCATCTTTTCTTTGTCTGTCAGATTTCATATGTCCTCATTATCTCCTTATTCATCCTAGATCTTAATAGTCACTCACTCTATATACCTGGTTCTCCTGGTTCCTTCTTTGGCAAAACTTTAATCCTGGGGGCTGGGAATGTGGTTTAGTGGTAGAGTGCTTGCCTAGCATGCATGAAGCTCTAGGTTTGATTCCTCAGTACCACATACACTAGGTCTCAGAACTTAAGGACTAGAGATTTCGGTCTAGAAATTTTGGAGAGGTTCTCTTCATCCTTATCATTTTCTTTCCATCAGCATATGCATGCTGTATTTCTTGTAGTAAAATCTTCTTCATAAAGTCTTTCTATTTTTCATATCCCCTTCATTACAAAACTCTTTCAAAATGATGCCCACACAATATTTCAGTCCTAATTCACTCTCTATCTTCTGAGCAGTTTTAATTATCTTCATCTGAAACATTCCACCAAAACATCCCAGTTAGTATTCCCAATGACCTCCATATTGTCAAAGCAAAGCATCAGGAAACAACTGATTGCTCCCTCCATTGTAAGACTTTCTTCATCTGAATTCCAATATATCATCTATTTGAGCCTTTTCTGATCTCATTGCACATTTTCTTTTAAAATGGTCCTTCTGCTGGACCCTGGTGGCTCATGACTGTAATCCTGGCTACTCAGGAGGCTGAGATCTAAGGATCACAGTTCAAAGCCAGCCTGGGTAAGAAAATCTATGAGACTCTTATCTCCAATTAACCACCAGAAAACCAGTAGTGGCACGGTGGCTCAAGTGGTAGAGTATTTACCTTGAGCTGAAGAGCTCAGGGACAGTGCTCTGGCCCAGAGTTCAAGCCCCACAACTGACAAAATAAATAAAATAAATTAAATGGTTCTTCTTTATCTCCCTGACCTGTTAATTTTGTAGGGTTTGCAAGATTCCATCCCTAGGATAGAATGACTCACTAAGTGATCTCATTCAGTCTCTTAACTACATGCTCTCTATGTACTGTCCAATGGAAATGTAATGCAAACCACAAATGTGAGTCTAGATTCAATTTTGTATTTTTAGCAGTCACATTTTAGAATAATATGGTCACAAGTTAGAATAATTTTAATGATATATTTTATTAACCCAATGTGTCAAGAATTTTAACATATCCATATGTAATTGATTTGTGAAATATTCAATGAGGCATTTTTCATGCTAAGTACTTGAAATCAAGTGTTATACACTTACTGCATGTCTCAGTTAGGACTAGCCACACAAAGTGCTTGGTAACCACGTGCTACTAAACTAGCCACCACAGATATATCAGCTTTTACTGAGTTAAGATAGAAGCCATCGGAAAAATTTGAGAGGGGAAATGACTTGAATAAACTTGTTTTAAAAAGACCATTCTGAGCCAGGCACTGGTGGCTCATGCCTGTCATCCTAGCTACTCAGGAGGCTGAGATCTGAAGATCATGGTTCAGAGCCAGCCCAGGCAAGAAAGTCCATAAGACTCTTATCTCCAATTAACCACCAGAAAACCTGAAGTGGCGCTGTGGCTCAAGTAGTAGAGAACTAGCCTTGGGCTGAAGAGCTGAGGTATAGCGCCCAGGCCCAGAGTTCAAGACCCACAATCAACCAAATATAAAATAAAAATAAAAATAAATAAAAAATGAATAAAAAGGCCATTCTGGCTGTGCTGTGGAAATTGGGCTACATGAAAGCAAGGAGGGAGCAGAGAGACCAGTTATGAGATAATGCAGTGAAACATGAGGGTGGTTGTGCCGAAGGCAGGTAGAAGCAACTCCTTTTTTGAGATAAAATACACAGGATTCCTAAGTGGACTATACAGAAAGAAAGGTATCCAAGAGGACTGTTTGGTATGTTTTGTTAAATCTGTGTTATTGAAACAATGGCAAGAATGACATTGCCTTTAAGTTAGATGGAGACGTTTTGGAGGAAGGCTTAACTCTACAAGTTGAACCCCAAATCAACAGGTGTGAAGGCCTTTTTGAATAGTGATACATATCATGAAGAAAAATCTCCACAAACTTGACAGAGGAAGTGTTGTTTAGATGGGCTTGTCAGTGAAAGCGTTCTTGAAGAAGTTCTTTTGAACTGAGATGCCAAGAAAGGTATAAAGCTACGAAACAAATATCTGGCAGAAATCTATTTCAGTCAGAGGACTGAACAGATAAAAGCCCAGAGAATAGGAATGTCTGAGGAATGTAACAGTAAGATGGGAAGGTGTGCCAACCTTGACATACTGAGAAGTTTGGATTCTGTTTGGTGAACAAAGGGAAGTTGTAAACAAAAAAAATGACTTGGTTTGATTTTTTTTCCAAGAGAAATGGATTCCTAGATGGCAAATAGATACATGGTATCACCATTATTATTGCTATTATTTACTACAGAGTACAAATATAGAAGTGAGGAGAGCAGCTAGATGCTTTCATATTAGCTGGGAAAGGCATTATATAGGCTTTTCCATTACATAGCTCTCCTGCCTCTCTGCCTGTCTTTTCTTGATTTCAAGAGGTTGCTGGAGATTAAAAAAAGTGTTCTTAATCTCTGAATCCTTTGGTATACCCTGCATTACGTCCACCCGATAGTAGGAGATTCATACTATATGGAGTAAATGATGAGATTTTCTCATCAAGGCTCAGATGTGGGTGTGCTTGCATGTGTGTAGTGTATATTTGTATTTCTTGTATGTAACACAGTATCTGCCTCATAATTAAGACTCATAAAGTGTTTGGTGGTGTGGGGCAAGACATAATCGGTTGACTGACACAGATGCTTAGATAGCCAGAGGCAGTGAAGAAGGTTTGGGCCTTGTTTGGGTGGAGAGTAGGAAGAAGGCAGGAAAAGCGGAGCATGTTGAAAGAAAGGAGGTGGGTAGAGACATCAGCTTTGAGCAAGCTAAGGACAGGTTTGGCCTACTTTTTATTTTGGCCTCAGGCTGGCCTGGTTTCATTGATTCCATGCGATCTCCATGTGTGGGAATGGCTGAAATGGTTTGATCATCCAGGGACTGTAATCCATCATCCAAAGTCTTTGCTAATGAGATAGGTCTGTTCAGCCTCACACAAAGCCATGCCTACAGGAATTTGCCATCCAGCATCACAGCTCTCTCTGTCACTACTGATGCTACAAGTCCAAGCACACACAAGATGACAGGCTAAATTCAAGCTTTCTGGCAATCCTCTTCTGGCTGGGACAGATGTCCTGAGGCCTAATCTCAGGCTGGCAGAGAGTTAAATGTGGGTCTTGTCTGTGCTTTGCTGCATGCACTTTGATTCTGTCCCCCACAAATCTGTGGACCAAGAAGACAACATTTGGTACCAAGTAAATAACCTGTGTCTGGTTGTTTTTCAGTCCCAGAAGTCTTGTGTTGTTGTTGTTGTTTGTTTTTCTACCTTCAAGTCTCTGCAACCATTTGAAATCCACCACTCAGTGCCAGAAGTTCCAGTGCCTTTAGATTAGAAATCTACACCCATAGCTGATGAACCATTAGACTGCCACACTTGGCATCTGAGCACAGCCAACAGGGCTGGTTACGAATTCATCGTTAATTACTGAATGTAATCACATTAGACCCAAGGATGGAGACACCTTACTCATTGCTATTTTATATCTGGATTGTATATGTGTACATTTAAAAATTATTCATTTTTTACTTTTAATTAGGATACGGGGGTTGGGGATGGCATGCCTTGTGCTGCCTTAATCATTCTAATTCTGGAGAGAGAAGGATAGGAAAAGATTTTCCTTTTTCTATCAACAATTGTTCTCATTTCTACATGAAGAGGGTGGAAACTTGGTTCCTCCCTCATCTCCTTTAGGCAATGAGTCCATGGCTCAGATTCATAAAGGTTGTTGACTTTGACTTTGGGATGCCCCGCTCTGTTTTTCCCCTCCCTTCGTACTGCCTAACACAACACATAAGTCCTTCTAGCCAACACTCCCTAAGGGTGGGGTAAGAAACACTGCTATTTAAGTCGTCTTATTTTAAGCTTTGAGTAATCGGCTTTTTATATTCAACAAAATAAGTCAAGTTGGTAGAATATTCTCCTTTGTTCTTACATCTGACATGTACTTAAAGTTCAAATGGTGGTAGAATGAATCACATTACTTGCATTCTTGTAACTAACTGCAAAATATCTCAGGCTTAGGCCCAGAAACCCAAGGAAGATGGCCTGCTGCCATATATTATCAACTCCCTATTCTGCTAATGAATTGCATTTGTTATATACTGCCTTGTTCTAACGGAAGACTGCTGCCATGCTATTACCGCACATCATTTCCCTCCCTTTGAGAGAAAGTCAACATTTCCCCTACCCTATCCTACACACTTTCTCATTTCTTAGCCTTACTACTTGGTACATAGCCTTTGTTAGCTCCAATTTCCTCATAAATAAGATAGAGATTATACAAAACACATTACCAATGCCACCGGGTTATTGGGGATCAAACGAGATAATGGATACTTTCATTCGGCAAAGGTAGGCTATTGATGATCATTTATTTTTTGCTCTTCCTTAGCTAGCTACATGGCATGAGGTGTGTACCTTGCACATTTGTTCCAGTTGTAGAAATCTTGGTGCCTCTGGAACGTTGAAGACCATTTCAAAGCCTTATGAAAATTGAGAAATGAAGCAATATAAGAACATTTTGTTAATGGCTATTTCTTTCCCTTATTATATTTGTTAAGCATTGTTCAGTTGGATATGTGTTGCCTGCTGAAACAAAAAACAATATTTTATGCTCTATAAAAATTGTGATCAAGCATAGTAATAATTATATCCAAATAACCTTCATTCAAAATTTACTTTCTTTTTGATACTTTTCCTTTTTAAAATAGATTTCTTTTCCTTTTCTTTCTTTTATTTTTTGAAACAGTCTGTCTGTGTAGCCAGGCTTGCCTTGAATTTATGATCCTCCTGATGAGTAACTCCAATGTTATGATTATATGGGTACACCACAATGCCCAGTTTTACTCATGATCAATAAAAGGAAGGAAGCTCCATGCTACTTAATCTAATTAAACAGAAAAAGAAATTTTAACCCTTGATTTACAAATAGCTGATTCTATGTCAGAATGAATTTTGAGAAGAGCTCTGAGAGCTCTGAGAGCTCATTTTTGCTATTGTATTCCTGTGAGAAAGATGAATCAATGAAGATATGAGATGAGCATAAACTTTTGAAAATTATAGAATCACATCAATTATGAAATTTCCTCTCCCCTTTTTTTTTTACACATTCAAAGTATTTTCTATAAGTTTTACAATGAATAACATAATCTACATTTAATAAAAATATATTAAAATATATTTATATTTACACTTTTTTCCATAATGGATTTAAAAAAATTTTATTGTGAAAATACTGTACAGAGCGGTTACAATTACATGGGCAAGATAATGAGTACATTTCTTATCAAGCATTGTAGCCTCCTCCTTTG
>NW_012267262.1:6658572-6701637 GCF_000151885.1 Dipodomys ordii
AATTTCATGCAATCCCATTTGTCCAACCTTTCTTTGATTTGTTGTGTTTCTTGGTCTCTATTAAGAAAATTTCAGCCTGTGCCAAGGAGACCTAGGGTTTCTCCTATTCCATCCTGTAATGTTTTCAGGGTGTCTGCTTTGACTCCGAGGTCTTTGATCCATTTGGAGTTGATTCTGGTGCAGGGTGAATCTCTTACCAATTTTATTGACAAGAAAACAGGCTAATAGGTTACATTAACAGAATTTTTGTTTTTGTCAGCCCTGGGCTTTGAACTCAGAGCCTTGTTATTGCTAGGTCCTGCCCATAGGTTTTATATCATAAGGATTTAAACATACCTGTGTTATATCCTATGGACTATCTAATTCAGTATAACATATAGCATTTCCATTTTTGAGACAAAATTTCTTCCAAAATTGCAGTTTCTTCCCTCTACTTGGCAGATTCTACTGCTTTGATTTAAAACAGAATGCATCTCCTCCATCTTCAAAGTAATAAAGATATGGTTATTCAGATGGTCCTTGACCATGTGATGCAAATTTCACAGTTAAGGATGGTGTCAAGGTAGCACGCATTTGTAGAAAAACATATTTTAAAGTTTGAATTGTGATCTTTTCCTGGGGCTGGACAATTGTCCCAATGCTGGGCAGAGACAGTAAACTTTCAGTTTTCAGTCAGCTATGGGACTATGAGGGTTAATAGCTAATAGTGTATAGTGGGCAGTGTTGCTAAGCATTTGATGTTTGGTAGATTAGATGTGTTTTTTTTTTTTGTTGGTCGTGGGGCTTGAACTCTGGGCCTGGGCGCTGTCCCTCAGCTCTTCAGCTGAAGGCTCTACCACTTGAGCTACAGCGCCACTTCCGGTTTTCTGGTGGTTTATTGGAGATAGGAGTCTCACAGTCTCTCCTGCCCGGGCTGGCTTTGAACTGCGATCCTCAGATCTCAGCCTCCTGAGTAGCTAGGATTACAGGTGTGAGCCACCAGCGCCCAGCTAGATTAGATGTTTTTAAGGAACTTTGATGTACAATATTTTTAGCTTACAGTCAGGTTGTTGGGAATCTCATTTGATGAAACCTCACTTTAATCCAAGGAGCATCTGCATTTGAAAATTAAATATAAATCTACACAAGAATTCTAAAATATGAATAATTTTATTAGTAGTTACTCAAATGTAAAGGCATAATAACATATTAGTACTAGTGTGGAGATAATTTTTATGAAGATCTAACAATTCTCTTGTTATTTACATTCAATATGTCCAATTGTGTCATGTGGTTTTAATAGAATTAGCATACACATAGCACATTTAGCTATCCTTTATAGTAAAGGTTTCTCTGGATGCAAAGGCAACAGCAAGACAGCTATGAGAATGTACCAGCAGATGTGTGTTGCAATGGTTATTTGGGATGCAGTTTTTGTCAATGAAACTCCAGACTTATTTGCTGGTGGGAAATTGAACCTCAGATAAGACTTCAGGCTTCCTTATAGGTTTTTTGTTTGTTTGTTTTTTAATTGTACTGTGGTTGAACTCAGGGCCTTGCATTGGTAGGCAGGTCCTCTACCACTTGAGTTATGTCCTCATTTCCTTTTGCTTTAGTTGTGTTTGGATAGTGTCTGATTTATACACAGGTAGGTCTGAACCTTGATCCTACTATTTTAAGCTTCCTGCATAACTAGGATCATAGGTGCATACCACTGCCCCCATCTATTGGTTGAGATGGGGATCTGGTGAACATTTTGCCCAGGTTAGTCTCCAACTGTGTTTCTCCTGATCTCATCTGTCCACGATTACAGGCTTAAGCTATCATGCCTATGTCCCTACTTACAGCTAATGTTCATTCTTTTTCAGCCAAATAGGAGCCACTTACAAATAAAATACCACTCTGAGCATAATGCAATCTCTTTCTAATGAAAAACTTGCAAATGACATTAGCATCAGCAATCTAAAGATGAGGAAAGCAAATGAGTCCATTTCTTTCAACAGGAAAGGAAATGATTACTTATTGAATGCTTTCTTTATAACTTACATGATCTGATCCATGGCTCATAAAAAGTCTACAGAGAAAATATAACTATTCACATTTTTGTAGATAAGAGATGAATATCTTGTCCAAACTCAAAATTCAGATCCAAGTATAAGCTGGCATGGTTTTTCCCACTATATCAATAACACTTCTTAGTTTAAAAAAATAAAAGCCATAAAATACATGATATGACAAGTAATTTTTCAAAGAAATACAAAAATAAGAATAGTTTTAGTTATTGGTTGAACATTTAAAAATTCTGGGTTTAGGCAGGCGGTTTTTTCCCAATGCACTTTATTTCCTTCTGTCTGCCACAAGCTGGAGCTACTGTATAAAAACCAGTCACTTTGACTGAAAACTGTAACTTTGGGATATGGTCAAACTACTTTTGTTCTGAAGTAGTTTGGAAGTGAACTTTGAAGAATTAAATATTGTGAGATAAAATGTCATAGAGGACTAAGCAATTGGTCTAGGCCTTTTACTAGTTAAGTGATTCTGGATAGATTATTTATACTATTCTGGATAGATACTTTTACTGGATAGATTTTTAACTCCCAGTTTAGTTGTTAACTGTCTACAACAGCCCTAATTTTCAGGAAGCACTGTAGTGATAATCAAATGTTAAGAGCTTTTTGGGGAGCCAGGCGCTGGTGGCTCACGCCTGTAATCCTAGCTACTCAGGAGGCTGAGATCTGAGGATTGCGGTTCAAAGCCAGCCCGGGCAGTAGAGACTGTGAGACTCCTATCTCCAATAAACCACCAGAAAACAGGAAGTGGCGCTGTAGCTCAAGTGGTAGAGCACTCGCCTTGAGCTGAAGAGCTGAGGGACAGCGCCCAGGCCCAGAGTTCAAGCCCCACGACCGACAAAAAAAAAAAAAAGAGCTTTTTGGGGGCCTATTCCATAGTATGCCTTAATGTTATTTGTCATTATTATTCATTTAATTATCTCTAATGTAGCCCAAGGGTTGCTGGATTCATTGTAGTTACAATTCATGTTACCATAGCCTACATATAGCATGTAGGAAGTACCAGGTGACCTGCCATTACTTGGTGCTTAGATGTTATTTTGTAAGATTCCTAATAATGACACTGTTGGACATAAAAAGGACTACAGCATTCTTTGTTTTAGGGATTGGGACCATATTTAAACAAAGGGCTCATTTGTTATGTCAATCACTGGATAGAACTAGAACTCCAGTGAGCAGCAGGATCCAGAGTAAAACAAATATTTAAGTTTCTCTTAGATGAAATACACTGGCCTATGAAAAGATAGGGTCACTGTAGTGGCAGTAAGATAGTACCCACATATGGAGGTAATTCTGCTTGAAAATCCAAGGAAAGGAAACTGCTACAGGTATATTTGAGCTTGGGCAGATTCTTTGGATTAAGAACAATATTTCCTAAGCTTTCCCAAAGAAATCTTGTCTCATATGGATCAAGTTTTCATTGTCAAATAAGAACAAGAAGTATGCCATATTGTATCTCTTTCGCATTTTAAGGAGTCACAATGTATTTGTGCATTTTAAGGCTCTGAAGTATATTGTGAGACTCAACCATTCTCCTTGTCATATAATTATTCTTCCATTTTTCCTGTGAATATGTTTAAAGAAAATTTTGGAAGCCTAGATAAATAAGATTTGGAAGTGAATGAATAGTCAAATGTTTGTTTACACTATTTAACACATAAAATTTGATGAATGTGTGTCTACATAGTTTCATTTAGAAAATGGAATATTACTTTTTGAACCTAATTTTCATATCATTTTTATTCCTCCCTTATATTTTTATAAGAAAGATAAGTGTTTTTTCCATTATTGAAATCAATTCTTGAGTCATCTAGCAACACCTGAAAGTATTTTTTTTCACTTTTTTGAAATACCATGTTTTGTATGTGCCTGATCTAGCACAGGAGATTTTACCCATAGTTTCAAGTATTCACTTATATAATACCAGGATTTTTTAAAATGTGGTGCCAGGCATCAAACTTTATGCCTTATACATGCCATAAAATCACTGTACAATGACTCTACTACTGACCTAATGCCAATATTTTTTTAAAATCTTGTAAGGATTTTTTATGATCAATAAATAAAATTGTGAGTTTATAGTTTCAGAAATAAATAGTATTCATTAAATTTATTTGATTTCTGTTTAATGCTTTTGATAGGTAACTTCTTAGCTGCTCAAACTAGCATTGATTTGGTTAATGTGTCTGCCCTAAATAATACTTTGTTGTATGAAAAAAGCAATGACTACAGTACAGTAATAGAAACCTGCCTTCCTTTTCCTCCTCCTTTATTTCCTATTCTTTCTCTTCCTTCTTCCCTTTTCTCTTCCCCATTTCTCCCTTTCCTCTTCCTTTTCCTCCTCCTCCTTATCCTCCTCCTCTTATTCCTCCTCCTTCTCCTCCTCCTCCTTCTTCTTCCCTTTTATTGGTGATAACACAGTGAGGAGATATTGCCATCAGAGGTTTTTTGTTTTTTGTTTTGTTTTTTGGCAGGAATGAGTTGCTATAAACTGCTATAGATAAGAGAGATTAAAAATGTATAGTTATAATTATATTCATCCCCCCTAATTTTGGTAATTTTCTTTTATTTTTCCTTCAGAAATTACATTTTTTGAAAAATTGTGACTGTCCACTTCTGTCCATGAGACACTTGATCCAGGGTTTTTTTTTAATAGAACACATATTCCACTGATAGGCAATTAGACCACAGAAGAAGCCCAAGAGAAGGTAAAGACTTGGGGATATATGCGTGGCCCCTCATATTCTAGGAAGAATCTCAGACTTTAATATTCTACAATTTTTTCCTAGATATTCTCAGGAAGCCATCAGCCCTATTACACCATTTCCTGAAAATGTGAACAGTAAAGACCCATTAGAAAATAAGAGTTGGAGGTGAGTGAAGAAAGCACTTGTGTAATGTATTCTTTTTCTTTATGTATCTTCTTCCCACTCCCAAATCAGTCACAGAAACCCCAGATGGAGATGCTGCGTGCTCCCAATGGGATGGGATGTTCTGGGCAATGGGAAGTCTCATTTGTGAATTGAATTTGAGTGCTGGGAAAGCATATTGGCTAATGTTTCAGCCCTTTGGCTGAATTCATAGCTTCGACAACAAATGCTTGTGGTTGAAGTTACACAATTCTCATTTCTCTCCATTTCCCCTCACTGGGGCAAGCTTCCTCTGTGTACTTTTTTCTCTAATCGGAATGAGAGTCTGCAGCTACCTATTCTTGAGCCAATAGGCTGCCTCTGAGTTGTGCAGATGATAAAAGAGGGAATTGCCAGAAGAGAGTTAGAAAGCTGGGACTCTTCTTCTTTAGATACAGTTGATATAGAGGCAGTCAATCTCAGAGATAAAAGTCAGGCATGCCAGGGGAGAGGAATAATAATAATAATAATACCTAACAGTGTATGATGCCTTATAGCTTTCAAAGCACTTTCACATTAATCACTTTTCCTTTGACCATTTCAGAAATTGATGCTATAAGTCTGTTCTCCATGAGAACATAGGCAAGGGCAGACTGGGTCTAATACCTGTGGATTTGTAATGAGCCACAAATCTGATTGCTTACCAGAATGACCTAGAGAGATTATAAAAACACTATTATAAAATATATGACAGATTATAAAAATAGTGTTCTTAATTGTATCCACCTCTGGGACTCGCATGGTGTAAAACCTGGTTTGGAGTTCAAGAAATCTATAATTAAAAATAACTTCCACAGAGTTTCTCTCAATTCTGACTAAACATTAAAATCACTTGGGGAGCATTTAAAAGAATCTTGTGGACTAGCTTGCACTCCAGTCCAGCTAAATCAGAACATACAGAGTTTGCGCCCAGGTATCAGCAGTTTGTAAGATCCCAAATGATTCCGGTGTACAACCAAGTCTAGCATATCATAGACTGTTTTCTAGAGTTTTAGCACGCAAGTAGGGAAAGACAAGTGATTATCTTGAACCATTAAGGCCAGGACTCTCATCCTGGCTCCAACTCTTGGAAATGTTACTTCTCTCTGAGTTCCACTTTTCTACTTTATCAAATGGAGAGAATGAGCAGTACTTAGCCCTCAGGAGTAGCTCTCAAGCTATTTCTGCCATTTTCTCAAAAGCTCATTTAAATATTGTATGGTTCCCCTCTCAGTTACTTTCTTGATGCCTTAAATGTCTACATACACAGTTGTACTTTGAGGTCATGAAATAAGTTCTAAACATTTCCACTGATGAAATAAGGTATGTCCTCAAAGCTTTACTTTTGTTGTTGCTTTGGCATATTCAGGCTTCTGAACCCTGAAATTATGGATGTGCCAGTTTGCTAAATGTTTACTCAGAAGAGCAATTTTGTTTCAGGAGAACACTTTAGCTATTACTATTCACCTTCTCCACTCCTCCATCTAGCTCTTTGAGTTCCCCTGAATGTGCCCCCAAGCGCCTCTTGTTTAGTCCCATTCAGCAAATTAAGGAAAGTTCTAGTATGTGTTTCTTATTCAGTAAATGCTGAGTTCACTGTAACCCAGGCCTGCTGGAGAACAAATAAACCCATACTATGAACACCTACTCCCTTGCCTAACAATTTGTACTGGTTAGAACGGAATCTTCTAATATTAGGAATGGTAGCATGAGGATCATTTCATAACCACAAACACAGCTAAAGCAAGCCTGAAATTATGGATGACTCATTGTGAAAGGAACACTTGAATCATCTTGATCAACCTAGGGGGTTGATCAAATGGGGAAACTTCTGCATCAAACTCACACTGTGCCATTAGTCTTCTCTCTAATTGATTGTTATTGCTGGATTTGTCTTGACCACATTAGAGCTATTTTTAAACCTCTCATAATTCCCTCCTCATGGAGTAACATATTGTTTTTTGTGGTTCTCTTATTTATTGTGTTTTGACTTGTTTCTTTTTAAAAAATGAAGTGGTTAGCAAGTTGGGAATGCATATTATTTACCTTGAATAATATAACACCTAAGACATACATATTAAATATGCCATAACTCTTAACATTCTTCTCCATGTAGGCTAGTTGTTTCTAGAAGGCTCAGATGTTCTTTGGACACCATTTTCTCTAGGGTTCCAAGATCAGAGGAATGTTTACCATGACACATATACAAATGACAGAGGAAGAAGAGTAACAGAAGGAGGGAGACAGTGAAGGACAGAGGAATATGAACAAAGATGAGATCATGGAAGAACAAAAGAGAGGGTCAAACAGAGAAGACTGTATGCAATATAGTATGTTAGTCTCTGAAGATAGAGATGCACCTAAGTGCCTAAAATACCTACTCTTGCAAAGTTTCTATTCATACACGTGTCAGTGTGTTTCAGGGGAACAAACAACACAAAGGTAAGTGGCAATATCACAGTGTTAGATGACTACAAGTGCAATAGAGAAAAAATAATTTAGGGTAAGTGAATGGAGAGTGGGCTGATGGTATTTTAAATAAGATCCTGAAGTAGGAGAGGATCAAGAGTTCCCAAGATGAAAGATCATAGGGTCTACAGTGGAGCTGGTGCAGGTGAGGGAGGAGGAGAAAAGATGTCAAAGGTGCTAAGTGAGGTAGATGGATGATAGTAGAAGATAAGCTTTGGAGTGGACTTTTAAGTCACTGCAGAGACCAGCATTTACACTGATTGAGATGGGAAGCTTTTGAAGATTGTTGAGGCTGAGAATTGAAGGGAGTATTTTGGCTGCCACTTTGAGAGTAATAATGGACAGGAGAGTAAGGGTGAAAGAAAAGAATCCAGTCACACAACTATGAGAATAAAGTGGGAAGATCAGACCGATGATGGAAGAGCAGGTAATAGATGTGAAGGAATCTAAACAGACTCTGAAAGTAGAACTAATGGGGTTTTGTTTACATATTATGAGTAAAAAATACCTTGTATAACTCAGGGATGGATAATTTACCAATAATATAGAAAGAGATACATATCCATCATCTATCTATCTATCTATCTATCTATCTATCATCTATCATCTATCTATCTATCTATCTCTTTCTGATCTCCCAAGATTTTATGTAGAGGTATAAGCATTCAGACAAGTTTAATGATTTGTATCTGATGGTCTCACAGCTAATATGTGGTTATGTTGGGTTTAGAGCCAACTTTGAAGTCTCTACATTTTGTACCCAATTAAGTATTTTTTAAAATTATCACTTTTAATGTTTATATAACTTTTATATCACTTCCACCTTCTTTTTGTCAGTTAGGTATAAAATCCAGGTCCTTGAACTTTCTAGGCAAATGATCTCTCACAAATTGTATTCCCATGCTCTCTTCTCACTTTTGACTTAAATGTTGAGGTTGAGAGAGTTTAAAACAATTGGCTTAAAAAATAAAATAATGGCTTAAGTCATTTAGCTAGCAAGTGAGAAAGCAGAGGTTCAAACATATTTTAACTCTAAGAGCCATATTTTTGTCAAACTATTTCCCCAATTTTTATATAATTATGAAATATATATAATTCACATATATATATGAATTATATATACCATATATATAGCATATATAGCATATATCATATCCAGCACATAGTATGACAAAAATAATGGTGTATTATTTGCTGATGTAGATTTGGACAGTGTATGTTGTTCTTCTCAAGAGAAAATGTAAAATAAAATAAATGATTCTTTCCTACCATCAAGCACTTTAGAAATATGCATTAATATTTCTTGGGTATATCATCTTTTAAAGAATTGACTAAACAACATACTACGGATACTGTTACAATATACATTCAAAAATATTCTCTAGTAAAAGAGACATGCATGGAGGAGCCAAGTTGGACTGAGGTAAGCTGGTACAAATAGGACCATAGATGCCTTTCAGAATTACCAAAAGTTAGGTAAGATATCATAGATAGCTCAACTAGTTGTGCAACTATTTGGTAAGCTGAATTTGTAGCCAGGCACTACTGGCTCATCCTTGTAACCCTAGCTATTTATGAGGCTGAGACCTAGAGTTTTGATGTTTGAAGTCAAGCCAGGAAGAAGTCTTTATGACACCATATCCAATTCACCAGCCAAAAAACTGGGCTGGAGCCATGTCTCAAGTGATAGAGCACCATTCATAAGTAAGAAAGCCAAATGAGCTTCTAAGCTCAAGTCTTGGTACTGGGTAAATAGAGTGTAGGCTGATGGGATTTTATATAAGTTCCTTATTTTAAAGAGAAGCTCAAGAGTTCCCAAGATGGAAGGTCAGAGGTTCTATAGTGGAGTTGGTACAGGTGAGGGTGGAAGAGAAGAGATGTCAGGGGTTGTTGAGTAAGGCTAATGGAAGGAAGGAAGGAAGGTAGGTAGGAAGGAAGGAAGGAAGGAAGAAATGAAGGAAGGAAAAAAAGAGATAGAAAGAGAAAGAAAGAGAAGGGAAGAGAGAAAGAAGGAAAGAAATGTAATTTACTAGTATAAGTTTCCAAAATAGCAAACAAATTATTTCCAGGAACAGATCATTACATTGAAAAGTTCTGTTAAATACTTGAAGGAAAATTTGCACAAATTTTATATAATGTTTCAGTAATAGATATGTGAAAAAAAAAGATGAGATGGTAAACCTTTGATTCACTTTATGAGGCCATAGTTACTCAGGTACCAAAGACAGTTTAAACATTTTTTTGGGAGAATAAAACACTTTGAGCCTACTATGTCTTATAAAAATCCCCAATGCCTATAAATCTACAAGTAAACCCAACACGTAGTAAATGACAAATAATTACACTTGCACATGATTAATTAAACAGCAGTCTAAACATTCACACAGTGAGAGCAAATGAGGATATTCTTAGGAGAGGATTACAAGGGCTCCAGAGCTATATGCATCTGATCGTATAAAATGATACTTATTGAAATGGACTCCAAGAAATGGAAGTAAGTGTTTTTTTTTAACTGTACCATTTATATTTCTTTTAGCTTTTCTTCTTTCCTTTTTCCTTTGGTTTATTCCCTACTGTCACTGGTTTTGATTTCTGATCCCTTTGTCACATGTATAAATTTATCTGATTTGGGGAGGGGAAGGAGAAAGCACAGAAATGGTGGGGAAAGGGTGAATCCACTCAACAGTGAAACCCACTAGATAGTATATTGGAAATGAACGATACAATTTGGTGAGGAGGGAAGTCAGGAGGGGAAAAACTGGGAGAGATTGAAGGAGAGGTTGACACTGTTCAAAAGGAAATGTACTCATTACCTGACTTATATAACTGTAACTCCTCTGTTCATCACTTTTACAATAACATTTTTAAAAAACCTAAAAAATGAATAAATAAAAATATTAACAAATTAAATTCTTTAATACATAAAACAATAACACATTATGACCAAGTAGAGTTTATATTAGTAATGTAAATCTGTTTCAATATAGAAAAAATAATCAATATAATCCACCATATCAACAATCTAGAGTCAGGTACGGTGGTGCATAGTTGTAATCCCAGCACTGAGGAGGTTGAGGCAAATGGATCAGGAATTAGAGACCACCTTGGGCTACATAGTGAGACTCTATGTCAAAGAAGGAGATGAAGGATGAGGATTTGGAAGAGGAGGAGGTAGATGAAGATGAAGGTAGATGCTGATGTCAATTGATGCAGGAAAAACAGAAAGAAATCCAACATCTCTATGATAAAGATCCCCTACAAGCTAGGAATAGAAAGGAAGGCATAAACCTGATTAAAAGTTATCTAAAAACCACAAAATCTGGGTTTGGGTGTATAACTCAAGGGCATAGCAACTGCCTAGGAAGTTCAAGGCTTTGAAGCCAAAACCCCAGTGCTACAAAAAACACCAAGGATATAAATCAATCTGATACTTAATGGAGAAAAAGTGAAAGCTTTTCTCTTAGCAACAGAGTGTGAATGTCCATTTTCATTGTTCAGCATGGTTCTGGGTGGGCTATCGAGTTAATAAGGAAAGAAAAAGAAATAAAAGACACTCAGATTCTCAGATGATATAATTATCTGTGCAGAACCCTCCAGTAAATAATGAAAGTGCATTTAATGAGGTTGCAAGGTACAAGGTCAACATAGAGCCATTAAACATGCTTCTTAATGCTAGCAATGGAGAAATTAGAAATTCAGTGTGTATGTGTATTTGTGTGTGCGTGTGTTGAGTATTGAACATGCTAAACATGTGCTTGATTCTTAAGCTGTGTCTCCAGCTGCTGAAAACTATATAACATTTAAAAATTTACATTAGCTTCAAAAATTATTTAGGTAAATATCTAACAAGATATAAACAATGTCTGTGTGCTGAAAACCACAATAGCCTAATGTCGTAAATCAAAGAAATCTAATTAATAACTTAGCCATATATGTGATATATATATAGATATCTATATATATATCTATATATATATATATATAATGGGTTGAAATAATCAGTATAGTGAAGAAAAAACTCTCCTCAAATTGATTTATAGACTGAATTTACTTCTAAGCAAATCTCTTAGCAATGCTTTTATAGATACAGATGAGTATATTTTAAAGTGTATATGGAAGGTCAAAGGAGTATAACAACCAAAACAATTTTGAAAAACAGCAATAATGCTGGGAAATCAACAAAAACAATCTGGTGAAATCACACTATTAGATACTGAGAATTATAGTAAAGAGTTCTAGCAATCAATTCAGTGCAATAATGGAAAAATGATAAATCAATAGAATACAACATAGAACTCAGAAATGGGCCCATTCTAACACATCCTAGTGATTTTTCAAAAAGTTATACAGACAATTCAATATTGGGAAAATACCCCTTCCTCAAACATTGTTGGAACAACTAGACAACCATAGAAAAACATGGCTTAGAATATGTTTGTATCCTGATATATCAATCATATATTACAACTATCTTAAATTGTATGTCCCTCCCCCAAGATATAACCCCTGCTTTCACTGTATTTGATGTTGGTATAATTTGGGGGGGGAAGGGAAAAAACAAATCGTTTAAATAGGGATACAGGTGGACCCATTGCAACAATGAGATGTACAAGTCATTAAGTCGAAAAACGAACTTTACAACTTTGGCCATGGGGGGTGGGGAGGAGGGGGGAGATGGGAAGGGATGGGAAGAGGAAACAAAGGAGGAGGCTACAATGCTTGATAAGAAATGTACTCATTACCTTGCCCATGTAATTGTAACCCCTCTGTATGGTATTTTTACAATAAAAAAGAGAAAATAGGCCAGGCGCTGGTGGCTCACACCTGTAATCCTAGCTACTCAGGAGGCTGAGATCTGAGGATCGCGGTTCAAAGCCAGCCCGGGCAGGAGAGACCGTGAGACTCCTATCTCCAATAAACCACCAGAAAACCGGAAGTGGCGCTGTAGCTCAAGTGGTAGAGTGCTCGCCTTGAGCTGAAGAGCTGAAGGACAGCGCCCAGGCCCAGAGTTCAAGCCCCACGACCGACAAAAAAAAGAGAAAATATACTAAGTTGAAAATGTATTTAATATATTTCACCTAGTCTTACTTGAAAGCATTAAGCCAAGTCTTAATTTAAATAAGATTTCATGTTTGTTTATTATAAAACTTGAAACCAAAGAGTAGTTATATGTGCTTAATGTATAGACACAATGTTTTTTCATAAGACTCAAAATTAATGTCTTTTCGATACTAGTTAAGCATCTCCAGAATTTCAGACAATGAAAGATAAGTAAAGATTTCCAAAGAGAAACAAAGAAGAACTGAAACCTAACTCCTCATATGAAATATGAGGAAAGCCAAACAAGGAAGGAGTTGGCTAGGTTACGCTGAATCCCCCCATACACTATCATAGTTATCTAATTCCCAGATATTTTTCTTAGTATCAGCTATTTTCCACAATATAGTACACATATAGAAGACTTTTATTAGCTCATGCATGGTCACTTTCTAAATAGATTTGTATAGTTGAGTGGACCCAAAACTTATGAGCAAAAAAAGAATGACCTCCCTAGAATGTAAGTGAGAGCAAATTCAGCATATGGAAGATGTGATTGTGGTCTGGGTGGATGGATAGATTTGGTATAAGCATAAAGAAGAGATATAAGGAAAACAAACCTTCTTCTGAAAATAAACCAATAAGTGACTTGAAAATGCTTGGGAAGGTGGGTGGATGTTCAGATGCTAGAAGAAATAACTAGAAGAGCTAGAAGAAATCCCTCTACTTGGAGATGATTTTTCTAGAATTCTCTATTTAAGCTCTACAGGATTCTGTGGCTTACTCCAATGAGAGATTTACTATTATTAGGTAGTATTCAGAAGAAACAAGAAGTATGACAATTAGGTTAGAGTTTTGCCTAGATAAATAGGAGAAGGCTAATGAATGGCCTTCCATGCAAGACTAAGTTTAGAAGCACAGCGAATACTCATGTGGATGCTCATATTAAAGGTAGAAACTTGCTTGGTTATTTACCAGTGACCTTAAATGAACATGTTGATCTCTCTAAGCTTCAGTTTTCTCCACTATAAAATGAGTTATTTTTGAGTACAGAAGGTACCACACATAATATGCTTGGATTATTAAACAAAGTAATAAATATGAGGTTTTATTTTTGTATCATTTATTAGGAATGTGGTTCTATTCTGTAGGTAATGGCCAAAGACAATATACGTCAATATTTTCAGATACATATACTTCCTGTCTTTTGTAAATTGATCTCTCTGTGGCTTTAGCTGGCCTCAATGAGAATTGCAGAGATGTTTAGAGTTGAATGCAAAGGGCTGAGGTCAAATGGGATACATGATGAGACAATGCCAAAGATATAAATGGACAGACATGCTCTGCTAAAGGGGGTGGGGTGTGCATGGGATGGAGGCATTATTTGTCAAGTAGCATCCACATGCACAGCTGACTGTGCCTGTGGGAGGAGGGGAGACAGGAGAGAAGGTACTGCAGCTAATGGGGCCTGGAAAATGAGAGCAGTGTGAGTAAGCTGCTGATCAGATTTCTTTAGGATTATAGTGTTCTAGGAGATTACTGAAGCTTAGAAAGAGGAAGTAGTAGCATCTCCTCTTCCTGCCCGTGAAGATTTACGGTGTTGGATGGTGTTGGATACCATAGTTCCAGTGCTTCTTATTGATTCATTCCTTTAAAAAGTACCTTAAAATGAAAGTGACAAAGAGGTGAAAAATGTCCACCTTTGTTTGTTTATTATAGATTTGCTCTTGGATTCCAGAGTAAAGGGAAGATGGTTCAGTCTATGGTGTTCTTTTTAATCCTTGATGCAGCTTACATATTTAGTGGGTATGTGCTTATCCATAGAAACGTGTGCATAATAGATAGCCATAAAACTCATTTATGAGGCTTCTCAGTTGCATCTCTCTAAAACAAATTTCTGTTCTAGTCATTCTGTTCAAAAAATTATGAGTTTGTAATTCAGTTACCTCTTCTCTAGAAATAAAATAACTGGGTAGATCAGGAAGCTCACTAACAAGCCCCAGTGGTCCTTATATCTGGCTATACTACAAAATCAGCTGTAAAATGAGAGAAACAGCCTATGCGTGTCTTGGGCCTCACTGTAAAACAAAAGTAATTTTCTTTCATTTACTTACTCTACAAAACCTTAAGATTTGAAAAAACTTGAGTTGGCACAACATACCCATCCCTTATTAAAAATTCTTCATTTAATAAATCTGAGAACAAATTTTGGAATATGGAAATTTCATAAACTCTTACCCAGGATATCTATCCTGAGGAATTACACAGAAAGAAATGATCATAGGTAGATCAATCCTGAGTTATCCACAATATTTTATAATAGTAAAAATGAGAAACATTTTAAATTTGTAGTAAGAAAATTTCAATCACAACTATTTTAGTGGCTAACTTATAATCAATGATATAATAGAAATATTTAATGCATATGACATGAATGAATTCAATTCATAAAGAGAAAATGGGATATTATACAAATCTAGTGAGATGTACTTCTTTTTATTTTCTTCTGTCAGTTGTGAGAACTGAACTCTAGGCGTGGGTGCTGTCCCTGAGCTCTTCAGCTTAAGGCTAGCTCTCTACCACTTGAACCATATCTCTACTTCCAGCTTTTTCTGCTTATGTGGTGCTGAGGAATTGAACCCAGGGCCTCATGAATGCAAGGCAAGCACGCTACCACTGAGCCACCTTTCCAGCCCGGAGATGTGCTTCTTTAAAAAAATCTCCTTGAGTAGAAAATAGACTTGAGGAATATATTCCAAAATAGTAATATTTATTATAAGACAATAGTATAGGAAATGTGATGATTTTGTATTCTTTCTTAAAGCCTAATGCTATTCTCTACATTTTTCCTATACAAGACATGAAATTTATTTATATAGAGAAAAATAAAATGAAACTATAGAAATCTAAGGGTGATTTAAATTAAAATATTACCCTGTAGAGCTGCTCATTTCCTATGTTTAAAGTAATTGGCATTTTCATTTTGCATATGGTGCTTGTGTGAATAGATTACACAGATAAAATAGCACTAAAGAAACAAACTTGATTTTTGTATTAATCACAGGAAACTCCTTATTTAATGTATAATTTCGATTTAGGAAGTAGTGTCTGGAACAACTGCCTTAATTTGGCAAAGATAGAAGAAGATAGGATTTTATATGCTGTGATTGGTTTCTGCAGTTGTTCTGAGCTAATTGGCTGCTTTCTTTAATGCCTTATAATTAAGAGCAGCTGCTAGGAGCTGTGCAGGAGGGATTTTCCTTCTCTCTATCCTCCATCTGCTAAAGTTTAATCAATCTCTGTAATTAAAGAATTGGTGGAATAGGCAAGGAGGTGGACTGGCAAATTTGTATTTCTTCTGCTTTAAAACATGCAATTTGAAGTGTCATGTGAAAGAACTGGACTGTTGTGACATGGTGGAATAGTGTTTACATTTTTTAAAAAGTTTCAACATTCATTATTAGATCTGGAGAACACAATAATATTGATGGGTTGGGCAATGAATGCAAGTAACCGTGAAAATGTGCAGACATCTTTCTCCTTTCTACAAATCGATCAAAATTTAGTTTACTTTAAAACCGTATTTATTCACTCATTTGTTTCTGTGATTAGAATTTAGGTCAGCCAGGAAAGTGAGGCCAAGTTCAAGACTGACTGTATAAAGACAAGTCAACAGCCTACATGGAAGATTAGATGAGGTGATTGATCATAGTTACTTTGTAAGGCAACAAAAGAAAGAGGAAGAAAATCTCTCACTGTTGAATATGTGTTACACATATGGTTAGATAGGACTGTTTCCAGGGATCAGGAAGTACACATGACTCCTTTTTCCCAGATTAAGCTGTACCTGAAAGAAGCCTCTGAGGATAACTCAAAGTCACTTTGAAGTCTACCCTCCCATAGCCACTTAGTGGATACTGGGTGAATTTTAGAAAGAAGAGACTCCAAATCTTCAAGATGAATGTTGAGGACTATTTTAGTCAAGATTCTCCAGAGTCCAAACACACACACACACACACACACACACACACACATACACACACACATACGTGTACAAATTGGACTACATATTTATGGATACACAAAAGACCCATGATCTTTTTGCAAACTGGATAACCAGAAAGGGCCAAAAATCAGACAATAAAATTCAGTTCAAGTCCAAAAGGCCTGAGATCTGGGGGAAGGGGTCTGGGTAGCATGGCTGGTGTAAGTAAGTCTTAGAGCTTTGATACTCAAGGGCAAGAAAAGATGGATTCTGGATAAATAAAAGGGCAAATTCACTTTTCTTCTACTTTTTTTGGTAGTCCTGGGGCTTGAACTCAGGACCTGGGTGCTGTCCTTGAGTGTTTGTGCTCAAGGCTAGTACTCTACCACTTGAGCCACAGCTCTACTGCCCTTCCTCTACCTTTTAATTCTCAACAGGTTAGATGGTACCTACTTATGTTTGTGAGAGTGGTCTTCTTTACTCACTTTCCCAATTAGAGAATAATCTATTCTGGAACATCCTCACCTACACCCTAGAAGCAATGTTTTGACAGTAACCTGGAAATCCCTTTGTCCACTCAAGTTGTCAGGTAAAAGTAACATTATAGCCTCACACTTTAATAACTTAGCACCTATCTGAATTTTCTTAGCTGGTACTTGTAGAGAACTCTGAAGCTGAGCTATAAAACCTGAAAAAGGTTTGAGAGGTTGGAATACTGCCTGGACAGCACTTGGACTACTGAGGTCTGGCTATGACAGGGTTAAAATAGACAGCTCCGAAGAGGGTGAAGACACTGGATTACCAACCCCCCACCCTCCCCCACCCCTCCAGACACTAATGCTCACCTTCCTTAGGCAGCAGCTATAACTGTACTGGGGACCTTGTAAGCTGGACAAAAGATCATGACAACTTAACCTTGGGCTAGATAAGTGGACGCTGTGTCTGGACATTGTCTGGGCTGCAGTCTCCTGTCTCAAAAAAAAAAATAATAAGGGAACCAATGTCTCTCACAAACACAGTTTTAGCTCTAATTGTAATATTAGTAGGGATGCTTTATTTTTTTTGCATGTATCCATGGTAACCTTCCCTCTGTAAACTCAAATAAACATGCTTGCTTGTGGGAACTTGGGGCCCAAGTGCGATGAGCCTTGGGACCACTGGTCCCCACTGGTTTTCATCTCTTAACTTTCAGTCTTCTCTACATTTTCTAATTTTTGTCGGCCTGGTATCCAGTCATGCTGCCTCAGGTTGCAGTTAACAATTTTACTTAATCTCTGAACAATGACAATGCCAAGGTCAAATTCTCTCTAACACAGAAAGTTACTGCTCACAAGCAAAAGATCCCTTCCTTCAGAAGAGGAACTATATCCTTGAGTAATGCTTAGTCTTTTCCTGAAACCCCATAACTTAAATATAATGACATATAAATACTAAAACTTACTGATATAAAGTCAATGTATGTTCTATTACATGTTAACATGAATAGGAAATAAAAGAAATATTTGGTTTTATTTTTGCTTATGGATGTATGCATACACATAAATGTGTTTATAAAAATGAAGCAGATATGTATACAACAATTACAATAATCATTTTTATAACTGGTAACATGATTGTAGTTAGCTTATAACTTCTTTCTCCTACCCATTGTATAGTCATTTTGTACCTCAGTTGGTTGTGGTTCTTTTCTTTATAGAGTGACCCATTTTATATAGTGTTCCTGAAAGGTCTGGGCCATTTACCTCAACCTGGGTTCATATGCAGGTTCATAATGACCTCACTCACTGGGAAATGCTAATATTAAGAGACTCCCTAAGAGGTCTCCTGGATGACAGATACACTGATTTTTTCCATCTTTATAGATGTGCCATCTAATTTCTGCTTGTCAGTCTGGATCAATCACCCTCACCAACACCATAGCTCCCTTTTTTGCCAGTTGACTCAGAGGCATGAGGACCCCCAATGTGGTTCAGTGGCAGTGCTAACATCCAGTTCAATGGAATTATCGTTGTGTCTTCTGATGAAAACATTATTCCCTCTAGAGCTAACACTTCTAGGCCAATGGAATGTAGAGTTGTGTAAACAAAATCAATTTATTTTCTAGTGGGCCACTTGTGAATGAAAGTTGCTACTATTGTTTTCACCTTTGATAACTGGACCCATGAATCGTAGAAGAAATATCCCCAGATTGAATGCTGATTCTAAGCATGTGAAGAATCTTGCTTGAGTCTGAAAGTACTTCCATCTTTGTGGTATTGTAATTAAGCATGCAGAAGACCATTCTTTCAGAAAAAAACTTCTTCAGGTAGTGGGGAACACAGTAATGCCAGTGAATTCTATAAGTATGTACACA
Source organism: Dipodomys ordii (assembly GCF_000151885.1). NCBI lineage: Eukaryota > Metazoa > Chordata > Mammalia > Rodentia > Heteromyidae > Dipodomys > Dipodomys ordii. The sequence goes on from NW_012267262.1 coordinate 6,677,353, forward strand.
TTGCTGCACTTCTTTTGCTATAAAGTAAGTTTTTTTAATGAGAAGCAAGGCTATATAGAGTACCACAGTGGAGATCAAGCATGCATACTAGTTTTGGCAGAAGCACTGCACACAGGGCAGGCAAATCCATATCCAGGGATAGCGAAGGTAAAACATGGCCTTTTCTACAGTTGAGATTTATTGCAATCAGCCTACTACTAGGAGACTGGCTAATCACTCTGGGGAATGTTGCCATATTGGATTTGAGTGTTGGATTCTGCTGCTGGTAGATGGTACATTCAGAAGTGGCAATAACCAGGATGAGGTTAGAGAATGGAAGTCCATATTACTTCATTCATTCCTGTCACCGTGGCACTTTGCTCATGAGCCTATTAAGCAATGGAATGAGTGGTTGTGGAGAAAGACCACCATATCCCTTGATTATTAAAAATCCTTCAAGGTTTGAGGTTACTCTTTAGTGAACATTTGCATGGATAGAGATATTTTCAAAATTTCTTCCCATTGAGGGTAGCAAATTCTTTTTCACCGCTTTCCCAATTCTTTCCTCTTATTGCTCAAGCAATGAAACCAAATCTGGTACAGCAGCTGAGAATGGAGCCACCATTTAGTTAAGCTTAGGATGGTCCACGGTCATTCTTTAAGATCCATCTGTCTTTTTCACAGGCCAAAAAGGTTGAATGGGAATGTGGTGGAGATGATTACCTTTCAAGTCCCTGATGGTGGCACTAATCTCTGAAATCCTTCCAGGAATGCAGTTTTGCTTTTTGATTTAGTATTTTCATAGGTAGAATCATTCTATTGCTTCCATTTGGACTTTCCTTCCATAATAGCCACACTCCAGAGGTCAGAGAACCAATGTGGGAATTTTGTCAGCTGTTATATATGTTATAGCATGTCTATTCCAATTATGCATTCTAGAACTGTAAATAAAACCACATGATTGGATCAAGGGCCTACTAGACCCATTATGAGATGATCCTGAGTTAAAACTCCTTTGGTCACCTGACTTCTGTAAGCCTCTACCCTAAATGGAGAGCAACAGTGATATTCTGCTAGAATAGATGGCAATTCAGTCATCTAAGGGAAGTCTGATCATTTCTATTTGCCTACTCCACAATTCCTCTGGTAAAAGTTCAAAGGTCCAGTTGAGGAAAGCTGGAAGAAAGATTAACAGTATAAATTTTGAGTAGTATACCAGGGTACTTCCCTGAGAGGACCTGACCTACCCTTTGCTTAAGGAGTTCTGAGATTGTAAACCAGTTCAAGTTTTGGAATTGATTGAGGGGTTGTGGACTTGTGTTTTTATTATTTAAGTTCAACTGTGTTCACTTGATATGGGGCATTTCTGTTTTGACAGCTCAAGTAGAAATTCAATAGAGTTCCTATATATGCACTTCTAGGATACCCTGAGTAAACTTGTCAGTGTCAGAGGTCTGTGTGGGTCAGATTGTTTTGAGAGCTACTTTGGCTGTGCTGTTATCCATCATCGTAACTATACCTACCTTACCTTTGGCAGTTAAGTGTTACTAGTTGGTTCTGCCACTCTAAGATGCAGTTATTCCCATTATACTTAGATTTTCCTATTGAGTGGCTATGTCTTCCACTGTCTGGCCTAAAGAGAAGAGTTATGAACAAGCTCTTTGAGGATTTTATGGTTCCCCTCAAAAATTTATTTTTCAATGTTTTGGTGAAAGATGCATTTTCTGAGTCTTCCCAGTATTTATGAGTAGGTAATAAGTGACAATTTTACTCAAACATTCTTATTTCCCAAATGATCCCTATATTAAACTAAGGAGGATAGATTACTTCCAATCTGCTTATGAGAGAGCTTCTTTTAATGCATATATCAGCCAGCCAAGCAACCAGACTGTTTGAGATATTTCTTACTGCCAAGCTCAAACATAAATACAAAAATCTCTGTTTAGGAAGCCTATATCAATATATTCAACCCAATCCAATTTTACTTCCATGTCCTCTACCTTTACCACACACTCATAATATTTATTCCCACATACATTTCCTAGATTTCTGCTTGTATAAATTAGAAAACTCCAGTAGTTATTTTGGTATATGACATACCTCCTCATGGGTCACACATTGTAACTTCTATTCAGATCTTGTTAGAATTTGAGTATAGAAGCAAAGAAAGACAGATTTTTGAGAATGGATAGATTTTGAGGATCAGCATACTCTCTTATATGGCAATTGCCTGAGGGAAAGAAATGGAAGTTTCTCGAGCACACAATGTGAATCCCTCAGAGGTTAAAAAGGTCATGCCACTGTGATTGGGGTGGTGGCTGGAAGTAAGAATATTGTTGCCACTGAAAGTAGGAAAGCAAATTCTTCTAGGGCTGTGGAAACCAATTTCTGTGAGGGAAAGGAGGCCACTTCTCCTGAGGGTGGGGAGACTTTTCCTGAAAAAGAAATGAATATCAGAGTTTAAAACACACCTCCCCTTAGGTAAGACATTTTTCCCCTTAGGTAAGACATTTTCTTTTCCAAATCATTGCTTTCACTTTAATTGAAGACATACCCTATGTGTTGGAGGATTCAATTGGCATTGTAATTTAGCCAATCACAGATTGGTGGCTAGTGTCTTGTAGTTGGCCCAGAATCTGAAGGCCTGAGAAACTGGAGTTCTGATGTTCAGTGACTGGAGAAGATGGCTATCTCAGGTAAATAAATGTGATAGCATGTTTCTAACATATTTATTAGAAGGACCATGGATATTTTTTTTGTTGCTTTGTATTCCCTCCCCCATGGATAACCCCTGTTTTCACTGTATTTGATATTGGTATAATTTAAGAAGGGGAAGGGAAAAAACAAATTGTTTAAATAGGGATACAGATTGACCCATTGCAACAATGAGATGTACAAGACACTATGTTGAAAAATGAACTTAACAATTTAGGTGGAGGGTTGGGGGGTGTAGCTGTGGAGGTGGGAGGGAAGGGATGATAGGGGAAAAACAAAGGAGGAGGCAACAATGCTGGTTAAGAAATGTACTCATTACCTTGCTCATGTAACTGCAACCCCTCTGTACAATAAAAAACTTAATTAAAAAACACAACAAAATAAGTGTGATAGTATTTGCCCTTCCTCCACCATAAACACCTAGAAATAATGGCTTGCCATCTATCTGAGCATCACGTAGTGTATGCATGTTGAAATGTAAGATTATGCAGAGATCATCTATTTACCTGTACCATTACCCAGATGATAGAATTTGGTACCATTTTCACCCAAAATGCCAAGTAGAGAAGGCTGAATTCAAACTTTGCCTAACCCAATAATTTCCCACCTGTTTTTTCATACAATGTTAGTTTTCATGGTAAAATTGGGGGGAAAAAACCCTGATAGGTAAGAACAGAGTTTCTGTTCTCAAAACACATGCCAATAAGAGATCTCACAAGTATTTACTATCAAGGACAAAGTGGCAAAGGGAGTGGATTAACAGCAAGGCAAGTGCCAAAGGCTTAAGGTGACTAGGTCTGCCTGGGTGATGGAAACTTTAGTGGGAGAAAGGATAAATATGAGAACACAAAGAAATACTGACCATATTTGTACCTAGATTAGCTTTAAAGGGAATGAAAATCCTCACGTCATTCCTAGTATGTAGCAGGTACTTAGCAAACATGAGCACCTACTGACCATATTAATAATAGTATATTTCTTATTTTGTAGACATATAGGATACTAATGAGAAAGTTTCTGTATTTGAATAAGCCTTAATGAATCTGCCATGACATTATGGCTAGACAAGTTTATAATTTCTTCTGGTCCAGGAAGGGTCAGGATTAAATGCATATTAAAATATTAAAACATAGCAAGGCACCAATGGCTCATGCCTGTAATCCTAGCTACTCAGGAGGCTGAGGATCACGGTTCAAAGCCAGCCCGGGCAGGAAAAGCCAGGAAACTTTTATCTCCAATATGTCACCAGGAAACCAGAAGTGGCTCTGTGGCTCAAGTGGTAAAGTGCTCACCTTGAGCTAAAGAGCTGAGGGACAGCGCTCAGGCCCAGAATTCAAGCCCCATTACCGACCAACAACAACAACAACAACAAACAAAGAAACAAAAAAACATATATTAAAGCCCTATGTGTGTGTAGCACATACTTACCTATCTTTAACTCATCTTTTTGTCTCCCTCTGTCAGCACACCTGTTCAGTCAAAATTTTCTGTGTATTATTAAGCATACTAGTATTATCTAGATAGATGTGCATGAATTGAGGTATCACAGAATTTATATGCACATAAAGGCACATTAGTTCTGTGCAGTTATCTTTCTTTACAATATACTATATATCTATATGCAGATCCATATATTATTATCCATCATCAATTTCTGACTCCTAGGAAAGGACCTATGCATTTTGTGATCAGTGCAAGAAGAGAAGATTTTTCCGTCTTCAAATTGTATTCAGTTCAATTCAGTCTGTGAATAAAAGTGTGATAAGTTAAAATAGTGCCTTTGGTATTTTGCATAATGCTTTTCATTATTGTTAAACAGAAACTGATCTACACATTCATTTGGTGGTGATAAGTTCTCTAAATATAGGGAATGAGGTATATTCTTCCATAGTCTTTCAAATATGTAAAGACATGGAATGATTTTTTTTTTTGGCCTGAAGATGAAACTAGGCAAGGGATATAATATTTCCTAAGAATATCTTATTGCTATGAAGGGAGTTGCTACATCTCATTCCCAATGAGATCACAGGGGAAAATGATTATAGCAGGAAGTTATAGTTTGGACTTTAAAATGTCTTTATTGTGAGGTAAAATAGGAGGAATGGGCCATAAAAGAAGTTTGTATATTCTTTCTGATTTTTGGTGTTTCAAAAAGGCAACCTATTACCTTAGATCAGTCTATGCCTTACCATATTTTAAGAAAAAAAAAGCACCCTTTCTCTACCAATAATCATCTGTTGCAATAATAGGTAAGTCTAAGAGATCAATTTTATATCATCATGACTTCAATACTCTTTTTTTTCCTCCAGCAATATGTGTGGATTGGATAATGATGGAAAATGTATTCAAGAGGAACTAATTAAAACGGTGATCAGACACAGGCAAGGAAGGGACTGCTATTGAAATATGAACCGTCTCTATTCTACATACCTTTTCAACAATGGGAGTTCAATTTGAAATGAGGCTCTAAACTAGAAGAACGTTGTGACAACTTGCTAAGAAAGAAAAAAGTAGCAGATGATGTAAGTAAGCAGAGGAAATTCTAGCTCAAGTGAGGGGATTGAATAGATGCGGAAGAACACAAGCAAGTATGTTCAGAGGACTAATGAGTATATTGCCTAAAGTTATGATGGCTTCCTAGATCCAGATCACCTGTCAAGCACCTTGCCTCCTCCGTTGTTTGCTGAAAGAACTTTAATATGTGTCAAATAAATGATTTTTTTCCTGCAAGGAATAGAAAGACCCAACAGAAATCAATTTAAACAAGGGACATTTGTCATCTCACATAATATGAAGACCTGGATGGTTTTAGAATCAAACGTGTTATAAGAGCCACAGTTTCATCTTCTCTTTTCTCTTGCTTAGTCCACATTTTTGGCTTTTGGCTAAAGCTTATTCCCTCATGAATGCCAGATACCTTTAACAACTCAACTTATCAATCTTCCCCCCCCCCTTAGAGATATATCTTCTCTGGAATCTTCTGAGTCATGCAATATAGACTAATTTTCTCTCTTTGCTGTTCACTTCATCTTGTGAGTCTCACTCTACCTTCATCCCAGAGTTCCTTAGATCTATATCTTACATTGAATCTGCATTTCTAGATTTCTTGTTATTATTTTTTGATTTATTTACTTGTTCACATGGAGTAAATTCCCCCATAGTTCCCTGAGCTAGGGCACATGGAAAATAATTTTGAAAACTTGAAAATACAGTATAGTTTCATACATACTTAAGGAGTAATTTGGGTGGATATAAATTATAGTTTACAAGTAATTGTTACTCAATGTTGTGAAGAAATTGTTCTATAGTCTCTCACCTTCTGGTATGTATTTAGAGAAGCCTAGTTCCATTTTGATTCTTTTTTTTGGGGGGGGTCCAGTCATGGGGCCTGAACTCTGGGCCTGGGCGCTGTCCCTCAGCTCTTCAGTTCAAGGCTAGCACTTTCCCACTTGAGCCACAGCGCCACTTCTGGCTTTTTTGTTTTTGCTTATGTGGTGCTGAGGAATCGAACCCCAGGGCCTCATGCATGCAAGGCAAGCGCTCTACCACTGAGCCACCTTCCCAGCCCCCCATTTTGATTCTTGATCCTTGGTATGTAGTATGATTTCACCCCATTATCAATATATAATCTGCCTTTGTTCTCGATTGAAATTTAGGAACAAATTCATGATGATGTACCCAATTGATAATGTTTGATTTCATAAACTGGATGGCTTTATAAAACACCATAGATTTATTTCTTATATTTCTGGAGGTTGAAAGTCTAAGATCAAGGTGTTAGTAAATTCAGTTCTGGTGGAGTCTTTTAGCCCATAGATAGTATCTTCTCTTTGTATCCTTATATGATAGAAGAGGAGCTATCTAGCTCAATTTTCACATATGTACATTAAATATTATGACTGCATTTACTGAACCTTCTTCCCTTCATTCATCTAACCCTTTTCCCTTGATCCCTCCTTGACACCACAAGTTTCAATTCTTAGTATTTATTTTGTTAAACTGCAAGTAAGTTGTTCAAAGGAGGTACACCTCTTTCATATATACCATACTCCGCTGTGTTAATAAATTTGTGCTTATATGCATATGATCCTGTATAGTATCAATTTTGTGATAAGGTTTCAACATATGTATTTTGAAGAGGTCATAAATATTCAGATCACAAAAAAAGCCTTAGTAAGTTTTTTTTCCTTTTCTTTCATTAGTGCTAATCATGAAACCAGAGCCTTGTATGTCTTAGTAATTTTATTGCTACCTTCATTATTAGGAATTAAAAAAAAACTTCCGTGTGATTTTTCCCCTATCTTTTTCTTTCCATTTTCTACAGTTTTATTATGTAGATGTTGAATTTTTTCTCTGCTATTTGCCCTTACCTCTTTTCCTTTTCCTCCTCCTACTCTTCTTCATCTTCTTCTTTTTTCCCCTACTTTTTGTTCTGTTTTTTTTTAGAGTGATACCTTAGATTTATCTTCCAACTTTCCACTGAAAATTTTGATTCTCAACAGCACTTTTCTCTTTTTTTTATTCTCTTTCTCACACTTCATAAAATAATGTGTTATTGGGGCTGGGAAGGTGGCTCAGTGGTAGAGCGCTTGCCTTGCATGCTTGAGGCCCTGGGTTCGATTCCTCAGCACCACATAAGCAAAGAGAAAAAAGCCGGAAGTGGCTCTGTGGCTCTAATGGTAGAGTGCTAGCCTTAAGCTGAAAAGCTGAGGGACAGTGCCCAGGCCCAGAGTTCAGGCCCCATGACCGGACCAAAAAAAAAAAAATGTGTTATTCACTTTACTGATACAAGATATCTCTCCTGTATTTAATATCATTGTTTTTCTTGAAGTTTTCTTCTTCCTACATTTTAACGACCTAATTACTTCTTTTAAAAAATCTGCTTTGGTTTCTGTACTTCAGTCTTAATCAAATGTCTGGGAGATCCTTTGTAGTCTAATCTTTGTTCATGATGGACCACTGCCTTTCTCAGTGATCTAGCTAGATATCCTAGAGTTATTGTGGATAATATTAGTTCTAATTATTTTTCTCTTGGGCTGAGTAGATTCCTGAGATTATACTGACAAGAGGGTATAATTCGGCTGCTAACATTTTGAAAACTTGTAGCAGAGATATGAGGATCTCGTTACGGAGTATGTGGAATCTGACATAGTCTCTTTTTTGATGGAACTCACTGTCCTCTACTGAGTGCTTCCTAGTGCAGAGAGAGATCCACTCACATAGCAGCTCTTCCTTGTGGGAGACGCAATGGCTAGGAGTAAAGAGGAGTTTGAGCTATCTATATGTTTTCTTTCTTTTTAAAATGAAGACTTAAAAAATATTTTTGTTAAGTCTGATCTTAGCTAGTTTTTACTTCTTAAGAGTTTGGGGGCATTTTTGCAAAATGGAGTGACTTCTCAGCTTTTGCCACTGATGGTTTATATTTGGCTTTCTTGAGTCTACAAGTCAGCTCCCACTTGTCTGAGTATTTTCTTTCAAATTTTGTGTTTCCACTCTTAATCCCTCCCTTTTTCATGAGTGCATGTTAATTGTACAAAAGAATTTCATTCTATTTCCTTATCTTCTTTTTTTCTTATTATAATTTATACCTTCAAGGAAATTTCTTTGTTGTTTTTTCAGGGAGGTTCTTTTAGTCTGCCAACTTAATTGTGAAGTGCTTTGGAGATCTTTTCAACCCCTGAAAGTTTTCTCATTATTCTCCCATGTCACTAGCCAGGAAAGGGTCACTTAGTATGGGGTTTCTGGCCAGGGGTTATGAAGTCACTTTAATCAGCTTTGAGTGGAGCTAATCTCACTTTGAGGAGCTCTTTTCCTGAGCATATACTTGTCTGAGTGGACAATTAAAAGTTATATTCAAAGGCTGAGCAGTGGACATGCCATGGATAACTACTCTTCAAAATGGTCATGGTTTATGACCCAGCCATCTACTTCTAGGCATCTATCCTGAACAACAGGAACCAGTATACAAGGTCACGTGCACCTCCATGTTTATTGCAGCACTGTTCACAATAGCTAGGATATGGAAACAACCCAGATGTCCCACCACAGATGAATGGATCCAAAAATTGTGGTATCTATACACAATGGAATATTATGCAGCCATTAGAAAGGATAAAATAATGGCATTTGCAGGGAAATGAATGGAGCTAGAGGAAATCATGTTGGGTGAGTTAAGCCAAGAGCAAAGAGACAAATGGCACATGGTCTCCCTGATAAGTGGATGTTAAATCCAAAATGTAAGGTGATACGACAAAATTAACAAGGCTTAAGAAACAAAGGACTTACACTCATCTGGTTGAATCACTACTAAATAACCCCATGCTGCTGATCACATATATGGTACATATGTGCACACCGGAGGGAAACCAGGAGGAGGACACAGAACTAGAGGGAATCAGGGAACAACATACAACAGTGGGACCCATCAGCTACACGGGGCATTGATCAAAATGAACTAAGCAACTCAATGGCAGCCATGGGAGGGAGGGAATGAGTGGGAAAGAGGGAACAGCTGATGCTATGCAAGACAAAAGAAATGTACATATCACCCAGTGTGGAAGAAATAACTGTATTGCAAAGCTCATAGAACTCATAAATGTTATAGACTATGATAGACAATTTACTCCATGAAAGTTAGAATGTGTTTGTGACTTTAACTCATCATCACTATCTCACAATACTGTGAAATCTGGGCAATTATGTAATCACTTAATCACAATAAAGAATTTGAAAAACAAAACAAACAAACAAACAAAATGGTCATGGTACTCAAGCAGAGCAAGGAAAATTTACAAATCTCAGAGTGATATCCTGTTCCATCAGAAGATGGGAAAGGATTTTCATAGATGACCAAAGGTGGCTGCAAAAGTTTTGGTTCTAAATTGTTTAAATAAGGATACAGGTGGACCCATTGCAACAATGAGATGTACAAGTGGTTATGTTGAAAAACGAACTTTGGACACAGGGGGGTTGAGGGTGGAGGGTTGGGGGTGGGGAGATGGGTTGTAAGGGGAAACAAAAGAAGAAGCAACAATGCTTGATAAGAAATGTACTAATTATCTTGCTCATGTAATTGCAACCCCTCTGTACAGTATTTTCACAATAAAAAAAAAGTTTTGGTTCTTAACACCTAAACAGTAATGCCAGGGAATAAAGTACAAAACAACTTAAGAAAATGAACGAAATTAACCTCATAACAACCATTCAAGCCTGTAAAGTTTCTTTTTTTCAAGCCATTTTTTTTTTTTTGGGTCCAGTCGTGGGGCCTGAACTGTGGGCCTGAGCGCTGTCCCTCAGCTCTTCAGCTCAAGGCTAGCGTTCTACCACTTGAGCCACAGCACCACTTCCGGCTTTTTTCTTTTTGCTTATGTGGTGCTGAGGAATCGAACCCAGGGCCTCAGGCATGCAAGGCAAGCGCTCTACCACTGAGCCACCTTCCCAGCCCCCAAGCCATTTTTAATGAATCTTTTCTTAAAGCAATCTATCAATCTGAAATGAACATCACTGTAGGGAGCCAGAGAAAACACAGATTACAGAATTGAGGACACTTTCCAATTCTGACATCAGACAAGTTTTTATGCAAAAGGTTACACCAGTATTTTCAGAGTGAACTTTCAGAGAAAGGTTCCATCTCTATGGTATTTTCAGCTAATTGGCTTTATCTCACTTGTTGACTTTTGATTGATGATGACTGGCTGAAGGCAAAGATTGAATAGTTAGAACTGAGAGGTTGGGCTGAGATCAGTTGGAAAGAGTGAGCATTGTGAGCAGTGTGTAGAGCTATTGGAGGGCGGTAGCCCTCTGCCATGTATTTCCTCTCTTCTTTCTGTTTCTGTGTGGGTGGAGGCTTCATAGTGTCAACTTAGCTAGGGACTTCCAGGGCATAAACTGACCTCGGACAAGGCAACAACCTTTCTTCATGAGAAACATTCTCAGCCTAGTAAGAACATTCCTGAGGGAGCATTCTCAGGGATTTTGCTAACATCAGAATCTAACAGTTGAATAAAATGAATATCAGGAAGTTGGTACTTGAAGTGTGTGTGTGTGTGTGTGTGTGTGTGTGTGTGTGTAGAGGTCAAAGGGAGGGAATACACAAATGAAGACAGAAAGGATTAGGGAGAATTCAGCCATAATATACAATGTATATCCTATGAAACTACGAAAATTGAGGGGATGGGGTAAAATGATAAAAGGGATGATAATGATAAAGATATACTCATGAAACCCTTTGTACAACTACTGAAAGATAATAAAATATGATTAAACTTTAAAAAATAATTAGAAGGAGTGGGTGGTTTTGTCAAACTTAATATTTGAGAAGAAAGCAAGGAGGCAGAGGTCCAAGGGTGTTTTAGCTACTCTGAAATATGAAACACAAACTGGAGAAAATTTCCAGAGCTCTGTGACTAAAAACACCAATCTGATAGTTTCATTTTCTGGTAGTAATTAGCAGTCAGATACATGGGTCATCAAATACAATCACCGATAGAGAGAACAACCAGTCTTGAATAACATGATTTCAAGGGACTGAAAGGTGACAACTATTACAGAGGAGGAAAGGAAATTGAATCTCTATTGCTTACTGGAGAGAGGAAAAGAGAATATGAGGAACAGGATGAGAAGGAGTTCAGTCCCTGTGGAGGTTTCCAAATATAGTGCCTTGTATTATTCAAAGCCCTTCCTATTGTCGTGTCTAATTCTCTGACTACACTGAATTGCGTGCAGTTTATATTTTTAGCTCTGTTTTTTTCCTAATGAGTAAGTTAATTTTTGCAGATAGTAAAATAACCCCAAATTGCACAGTTAGATAGAAGTTGATAGAGGACTAAGAAAAGACCAAAGTTTGTCCTCTATGCCATAAACCTAAATCAATGTAATCTTTTTATCTGGAGTATCTCTCTAGTACATTAGGCAAAGATGGTGGCGTAGGGGTAGGAATGATCAGAGGTTTCTGCTTGTTTTTCTGCAGTAGCTGGAGATCAAACCCAACTCCTCAGGTAGGCTAGGAAAGTGTTTTAACCACCAAGCTATAGCTTCAACCCAAGGGTATTTTAGGTAGAGAGAATAAGAAAGAAAAGTAAACAAATAGATCTAGAGCAAGAAAAGTAACATGGAAATTCTTGTGAGATGAGGCTAAGTATGTAAGAGCAGCCAGATTAGGCACAGTCTTGGGAGCAAGTTTTCTTCTTTGCCCAGATCTTCCTAGATTCTCTATTTTCTTCATGTTTGTATCCACACTGTGACTAACCCAGGGTAGCAAGAGGATGACATGGAACTGATAGAGGATGACATGGAACTGATGTAAATATGTGTCTAAAACAAGCAACACATTCTTTGCTTTTATGATTGCTGTTTTCCAGGAGAATATAAATGTTATGATGAATGATGCTCAAATTCATTTCAATTTTCTCTTAAATTCCTGGGAGCTTTTATTTGACCCCTATGTCTCTTTCCTATTAGTTTATGCAACAAATATAATTGCAACTCTTTTGCTTGGCGCGTTACTGTGGCTTGAATGTTGCCCACTTTGAAGTATTATCCCCTCCTTCCTCCCACCCCCACTCATTTCTGAGTATGTTTCAGGAGCCTCGAATCTTGTATTTGTTCTCTTGCAGCTTCTTATTCTTATTCCTTATTGTGGTCCTTGCTTGTTACCCTGATGGCTCATTGCTCTTCTATGTCCATCTTTTTTCATTTCTACCTGCCATGAATTTGCTAGTACTCAGGTTCTCCTGGCTACATTTCATTACTACCCAAAGCCTCAAATAGTTTTCTTTCTTCTTGGAATGGAGCTGGAGGTAGACCTCCCCTCCAGCTGTCATTACTGCACTTAGACATCCACAGCTGCACCTGATGTAATAAGTGCCAGCACAGATGTTTAATGGAAAGCAGAGACTTGCTGTTCTTTTCCAGCATCTTCCATGGTATAGAGTCAGCTCATTCGCATCAAAAGAACTTCTCTGAGGATTTCGTGCTTAGAATTTCAATCCATTTGGCCTCAATAAAAGAGAGACAATGCCTTTGATCTAGACCAGGATCAATAAACCCACCAAGGAAAGGGGGACATATCTATCTATTGTACAATCATTTGTTTAAATAAAATTTCATTAGAATGAGACATACTCACCTATTTATTTATCATTTATTATTATTATTAACTATTGTTATTTTACTGATTTTATACTAGAGTGGCGGAATTGAAAGACTGACAGAGTTGAAAAATTGTGTGGCCTGCAAAGCCAGAAGTATTTATTACATGGACCTTTGTAGATAACATTTATCAACCATTTTTCTAGTCCATCTAATCTGGTCTATAAAACCAACCAGAAATGGCTTTAATATGAAAGTAGATATGATAGATTTATATTAATAAAAGTCACTCCAGTTGTAATGACCAGAGTGAATTCAAGGTGAAAGGGCAAAACTGGAAGTAGTGGATGAGGGAAGAGGTAGTTCCAGTAAGAGATGGTAGTGGCCTGAACCAAAGGAATAGCAATAGACATAGAGGTGTTGAGTTTGAGACTATTGAGAGGTAAAACTAATAAAATATGGTGGCTGATAAACCAGATTGAATATGGTAGATGTATAATGCTTTTTTCTGAGATTCAGCACCTTGCCCCTGCCCCCTTCCCCAACTTTAGATACTATAGTTCTAATAATGGATTATCTTTCCGATATCCTGGGGTCTCTTTATTCCTAGAGTTCTCTCAGGGTCTTCTATTGCCTACCTTACATCTAGAATACTATTTTCCCACTTATGACTGGTCACTATGGCTCTGACACCTCCTGGCCACACTCTGTGAGTCAGTTGGGAGACTTCACCCTCAGGATTCATGTCTCTTGCCTTTGTCCACAAATAGAAGAGACTGCTAAAACGAATGCACATTGTCTTCTGATATCATAGGCTTGAAACTCTGTGGGATTCTCTGATTTCTCTGCCACACTGAATTTTCTATTGGCAGTGATGTGCTTCAAGGACTGAATATAGCTCAGCTGTAAAATGGAAGTTTTCACAGTTCACTTTGTTCTTTTGTATTTGAGACATGATGGGCCAATTTCAAGGTACAAGAGTTGTGAAAGAAGAGTGATGCATGCCCTGAGTTTCCATTACATTTTAAAAGTGCCAGTTTTCTGCTTTTTATTTTCCTATCTCAACTGATTGAGAAATTTTTGATGGAATGAGATATGATAACTATTTCTTGCTCCCTAGAGTTCTTCTTGTGTTCACTTTTTATCCCAATATGCTGGTGTCTCCCAATTTTAATATTTCTGCACTGAAATCTACTGCTTTCCCAGTTGTCCACAATGTCTTTACTTGGATATACACGATACACCACAGTTAATGTAAAATTGAAAACCTTTGTCATTCTGTTTGTTTTGTGAGACAGGACCTCAATACAAAGCTTGGGCTAGCCTCCAATTCTCAATCCTGCTTCCTCACCCTGACAAATGACAGATGTGTGCCACCACCCTTGGCAAAAACTAAAACCTTTATCTGATTGTTTCTTTTTTCCTACTTTTCTTCCTACTTTCTTTATGTTGAGTTGAGTGGCCCTACCAACCAATTCTATCATACAAGCAAAAGATGGGAGAGTCATCTTGGAGCTGTAAATCATTCCTGTGACTTTATAATCTGTGAGAATTGTGTGTTGTGTGTATACACACATATACACATACCATATAAATGTGTGTATTAATATGTCAATTTTATATTGTATTTTATATACAACATTATATATAATATATAATGTGTGTATTAATAGGTCAATTTTATATTTTATTTTATTTATAACATTAATAGTATATCTAATAGTATATATGCATTAATGTATTTTATCTTATGTGATATGTATACTATATACATACACAATTGATACTTTATACATACACATACAAATAGTGGTGGTAAAAATTGAGGTCAAGGCCTTTGTGCATGCTAAGTACATGCTCTACAACTACATCTGACCCTTCTTAAACACATTTCGAAAAGTTACTTATCTCTTTAACATGCATGTTGCCTCTGCTTACTCTTTCTATGTCTCACAGTGATGAATTGTGACTTTTTGCCTCTTGTCATGTGATACCTGTCAGTCTCAAACAGAAAAGGAATTCATCATTATAAGAAAAATGTGAACTACACCTACAGGTGATACTGTTACATGCATATTAAAGTAACCAAAAATATAAAATACTACCAATAACAAGTACTAGTAAGAAATCTGAAATAGTTTGACCACTTTGGAAAAGAATTTTGGCAGGTTCTATTAAAGTTAAACACACAAAAGTCATTTTACCTAGTAATCTCTTTTATGACTGTTTATCTTAGAAGAAAGAAATGTCATGCTCAAAACTCTATATATGAAGTTTCATAGGACCAAACTCCTGGCTTTATGCAAGTACTGTACCACTGAGGCACTCCCTCAGCCCACAGCTTTATTTGTAACAGTGAAAAACTGGTAACAACCTAATTGTTCTACAATAGGCTGTTGGATAAACAAGCAGTATGACCTCCATATTACAAGATTTGACTCAACAATTAAGTGGAATTAACTTTTGCCACATGCAAGGACTCAGATAGCTTTTAAAAGCATTGTGATGAACAGTAGGAGTCAGTCTCAAAAGGTTGCATATTGTATGATTCTATTCATATATTGTTGAAGTGACCAAGTTATGATGATGAATAGATCTATGGTTGCCAAAAAGTGAGTTTGCAGGCAGCATGTGATTATTAAGGTGAGCCCAAGAGTTTCTTCATGGTTATACAATAGTTCTATATACTAATTATAGTGATAGTTAAATTAATCATAAAACTAGCCATATACACATATACCCCCTCAAAGATAGGCTGTGCAAATATAATTAAGTACAAATACAATTAAATACAAATGAATGTATTGTATCAACCTCAATTTCATAGTTTTGGAAATATCCTGTGGTTATGTAGGAGATTTTCATTAGGGGAAACTGAGTGAGGAGTATATGAAAACTATCTGTACTATTTCTGCACATCCTTGCAAATCTGAAAACTATTTCAAAATAAGAAGTTATAATTTTAAACCTCTAAAATTGTCCTAATCTCAAGCTTTTTTGATTTCAAAGCCAGTGTTCTTAATCATCTTACCAAACTGGTAAGAATCCACTTGAAAGATGCTTGTATTTGCAGGCACAAATAAGGAACATTCCCAGCTACTCAAAATTCTTTTCATCTCCTTCAACACTAGAAGGAAAAATAAAGCAACAACCCACAAACTGGAAAATGATTATTGAATCAATTGTGTCATTTGAAGTGCAAGGTTGTAATATAGGAGTGTGTGTATGTGTATGTGTATGTGTGAGAGAGAGAGAGAGAAAGAGAGAGACAGAGACAGAGAGAGACAGAGAGACAGAGAGACAGAGAGGGAACGAAGGGGGGAGGGAGGGAGAAAGAGTACTGAGGCTTGATATCAGGGTATTGAGCTCTTAATTGGCTTTTTTTTTTCTTAAAGCTTATACTCTACAACTTGAGCCACACCTCTAGTTTTATCTTTTTGCTGGATAACTGGAGACAAGACTCTCCAGATTTGCTGCCTGGGGTGACACTTTAAACCTTGATTCTAATAGCTCGCCTCTGGAGTAGCTAGGATTACAGACATGAGCCAGCGGCACCCATCTTAACTTATGTTTATGTATTAACTTTTTTTTTAGGAAAATCCTTACTTGCTAGTTGTGGAGTGATCTCCCAAAGTATCCCAGATTCTCTCTACAAGATTTTTACATCTCTACTCACTTTATCTTCTAGATACTTTTCTATTGAGTAGGCATTTTATAACATTTTCAAAGCTTTTTTCCCTATAATTTAATTGAGAGCATGGAAAAATGAACATGTATAAAGTAAGTTTAAAAGTCAGAATCTATATGCTTTCTATTATTTCTCTCATCCTGATATCTCATTACTGTTATGACATTCCTGAGATATCTAAACTGGTCAAGAGTGTGAAAAGTCCAAGTATTAACAAGGTCATCAGAGACTGCATTTTGAAACTCTTTCAAAACTTTTAACTGAGAAATAAAGAAAAGCAACTCTATTTGTCAAGGTTAAGGTCATGGGAAATACATCTGTTTGCATTTGTAGAGGATACTGTCATAGAAAAGTACACTGCATGAAGCGATGGAAGGAAAAAAAGCACAGCAGCAATACATGGTTACATCATCAGCTAAGCACGTATATCACAAATTACTTGAAAGCAATCATCAAAATACTCTGGGTCCCACCAAAATGTTATGATTAAACATTCACAACAAAGGCTGTGCCCAGAAGGTCCTGCTTTTGTTCTGAACAGAGCTTATTTGAAGAAAATGGAATGTGATTGTAATAAGATGCCTGGGCTGGCTCGGTCTCTTCAACTCATTAGGCTGCCATAATGTGCAAAAGGCAGTTGGGTGGAGGGAGACAGGCTGGGGGAGGAGGGGTGGCTTCTAAGTTCTACAAGACATCCTGGGGCTTGACAAGGGAAGAGAGGATGACAGGTGCAGCAGAGATATATGAAGCCCTCCATCAGATAGCTCCTGTGGAGCTGGAGTCCTAGCCTTCAGGGCAGAACTCTCAGGAGGACACTCTCTGTCATAGTCAAAAATTCCAGTGATACATTGTTCATGAGAAAAAAAATCAGACAAGGCAATTACAGGAAAGAGCAGGAAGCCACTTCCATCTTCCAATCAGATTTTCAATATTTAACCATCACTTCCTAAGTACTATGGGGCTCTGTGAATTATGCAGCATCCACAAGGCTGTCCTAAGAGAATTGCTCCTAACAATGGGTTTTTGCATCACTAATGAATAGAGCTCTTCATCCTCATGTCCAACTCTCCTCTCTGTGATTATTTTGGCCGAATTTGCATCTTTACCTGGAAATGTACCTTGATTTAGAAGAAATGTGAAAACTAGGAAGGAATTATATTTTATTATCATGGTCTATGAGTGTCCCTACTCTTAGCTTTATGTTAACTAAGGCATACTTGTTTGGCTATTTTGTTCTAACTTGTATGCAGAGATTTGTTTGAATTGGTACAAATAATACATAGTTAAATCCAAATGTGTTCTTTCCACTAGAAAAATAAGAACAGGCCTTGGCCTGCTGGGAGCCGAAGGTGACAAAGTGGAAATAGGTGTAGTTGAGATGAATTAAAAAAAAAAAAAGGTGAGCCTTGGGCATTTTTCATAACAGTGCTGGGGTTAGTGTCTGCCTGAGACTTATACTGTCTTTTGAGGCAGCATTCAAACTGTAGGGGGGTTACTTATGGTTTGCACATTAGTCTTGGGCTATAGTGCTAAGGATGCCAATCATTTCTCCTGAAAAGGGCAAATACTTCAAAGACCACATGTGCTTTGTCTTCGTTCAATCACTAGTTAAGTACTAGGAATTCTGGATCATACTGGGCCTTAGAGATGTCATAACAAAATCTGCCTCTAAGGCTTCTGATCCTTAGCTAGACCTAAAGGGAAATAATAGTTTATTTTCATCTGCATGTGTTTTTTTCCTCTACTGAGGTTGTGCCAGGGGAAAGTGAGTACACCTGTGGTCTGGGAGTCATCTCCCACCTATCTCCCTTCCTTCTTCCCTCTTTTAGCAAAAGTATTTGAGTGACTCTTCTGTACCAGATAGGAACTTGTGCTAAGCTCTAGGAAAACCACAGCTTAATAAGACAAAATCTTGGAAATGATGTAATTGAGTATGAAACAGAAAAGTAAACAATCAATCACAACCTAGGACAGTAAGTGTAATAGCATCTTATGATGATAATGGTAACAAGAATAGGGTTTTGTATTCACTAGGTCACTAGGTCATTTCATCAATTGTCCCTGGATCCAGGTATCCTTTGAGCTGTATTATTCTTATGTTACTGCAAGTTTGTAAATTTAGCAATGCAAAGCCAGAATATGAATCCTGGCCTGTGAAATTTGAATCCTGAGTATAACACCCTAGAACTCCAGAGCTATGGACACTAGTTGGTTTCTGTGGGAAAATTGGTGGTAGAAATGTACATCTTATATAGGCTGATATAAGCACTGATATAGGCCTTGGTCATAAAAGGCTTCTTGGAAGAAGTCACAGTTGAAGTGAATATTGAGGAAAGGTTAATAGCAGAGAAGATAAGGTATAGTGAATTAAGATAGTTGGGTACCAATGGCTCACACATATAATCGTAGCTACTCAGGAAACTGGAAGCTCTTAGTTCAAAGCCAACCCTGCGCAAAAGACTCTGTGAAACTCCATCTTTGATCAATCAGCAAAAAAACTGATGTGGAGGCATGACTCGAGTGGTAGATCACCAGCCAAGCAAGGAAGCTAAGCAAATATATATATATAAAAAACCTGTGTTTTAGAAACCTATTTGTTCTTACCTCCTAGCTTAAGCAAATAGTTTTCTTTCTCAGCCTCAACCGCCTTATCTATTTTCGAATATGAGGATAATATTTTCCTATTACAGAGTGGTTAAAGTGAAATGGGATATCCAATGTGCAAGTTCTAGCATATAACTGGGCATTAAGGAGACAGGCAGTGAGCCATTTATTCCTGTTCTGTATAAGCAGCAGTGTGCTCTCTTTTCACCATGTGGGCCATGTGGTCTTCATGAATCTCAAAGCCATGGGATAATTATGGTTTAAAGTGAGAGTTTAGATTACTTTTTCCAATTTATTCTAGGATAACCCTAAAACTTCCTTGGTTATTTTTGGGTATTTTATTTATCTATTTGCTGAACAACTTATTCAGCTATTACTGGATACGTTTTAAGATAAACATTCTTAGAGGGGGAAAAGATCTTTGGCTATTTCTCAGAAATAACAGAGCCCGTAAAAAGCATTTATCAAAGCAGTTGAATTAAAAAAAAACTAATGCTGGTTGCTAGATTAAAAGAAGACATGAATCTAAAGCATAAGCCAATCATTAAGTGTTTCTCATTTCAAGGCTATGTGTAACATTTTTAATTCCTTTGTTTCCTTTAAATTATATTTTTACTATCTATAAGTATTTATTCAACAAATCAGTTTATAAGTATAATGCAGCTTGGTCTCTATATCACTCTTTCATCATTCTCCTTCATTCCCCTACCAGCCAACCCTCCCTTTAACATTTTGTTTTAAATGTGTACTTTTATGATAGAATCACTTTCCAGATGTATAAAACTCCTCTTCTCTGTACCATGTATTTAAATGTTAGGTACTATGGAAACAAACTGATGTTATTGGTTTAGGATAAATGAATATTCCATCAATACCTCAAGATGATCATTCCTGAGAAAAAATTAGCAATCTTTCTAAAGAAACTTCTTTACTTCTTGTGTATCATATTTATTAATATCATTTGCATTTTCTGAAGTATAGTCAGACTTAAAGCTTTGACTGATCTTCTTGGTCTTCTCCTGGTAGCAAATCAGCAATTGAATACAGTAGGTAAAATTCCATAATGTACCCCATGATTCCTAGCTTCTGATACAATACTTCTTATGTGAATCAGTTCTCTTACAGTGTGGTTGGATTGTGTTTAATCTTTCTGAAAATGCAGTTTTGACAATGCTTCCCTATTAGTGTTCTTTGTAGTACCTGGGTCCTGAGTCCAAGCCCCAGGATGGGTCAAAAAGTATTCTTTTACTTTACTCCACAATCAAGGGAATATAGTTTAGTCATCGAGGCTATGAGTTTTGAAATTAAAGAACTATGTAAATCTAAATTTTACCACATAAATTGCACTATGAATTTGAACAACATAACAAGCCTCTTTAAGCTTCCATTTGTAAAGTGGAGGCCATGTTTTTATTTTCCTTGTAGGACAATTAGAAGAATTAAGTAAGATGATGCACAAAAAGTTTATGTGCTCAATAAATTATGATTATACTGAATATGTTACAATCAAATTCAAAATCCCTTTTCTGGTATTCAAAGCTGTTAGTTACTCTACATAGCTCCTTCAGCCTTATCTCCTTCTACATCCTTCCAGTGACTCTCTGATACCAGTCCATCAAAGACCTTGAAGTTCTAGGATATGTAGTATCCAGCATGTTTTTACTTGAATATTTATTTTGTCCCCTCAGTGTTTTTTCTTTTTTTCCTTTCTTTCAAAATCTCTATATATCTATCAAAATTTCATTACTGTGGAGGTACACAGTACTAAATCCCACTACTGGGGCAACCAAGGTAGGACAACAGTGTTCCAAGGCTGGTTGAAGGCAAATGCACAAAGTCTTATTTAGAAAAACAAAAAACAAGAGAGATGGAGCATGGCTCAAGTGGTAGAGCACTTGTCTAAGTGTAAAACCTTGAGTTCACGACAGAGAAACCTCAGAACTAAATAATCCCATCTACCAACTAGACTTAACAGACATCTACAAACATCTACAGAATATTTCACTCAGCAGCATCAGAATATACATTCTCCTCAGCAGCACATGGAACATTCTCCAAAATAGATCATATTTTAGGCCACAAAGCAAATCTGTGCAAATACAGAAATATTGAAATTATTCCCTGCATCCTGTCAGATTATAAAGGAATAAAATTAGAGCTCAACAGCAAAAACCACCATAGAAAATTCTCTAACTCATGGAGATTGAACAACACATTGTTGAATGATCAGAATGGAAATTCAAATGTTTGTGGAATTTAAAAAAATAAACACATAAAATACCACCTCTTCTGACACACAGCAAAGGAAATACTCAGAGGCTCTGAGTGCCTATATCCACAAATTGGAGAAACCCACAAACCAACAAGTCAATGATGCACCTTAAGCTCCTTGAAAAAGAGGAACAAGCCCAATCCCAAACCAGTAGGTGGAAACAACTAATCAAGGTTAAATTAGCAATAAATGAATTATAACCAAAAATCATAGAAAGAATCAACAAAATAAAGAGTTGGTTCTTTGAAAATATTAACAAAATTGACAGAACCTTAGCAAATCTGTCCAAAAAAGAAGAGAATACACCCAAATAAAATTAGAATCAGTAAAGAGAACACCATGACATAAACAGCAAGATTCACAACATTATAAGGAAAAATTTTGCAAACCGTCATGTTAACTAATTTGAGGATCCGGAAGAAATGGAAGGATTCTTAGCAAATACTGATATACCCAAACTAAACCAAGAAGATGTAAATCAATTACATAGACCCATAACAAGTACACTAATGAAATAGAAATGGCAATAAAAGACCTCCCACCCAAGAAAAGCCCACGACCAGATGGATTCACAGCAGAATTGTATAAAGCCTTCAAAGATAACTCACTCTAATACTTCTCAAACTCTTCAATAACTAGAATATGTGAAGAGTATTCTTAGGAGAGGATCACAAAGTCTCAATAGGTATTTGTATGTGTATATGACCATATAACATGATGCTTATCAAAATGAACTCCAGGAAATGAAAAAAAAGTTTTTAGTTTTATTGTACTGCTTGAGGTTGTTTCTTTTTTTTTCTTTCCTTTTGTTTATTCCTTGATGTCACTGGTTTTTATTTTTGTACCCTTTGGTCTTGTATATAAATTTATCTGATTTGGGGAAGGGAAATAGAATCAAGAAATGGTGGGACAATGTGTGAAACAATTCAACATTGATACTCACTAGACACTATGTTGGAAATGAACTTTACAACTTGGCGGGTCAGGGAGAGGAGTCAGGACAGGAAAAAAATGGGAGAAAATGAGGGAGAGGGTAACATGGTTAAAATTGAAATGTACTTATTACCTAACTTATGTTACTGTAATCCTTTTTTCCATCACCTTTACAATATTTTTTAAAAGACCCTGAGTTCAAATCCCAGTATCATTTTTTTTGTCAGTTGTGGGGCTTGAACTCTGGGCCTCGGCGCTGTCCTTTAGCTCTTCAGCTCAAGGCCAGAGCTCTACAACTTGAGCCACAGTGCTATTTGCAGCTTTTTTCTGCTTATGTGGTGCTGAGGAATTGAATCCAGGGCCTCATGCATGCAAGGCAAGCACTCTACCACTGAGCCACCTTCCCAGCCCAAATCCCAGTATCATACAGGTACACACAAACACACACACACACACACACACACACACACACACACACACACACAAATCCCATTAACCCTTGGAGGCTCAGGCCTTCTGATATCTTCTTCCCTTTACCTAGAAATAGTTTCTAATAGCAATTTCTCTCACATACCCTTCCCCAAGTATCATTGTATCAACCTTATTATTGTTTTATCTCTGGACCTCACAGCCATTTCCTTGAACCTGAATTTGGTATTTTAAACTATGTTTAGAATGCCAGTCATGCACATGATTGTGTACTTCCCTCTGTAGACAGAAGAGCTCATCTTTAGATTCCCAGTTCATTTAGCACATAATAAATATTCAAAAATTTGTTGGATGGTTAAGAATTAGTCTTCATTGACCTCTCTGTCAGTCTTCGGAAGGATGAAGCCAATTTTCTTAATGGATGATATGTACTAATGGTTGACTGGCTTTCGAAGCATTGTATTTGGTTTGAATAATTAAATATTCCATATACGAATGCATCACAGTAAACTCTGTATGCTTTATAAAGCACCATAAAATCTATAAAGATCTAAATGACTTATTAATTTATTTATTCTTGGTGGTACTGGAAAATGACCCATTTATTTAAATGAGTGTATCTCTACCTCCATATATGCTTCTTTGTCAGCCTGATTTCAGAGCTTTATTATAATAACCAGTCTCCTTGTGCTCAGCAATTGCATTTCTGGTCATTGTGAGAAACCTTTTAGTCTATGGATCTGGAGACTAGAATCTGTGTGAAGGTTAATTTTTGTCTTCTAACCCACTGTTTGATGCCTATTCTCTTTGCTTGGCTTCCTCTTTTTTTCAGTTGAGGAATATTCTCCTAGAAAATAGGGCCTTCAAATAGAAGTTATGTAGCTCTGCCTTCTTTTCATCTGTCAAGAGATGAAGTTTCTCATAAACCTCTAGCCTGCCTATCTACAAGTTTTGTCCTGGAAGTCATTCATTATTTTATTTTATTTCTTAACTCTCTGACACCATGCAGGAAATAGAATATACACATTGGATAGATATTGAATAGCCCACATGTTATTATGAAGGGCAGTTTTTAGAATGTTTAATTGTATCACAACTGTTGAAAAAGTTGGTAATAGTTCAACCTTCTTATTCATGTTCCCTGATGTTATTTTTCCCCCTTTAAAACAAATAATGGGTTTGGAAGCCTGATCTTAATGGCTGTAACAAAGGGCATAGGATCTACTGGTTTTTGTTTTGTTTTATAATGGTGTTTTACTGTTAACCGATACTGCCAGTTCAAGATGTGCCATTTATGACACAAGTAATGATTCCAGTTTTGTAATAAGCTTGGTTTTAAATATTAGTGGTTAGTAGTATCAATGGGTTTCCTTTTCTATTCTCCATTTACATTCCAGAAAATAACTGCATAGAAGAGACCACTCAAATACTTGTATAAACCTTGCTCTAAGAACAAACATAGCTATATTGTTGAAAGTAGTGGATTTAATAAGACAAGATGCAGACATAAAGGGGATCCAAATAGGGAAAGAAGAAATAAAACTCTCCCTCTTTGCAGATGACATGATCTTGTATT
>NW_012267262.1:6703602-6756419 GCF_000151885.1 Dipodomys ordii
GGTAAGAAATGTACGCATTATCCTGCCCATGCAATTGTAACCCCTCTGTACAGTATGTTCACAAATAAAACAAAATTAAATTAAAAAAAAGAAAGTAATGGCTTTGACCAAGCAACAAGCAAAGTCACCCAGTGATAGCCTAAATTGTTTGTTTAAACATGCATGGTACCCAACCTCAACCTGTGGAAGTAAGTTTAGGATGTTCATTATGCAATTATGAAAACTCAAGCCTGTCAGTATATATTAGGAAGATATTAATAGCCTATAACTTTTACTATTTGATGAAATAGGCTTTAGTATACTTCCAGACAATCAGTTTGGTTTCTCTCTCATTTTATACTCAATCAAATAGTCTTTGGTGTACTTCCAGAGTTGAGTTTAAGAATTTCCACTAAGATTACCCCTCCCTTGTCACTGGGTTTTCCCTTTCCTTTTATTTTTGATCCATTGTTTTGAAGAAGAAATTTCCTTCTGTTGCTATGTTCTTGATACGAATTTTATCAAATGTCAGGAAAAAGTTACTTTCTTATATTAAAATATCAAATTCACCTTGTTATCTGTTATAGTCACTAGCAATTTCCTCTTTATTTGCCAAACCAAAATTGTCTGTCATCTGTCTTAGTCATGGAAAATTGTTTATTTGCAGCAAATAGAACTCGACTAAAATTAGTTTAGGCAATTGTAGAGTTTTCTGGAAATGAGTTGTCTTATTAAACCTTAAGCAGCAAAGGTGAGATGTTTGAGGGTCTAGAAAGCAAGCACGGGGTAAGCTAAGGGCTGAAGTGCCACTCTCTGCTTTCTGTAGGCTTTATAGGTTACTAAGTCAATGATTACATCCATATGTTCTAGAGGAGATATAAGACACGATCTATTCTGAAATCAATAGATCCAGAATCTATTGCTGTTATAGAAATATTTATTCTTGTTGATGTTTTTAATTTTCCACCTTTTCACAAAACGCTGTAATTTGCCAGGGAGACAGCGTGAAGTACACAGTAGATGAACATTTGTTGAGCACACTGTCACCGATTTTCATGTTGGGATGGCCTTGGGTGGGATTACTTTGATTGATGTGATACTCTGCTTGTGTTTCTTGCAGGCTATAATTTTTTATCGAATGCATGACAGTTTTAGAAGATCAAATAACACTGGTTTATGACAGTTGGACTTTTGATTAGTTTTCTTTGAAGACCTGACATGAAAATTTTTTGTTTTTAAATAATTGGGCAGGCATTGCAACAGTGAAACCCTCAAGACAGTATATTGGAAATGAACTTTACAACTTCCGGGGTGGGGGGGGTGAAGAAGGTGGGGGAGGGAAAGGATAGTGGGAGAACCACAAGTGGGGTAACAATGATCGACAAGAAATGTACTCATGGCCTTACTCAAGTCACTGTAACCCCTCTGTACAGCATCTTTACAATAAAATAAAATTTAAAGAAAGAAAAAAATGAGTAGCTTACAAAAAATAATAACTGGGCAGTCTAAATTAGATAAAGATTTGAGCTGGAGGCATCTTTGCAAAAATAGACTTCATTTTTAAAAATTGATTAACATTGCAATTTGTATATCTGCTTGAATACTCATAGCTTACTGCTTTAACTTGGAGGTGAGGTGAATGAAAGACTGGATAAAACCACAAGAAGTTCTTTTTCAATGTTTTTATTGACCAATCTCCTCCTGTCATCTGTTTGGGACTTTTTACACCTCTTATTGCTCCTGATCAGATTTGGGTTTTGAGACTCTTTGTCCTTGGACTTGCTTTCCTCTCAGCATCTACCAAGTAGTTTCTGATTCCCATCTGAACTCCTTTGTCTTCATTACCAACAACCTCAATTTGGTTGTCTAGTATCATTCCTTCAAGCCTTCTTGGCATCCCCTGCATGAGAATACTAACCGCCAATTCTCTGACACCCTGTAGGTCCACCTTATACACTAGAGACTAAGCCATTTCTCAATCAAACACTCCTGTAAGGGACATAGTATTAATCGTTAATGTATTTCCAAGCATGAGTCTTTGCATCTGTTCTAATAGAGATATGACTCACGTATGGTTAACATGCACGGTTGAATTGTGATTTAGTGTTTTGTCTACACTAGAAAAATGCTTGGGATTGAAAGAGAACAGTGTTAATAACAGGTGCAAGTCAACATAGCTCCAGTTCAGAAAACTAGAATTTCTAGTGATTACTGATCATCTGGTTTCTCTATTGATATTTGTTTTCTTTCTGTCTTAAAAATCTCTCTGATGTTGGGAAGTTTTGGAAATGAAATGTATAAGAAGTAGGTTAGAGATTGAAATTAGTTCAAGTACTCTTTGGATGCAAACAAATGTTATCCCCTAAGTTTTAAAATATTTTGATAATTTATAACTTGTTGCTAGGGTACATTTTCCTTTTTTCTTTCTCTTTTGTTCCAGTACTGGGCTTGATTCAGGGCCTGAGCACTGTTTCTAAGCTTTTTGCTCAAGGCTGGTGCTCTACTACTGAGCCATAGCTGTACTTCCAGCTTTTTGATAGTAAAATGAAGCGTCTCATAGACTTTTCTGCCCTGGCTGCCTTGGAACCACAATCCTTAGTTCTCAGTCTCTCTAGTAGCTAGCATTATTATAGGTGTGAGCCACCAGTAACTAGTGGCACTTTTTTCTTTTATTACTATTACTATTATTATATTTTTATTATGTTTAAGTAGTTGTACAAAGGATTGCCATTGAACAAAGCAGTTTATGAATACAATGATCAGGATCAATGTCACCTCTTCCATCATAAAAAGACTGAAGTTCATGCAAGCCCTGGTAAAGTTAGACATTAAGAAAAAAATAATTCAAGCACAAAGGGCTGGGGGATATGGCTTAAGTGGTAGAGCCTCTTTACAGCAAGCTCAAAGCCTTGATTTCAAGCTCCAATCACTGCCCTAATAAAAATAAAAGATACATCCCAAATTGACTAACTAGGTTACTATTTATTATCATTTTGTAATTCCTAAATTTTAGATAATTCATTAAATATACATTTATATTTATTGAATATATGAGTTGGTAAATACCTCAAAAATGATCTAATCCAGTGGTCCTCCCCATTGGTGGCATATCTAGATATTTGGGGAACATAAAAAATACCATCTTGGGCTGGGAAGGTGGCTCAGTGGTAGAGCACTTGCCTTGCAATGCATGAGGCCCTGGGTTCGATTCCTCAGCACCACATAAGCAAAAAGAAAAAAAAGCCGGAAGTGGTGCTGTGGCTCAAGTGGTAGAGCGCTAGCCTTGAGCTGAAGAGCTGAGGGACAGTGCTCAGGCCCAGAGTTCAGGCGCCACAACCGGACCCCCCCAAAAAAAAATACCATCTTTCTTGTCTCCAGAAATTCTAATTTAAATGGTCTAGGATGCAACCCAGGTACAGGCATTTAAAAAAAATGCCTCAGGTGATTCTAATGTGACAGACAGGGCTGAGGAGCACCTGATTAAATTCACCCTGTTCATTTTATACTTGAGAATAGTGGGGCCTTCTAACTTCAGCTGTCACTGTGGGTTAACAAGCCAAATATCCCTGGGAATTGCTCGATGTTCTTAAAAGGGCTCTGTGAATGTGACATCAGCTTCTTTATTTAGAACTGATCATAATTTTTCTGGCTTCCAACAGATGTCTTGGTTTCTTGAATTATCCTTTCACGTCACTGGGCCTCTAAGGAACTTGCTGCCAAAGGCTCCGGAAGGTATGCCTCTTTTTCTGTTCACCAGGTACTAGAGCATATTTTAGCTTTTTATTTTCTGCCAGTATTTCTGGCTCTGGTTCTTTTGTCCACCCAAGTTTGTCTTCTTGCATTTTCTATTACATGAATTATATCCCCTTAAAACTCACAACCTTGAAAAATATTTCTCCTTTTTCTTTATACTTGGGTGATTGGTCAGCTGAGGGGATAGCAAATGATGGCCTACAATTCATATCTAGCAGGATACCTCTTTTTATAAATAAAATTTTATTAGAATACAGCTATGTCCATTTATTTGCATATAATCGATGGCTGCTCTCAGGCAAAGCCACCGGACCAAAAATTTTAACAGAGATGGTATGGCTACAAAGCTGAAAATATTTACCATCTGGTTCTTTACTAAACTTTTTCCTGACCCCTGGTTTAAACTCATTGAAATTCTTGGATTGCAAAATATTTGGCATTGGTCCACTAACATATAGTATTAAATGATGCTAGAAAATGTCAAAGGTCAACTGATTTCCAACCATGTTTGTATTACACCCATTATTGATTTGACAATTTTATTTTTTTGTCCAGGATACCCAAAGGATTCTTTCATTCCTTCTGAAATCTAGCACATTCTAGGTTTTATGTTGGTTGCAATTGTCCAGCTTATTTTGCTATACTATACATTTCATTTTTTTATTATCATCATCTTGTCTCTTTTTAGTGTTATCTTGATTAAAATCCAAACTGGGATACCTGGGATCTAAGAATGCTGACTATCCACATATTCATTTAACATAGATGGCCTTCTATAAGCTTTATTTTAGCTGTGTATGATAATACATGCTTGTAATCCTAGCATGTGAAATTGAGGCTGGAGTTATTCAAGCTTGAGACAAGCCTGGATTAGATTTAAAAAGACCCTGTTTCAAAGCCTTTTATTATTTTGTTCGCTCTTTTTTATCCCAGTCGTCTGTCCACAAGACTTATACTTTCTTCAGTAACACATAGTCATCCTTTCCCTGCCTCTCAGAACTCAGCTTTGAGATGGAGTTAGATTTTCAAATACTTAGATTATATGGCAATATGTTTGATCACAATTTTACTTGCCTAGATGAGACATTCTTTTTTGGTACATGTTTTAGTTTCATTTACCACCTGTTTTCTCTGTTTGTTTCTTCTGTTTTCTTTTAATCTCTTTATGTGTTTTGTATTGGCCCCTTTTTCGTCACTACTTGTCTTTGAATGAAGTCGTTCTTTGCAAGAGACAGGACACGGTTGTGTTCCTGAGCAGTTAACAATTCTCTCTGGTTCATGGTCATGTTAGGGATGACTAATTATATTCCTATACTTTCATTTCTCGCTTCTTCTATAACAACAGAAACCAATTCTGTTTATTGTCATTGTGCCCAGCTACAACCCTAAAATCCCCAGCTTTTTTTGTGCCAAATATGACTAAATTCTGTCCAATAGCACACACACAGACACACACAGCTGAAGTGCTATTAGGGCTGCTGGGTCAACACTATAAGAATAGGAGAGGCATGAGGTTCACCTCCTCCTTGTAGTCTTGAATATGATGTCTTTCATAAAAGCCACACTTTTGATGAATATTCTGTTGTTTTGTACAGTACCACTCAGTTTAGATTTCATGATTTAAGTTAGGTGGGTTTTGATTAGAACACCTCAAACATGTTCGTGTAACTTTCTCAGTGCATCATAGTGATTTCTTGAGGCCGCCATGTTTTATTGCTGATGATGTTTATCTCGATCAATTTGTTGAGTTCATGTCTGCCCGTCATCACAGTAAAGTTCCTTCAGTTCCCTTTTACTTAACTAAGTACCTTGGCTAAGCTACTTCTAGCTAAGAAATCACTTTCCACCTCAAATTTTTAATCTGATGTGTTCCCATTTGTCCATTTTTAGTGTTTTTTGCCATCCACTTGTAAATCTTGTCTGCCATAATTACCACTGTGATGTTTATATGAATGCTATAATTTCCTATGTTCTATGTTTATCAATTAGAATTTGTTGTGAAAAAATTTGCCTTCCTTTATTTTTATTTGATTATTATGTTATTATAGTGATATGAATATTTATTTTATTCTATGGATTAATATCTCACCAAATCACAGCTTTGTGCATAACTCTTTATTTTTTTTAGTCTCACAGAATCCTGTTATGACAAAATTATCTCTAACAATGGAGATTTTCATGATACCTGATTTCAACACATACTTAAAAATTTTAATACAGAAACACCTTAGAACTAACATAAAAAGAGATGTATAGACCAATGGAAGAGAATAGAGAATCTAGAAGCAATCTACCAGAAACTTTGGAGAAAGTACAAGCCCTTCAACAAATGGTATTGGAAAAATAGTTATACCTTTCAATAAACAATGCTGGGAAAACTAGATATCTTCTTCAACAAATGGTGCTGGAAAAACTGAAATAAACACTTATTTTATGTACAAAAATCAATTCAAAATGGATCAATTGCTTTACTATAAGATCTGCAACTTTTCCTCAAAGAAACAACCGCCCCATTAGTAAGTGGGCTAAAGACTTAAAGAGAGACTTCTCTGAAGAGGAAATAAAAATGACCATTAGACACATGAAGAAATGCTCAACCTTCCTAACCATAAAAGAAATGCAAATCAAAACACTGAGATTCCACCTCACCCCAGTTGGAATGGCTATAATCAAGATCTCTAATAACAACAAATGCTGGAGGGGATGTGGCCAGAAGGGAACCCTACTGCATTGTTGGTGGGAGTGTAAACTTGTTCAACTACTCTGAAAGCAGTATGGAGGTTCCTCAAAAGACTCCACATAGAGCTCCACTATGACCCAGCAATCCCACTTTTGGGCATTTACCCAAATGAACACAAACAAGGTCATACTAAAGCTACTAGCACAACTATGTTTATCACAGCATTATTTACCATAGCTAAGATATGGAACCAACCCAGATGCCCCTCACTAGATGAATGGATCAAGAAAATGTGGCATATATACACAATGGAATTCTATGCGTCCATCAGAAAGAATGGCATTGCCCCATTTGTTAGGAAATGCAAAGACTTGGAAAAATTAAGTGAAGTAAGCCAGACCCAAAGAAACACAGGTCCCATGGTTTCCCTTATTTGCAGTTACTAGTATATGTCTAGGATAATCTTACCAGACAAGCAGAAAAGATCAAAAGCTATGTACATATGACCATATAAGATGATGCTACACAAAATGAACCCCAAGATATGAACACAAGAGGTTTCATCTTTGTTGCTGTTGTTTTTAATATACAATATTATTTTTTTGTTTCTTTTGTATGTTCTTCCCCCCATAGTATAATCCCTGTTGTCACCACATTTAATTCTGGTGCCATGCATCTTGTATATACAGTTTTCTAATTTGGGAAGGGGAAGAGAAATAACAAAATGCTGAAATAAAGATACAGGTTGACCCATTGTAACAATGATATGTACAAGACACTATGTTGAAAATGAACTTTTCAACTTAGGTGGGGGAGGGAGGAGTTGGGGAGGTGGGGAAGGGAAGGGATATATGGGAGAAACAAAGGTGGAGTAACAATGCTTGATAGGAAATGTACTCATTACCTTACTCATGTAACTGTAACTCCTCTGCACAGTATCTTTACAATGAAATTTTGTTTATAAAATAAAAGGTGATATATAATTAAAAAACAAAGATCTGCAACTTTGAAATTACCACCATAAAATAGAGTGGAAAGACTTCAAGATATTGGCACAGGTAATGAATTTCTGGATAGGACTGCAATAGGTCTGGAAACAATGAAAATTGACAAATGAAAATATATCACATTAAGAAACTTCCACATAGCTAAGGAAGCAATCAAAATAGTGAAAATACGACTTACAAAACAGGATAAAGTTATTGCCAGTTTAGCCATCTGATAGAGGCTGAAGGAAATAGAAGGGCGGGTGTATGGCATCAGTGATGGAGCACTTGCCAAGTAAATCTGAGGTTCAGATCTCAATACCGCAAACACAATGACAATGACGTGATACTCTTGGGGGAAGAACACAATGCCTTGGTGTCTCTGATCATCTAATATTTAGCGAAATGAACTCTAGGAAAAAGAAGTTAGTTTTTTTTCTCTTTTCCTTTTGTCTTGTTCGTTTATCTTTGTTTGTCTTTAAAGGGATAAGGGGGAGTCCAGAAATGGAAGGACAAAGGGTGAACAAATGCAGCAGTACTCAGTAGATACTACGTTTACATGAACTACACAACTTGTGGACAGGGTCATGAGGAAAAAACTGGGAAAGAAGGGAAGGAAGGGGTGACATTGTCTAAAAGGAAATGTACCCATTATCTGACTTATGAAATGGTAACCTCTCTGTATATTTCCTTTATAATAATACAAATATTTAATTAAAAAAGCAATGATATATAAAGAATTAACTATGCCTTAACAACAAACCCAAAAATCTAATTTTAAAAATGAACAAATAACCTGAATAGATACTTTTCAAAAGAAGACAAGTGGACAATAAATACAGTAAAATGCTTAATATATTTAGCCATCAGGGAAATGCAAATCAAAACCGTATTAAGAGTCTGTCTTACAGCAGTTATTACCCA
This sequence comes from Dipodomys ordii, assembly GCF_000151885.1. NCBI lineage: Eukaryota > Metazoa > Chordata > Mammalia > Rodentia > Heteromyidae > Dipodomys > Dipodomys ordii. The sequence continues at coordinate 6,711,925 of NW_012267262.1, forward strand.
AAAGCAAAAGATGAGAAAAGATGACAAGGATGCGGAGAAAAGGGAATTCTTATTTCCTGTTGATGGAGAGGTAAGTTAGTACAGCTACTATGGAAACAATATGGAGAAGTCTTAAAAAAAAAAAGCTGAAAGTAGATATACCAGGTGATCCACACACAGATGGGGAAAGAAAATGGAATATTATTCAGCCAGAAGAAAAAGAATCAACTCCTGTTATTTCTGAAAAAAATGAAAGTAGAGGACATCATGTTAAATAAAATAAATCAGACACACATTCTCTTGTGAAAATTTAAAAAATGACTTGAAAATTAGAGAGTCTTCGACACTGAGATGTGAGGGAAAGGTGGGAGGAGGGTGAAACAGGAAAGAAGAGAGAAGGAGTAGGATCAATGCTTAGCACATGTATGTAGAGAAGTGCCTCAGTGAAGCACCATTAATTTGTACAATTAATACATTTTAATCATTTTTCAAATGAGCAAGCATCATGATACAATATGGATGATGATTGAGAACATCATGTGAAAGAAGCCAGAAATTAAAGTCACATGCGACATGAGTCCCTTAATATGAAATGTCCTCAACAGGCAAATCCTTAGAGATAGAAAGGAGATTAGTGGTTTCCAGGAGCAAAGGGAGATGGGAACAAGAGATGACATCTGTTAAGACAGATAGGGTTTATTTTGAGGACAATGAAAATGTTCTGGAGTTAAACAGTGGTACAGATTGTACAAATATGAATTTAATAAAAACCACCACAGCATATACTTTTATGAATTCAACAAAAACCACCCAAGCATACACTTGAAAAGAATGTATTTTATGATATGTAAATTGTGTTGCTAGAGAAAAACCAAAACAGGTTCTGAATTGCACATGAATCAGAATAACAGCAAGGCATGGATGAAACAATAGTGTTTTTTGTTTTGTTTTCTTTGTCAGTCATGGGACTTGAACTCTGGGCCTGGGTGCTGTCCCTGAATGCTTCAGCTCAATGCGAGGGCTCTATCACTTGAGCCACAGCCCCACTTCCTGTTTTCGGGGGATTCATTGGAGAAGAGTCTCATGGACTTTCCTCCTGGGCTGGCTTTGAGCCATGACCCTCAGATCTCAGCCTCCTGAGTAGCTAGGATTACAGGTTTGAGCCACCAATGCCTGGCACAATAGGGTTTTTAAAATACATGTTTCTCTCTCTTTTTGTTTTTAGATTAGTTCCTTGTCTATTAAGACTGTTAGCCCTTTCTGGTATATATTGTGAATCTTGTATCTTAGACAGATGCCTTTTGATTTTTATGGGGCTTATGCAATATAAAAGGTTTTTGAATCTTTATGTGGTAAAATGTATCAACTTTTTAAAAAATTGTTTCTGGATTTTGAAGCAGTATAGGAAGCTTTTTTCTTATACTGAGGTTAAAGAGAGATTTACTTATGATTTCTTCTATTACTTTTATTTTTGTTTTATATTTAGATCTCTAATCCATTTTAAGTGTCTTTAGATGGATGATGTGAAATATGAATCTAATTTTATCTTCCTCCAAATGGCTACCAGTTGTCCAAGAAGTGTGTATTAGAGGATATCCTTCATTATCCTAGAGATCTTAGATGTTATCTTTATCATATACTAAGTTGCATACTTTTGGATCTAATTCAAGACTTCCCTCAATCACACTATTCTATTTGTAGATTCAGGTAACAAGATGAAACAGTTTTATGATAGAGCTTTGCATTTGTCTCAACATATTGTAAGACTACATGCCTCCTGTAGTTTTTCACTTTTCAGTATTTCTTACTTCTTCTTCCATGCTTGTTTCCCCATGTAAACATTGACATTATCTTGTCTAGTTCTACAAATTAGTTTGCTGGTATTTGCATGGGGATTGAATTTAGTTTATAAATCAATTTATAGAAAATCGATGTTTTTATAATTCTGCCTTTGTAATTCTGACTTAGATGAATGCTAAACAGGAGATATCTTCTTATTTATCTCATCCATCGCAAGTGATCAAGAGAGAAGAAAAAGAGGAGACTAGACAATGTGCCAAGGATCTGTTAAATATATCTGCATTTTCTCATTGGTCCCTACAAGCATGAAGGATAAGGATGCATGGATTGTCATATTTTATAGGTGGTTTTAGCAAATGAGCTTTAGTGATAAAGCTGGAAAATGGTGTCTACATGGAGGGAAGATATGAATTCCTTCAGATGTCTGCCTTCTGAGTATTATTTGCAAGAGCATGCCAGGTAATAGAACACACACTGATGCTAGCTTAGATGATTCAGATTGAAGCTGGAATTATAACTCATATAAACTAGGGATTAAAATCCAGTACTGGGTCCTGAACTTCAGTTTGATGCCTTTTACTTTTAGAGGGACGTTGCTAGGCATAGATAGCAAAAGCTATTTTACTATTATGTTAGCACCAATTTATGGATCATAGTTGCTTAGAGAAATGTGTTAAAATAGAATTGAGGGCTTCTTGTGAGCCCAGGGGCAAAGTGTATGGGGCTCTAACTTGAGTATCAAGATAGGGAGAAAGACCATTCAAACTTCCTATCAGCCAAGCACAGACTGTACAGTATGTCCATAGAGAAGCGACAAAGATGGGGTAGGAACTTACAAAGCACACAATAGGATGGAGGTTGTGAAACACAAGGCTGCACTAAGGGAAATGATGGCTAGTTGTTTACAAACACTTGCGGTTTAAGAAAAAAAAATCAGTTTTACGTGTGTGATCCCAGGGGCTAGAATAAGGATGTTTAGACAGTATATTCAGATTCTATACAGGGAAGAACCTTAAACTAATGACTATTACCTAAAGATGGAAAAATCATCCTGGAGGAGATGATGCAGTAGCTTAGAGTTCAGGTTTTAGGAATTACAAGGTTCCAGATTAGTTGTTATACACACAAAGACTTACGAGTGTAATAATCATATGCTTATTTGCATGCTACAACTACCTGTGGGTTCCAATGATGGCAGTAACTGTCACAACATGAATCATCAATACATTTTTGCTGAGTGAATGACCAGATGAATGTGGGCTTGTCACCCTCAGTTGCTTCCCTGTGGGAGCCACTATCAATCATGTGAGGTACCAATTTATGTTGGCCAATAAAAAGGACAGAGACATTTACAACTTTAATATGCATATTATGCTTTGCTGATGTCACTGTCTCTGCCATGTTCAAGGAGGCCTGACGCAAGGGTATATGGGCAGTTGGGAAGAGTGGGGAGAGAGGAGCAATGGTCTCTATGTCGATCCCATAGTCTACATTTCCTTTGTGCAAACCTAATCATAATTCGTACTACTTACTGGCTATTCTGTTTCTATTGGATCCTATTCATTTAATGTCAATTTCATACTATACAATACATCTCTATGAGAGTAAGAACTGGGTCCTCCTTACGTATTTCTATATCCCATGTTCAGAGAACAGTGCCTGGTCCGTGGTAGGCACTCAATAAATGTTTGTCAAATGAACAAATAAATAAATGGCATGTGGCCTCAAATGTGTGACTTCTGTTGTAGTGGGTCAGATGAGAGAACACATGATGCATGGTCTCTTCTTTCAAGTACCTTGCAGCCTGGGTGGATACTTAGGAATAAGCACCTAGAACTGTAATACATTAAGAGATGTACCACCCCTAAAATTAAGTTTCAACCCTTTCCTCCAGTGATTTGTCTATGAACAAGGCTTTGATAATTAACAAATACTATCCTGATCCTTTTTTTTTTGAGAATTGTCATAAAACATACACATCCTCATATTTACTTGGATCATTTTCTAGTAGAAAAGAGCATAGGGTTAAAATACAGGAAGAAATCCAGGATAGCATCATTAATTTCAACTGTGAAATGTATGTTGGATAGCACGTTAGCACAATGAATAGTTAAGAACATTGCAAGAAAATCTTAGAAAATCTAAATTGAAAATTGAGAATGCAAGAGGGGACAGTTATATTAGTATCCTCAGCCTGAAGATGCCTCAGAAAACATCAAGTCATTACAAAGGCCAGATAAATGGACATTATTTTATAGTATCACATTATGAACTATTCATGAACTTAAAGCATGCAAATGGAATATTAAATTTTTTTCACATGACACAAAATAAATCCCTTAGAAGCCAGATAATATTATCTTGGCTGAAGGCATATTTGATATCAGTTGAATTTAAACTCTCAGGAATTCAATACTGATTATATTTGTGTCCAAAGAGGACATGAGAAATGGTATGGGTTGTTGTCAGCTAGCAGTGTTGTATTTGGAGCCATGAGAAACATGTGTGTGTGTGGTCAGGGTGGCAGAAGAATGTGAAGGAATGGGCTGTCAAGAATGCATGAATGATTCATATGCAAGATGAAGGCTGGAATATATTACAGATCTGATTGAGCTGGGGAAAATGGGGTTAGAACTAATATCTATGAATGTACGTGGGATTGTTTTAAAATCATGCATTAATAGACACTAGCCAGATCCATTAAGAGGTTGTCACCAAGACTCATCAATTTTTCTTTCATATTATTTCTGATAGACATTCTTCCTTTTCATTTCCTCTCCCTTTCCTTTAGTTTAGACCCATCATTTCCTGTCTCAGCTTTTGCATTGCTATTCTAATTAATCAACAGGATCAGTCTTTCCCAAATTAAGTAGACAATCCCTAAAAATACCAGGTAAGTATTTCTGAAGCAGCACTCTTCTCTCCTAATTATTTCTCATCTCTAATTCTGCAACAGTTTTTTGGAATTGTAATCCAAAACTGTGCCCTAGGATCACCATAGAATGCTTCAGAAATAGACATCATGATTTTTTTTTCCTTTTCTTACTCAGACATTGTCTTTTAGAACCTCGCACAATGTTTAAGGCTGAATAAGGTTATAATGAATGCTTTCTGAATGAATGAACATGATAATTCATTGGTTCTTAGAGAAATGGGATTTGAGAAGGATAAGAGACTAGATTTTGGGCTTTTTATTCTCTCTTAAGTCAGTATGTCTATCTATATCTAAGTATTATATTGGTCTTCCCAGGTAACTTTTGTTTGAAAAGAGCCCTGTGGTTTTAAGTGTTTGAAAGTCAATTAACTAGATGAATGTTGTACTTGTGATGTTGAAATTCTAATTCTCAAATTAAGAGTGTGGCTCAACAGTGGAGTACTTACCCTAAAAGTATGGGTGAAGCCCTAGCTTTGATCCCTAGAATCACAAAATAATAGATAAGTAAATAAGCCCCAAGTTAATCCTTCAAAATCAATTGCTTCTACTCTCCAAAATGTAAAGACTATCATCATGTTTATACTCAGTAACCCTCTCCCAAGCCCCATAAATCTATGGAGCTGACAAATGTGTTCTTACATAATACCATTCCTGAGAAATAGATCTGACCCAAGTCCAGTTATAATGCCTTGACATCCCAGGCCAGAATTAGTTTGTTTAAAGATAAGCACCTGACTCCAGGAATGCATTGGTATTCATTCATTCCTGGGATTCAGAACATTTTTTTTTAATCAGAGACTAAGCAATAACAATCTGATCAGTTCTGTGGCAATAGCTACCAGAAGTTTTTCCCGGGGGGCGCTTGTGTCTCTTATTCTTTATGTTTCTTAGGCTGTCAGAGGTTCAGTTCTGAGGAAGCGGACTCTGAGATAGAGTTAGGGATGCAGGGTATTTATTAAGGAGCAAGAGTTGTAGAAGGGAGGGGCAGGAAGTAGAACTAAATAGGAGAAACTGAACTCTACACAAGTCTGACAAACTCAAGTTCTAGAGCACAAACCACCAATTAGAATTGTCTTACATGGGATTAAGTGGTCTGACCTTAATATTTCCAATGTGAACCATCTCTGGATGTGGACTCTACAGAGAGCAGCTTTGCTCTTGGGCAAGGGAATTCTCTGCAGCTAAAGCAAACCCTAAAATAACTGCCAGCTGAAGGCCTAATCTAAGAAACACATCTGGGAAACGTATCTAGAATGAAAGGAAATCTGGAAAGCACATCTCTATGTCCACTACAGACTTTCACACAGTCTTTACCATGTCTGATATTTGCCCTTTCTTCTTAGCTCTATGAGATATCTCATTTTGTTTCCAATATATTACTCCCCCCTCCTACCTTCTTTGAAATCAAGGTCAAGGGAGATTTAACATTTGCTACTAGGAAAGCCCTGCCTTATAGGCATCATCCAAATTCTCCTCCAAAAATGTTCTTGCTGCTCTTGGCCTAGGAATTACTGTTCTGTTTTCTTCCCTACTGCTAAGGTCTGATGAGTTGGTACTTCCCAAAATTCAGTGTAATATCCCAGGGCGGGGAGGAGCTTTTGGAAGTAAGTCACAAGGGATCCACTCTGAAGAATGGATTAGTGATCTTAGAAAGACTCCAGAGAGCTCCCTTGCCCCTTGGTCATTTGAGAACACAGTTAGAGGCACCATTCACAAAGCAGACTTTAAATTTTTTTTGGCACCTTTTATCCTAGACTTCCCAGCCTCCCAGAATTGGAAGCAATACATCTCTATGGCTTATAAATTACCCAGTCTAAAATATTTTGTTATAGAAGCCCAAAATGGATTAAGGCATCTACATATTCATGCAACAAATATTTTTGGCATACCCATTATGTATAAGGAGAACCTAAGCCCTACCTTGCCTAAAGCTACTACAGCTGCCCTACTGCCTTTAGAAAGGGTCCTCCCATTGGTGACTTCAGGTAGTTCACCCTTCTTACAATGTCATTGGCATTCATCTCTACCATCTACTCAGCTTTACTTTGGTTCACTGTCCTCTGGCAGAAGAATTATATGACAATGTTCTATGAAATAATGGGTCTCTAGGAGGGACAGGATTAGAAATATCTAATAGGACTTGTCTTAGACTCTAATGTACTGTGCAGGGCATTGTGGTGTTCTTTCTATGGGACCAGCAGGAGAAAGTTTTCCTCTTCTCAGCATCAAGGGCACAAATATCTCTGACTAATTACACCAACTATTTTTTTTTTATCTCACTGTCAACTATGCACCTGGCTAAAGTTTTCTTTCCACACTGGCCACTGGCTATGGAGAGTGCTCAACTTTGCATCCTCTGCGCAAATGTGGAAAATTCTATGTCAAATATCACAGACAGTTTGCCTTCAGATGGGTTGGACTTGAAAGCATGTTTTATTTGACTAGCCCAGGTTTCTTAAAAATTTAATCTGAAGGTTTTAAACATATTCATTCCTTGTTTGTGAATACTCTTTGTGACTTCACATGTGTGTGTATCCACTTATCCTCCGGAATTTGTTTTTTTTTATAATTCTTCCTCTATGGTTTGCATTAAAAAGGTTCAGTAACACGTTTCACTTGGCCTAGTGTATCTAAAACAATAGGATGTTAACATTTTAAGTTATAATAATTATACAAAGAAAGAAGGTGATATTTTGCATTTTTTCTAAAAACACTAAGCTTTTGAAATCCACTGTACATATACAACATAAAATTTGGCTACTTCTACCACTTCTAAGAGCAAGTTCAGGGGCATTAACATTTAGTGCATTCACATTATGCAACAATCACCATCATCCCTGTCTAGAACTTTCCATCTTCCCAAACAAAAGCTTTACGCCCACTATCCTACTCTCCAATCACTTCTTTCCCTAACCCATATAACTACCATTTCATAATCTGTCTCTATGAATTTAACAACTGTAGGCACCTCCTATGTATGGAAACATGTAATATTTATCCTTTTGTTACTGTTTTATTTTACTTAAGTGTAATGTTTAAAAGTTTCCTCCTTGGTATGACATGTGTTGGGATTTGCTTTCTTTTTAAGGCTGAATAATATCTCATTGTATATCCATACCATGTATTTAGCTATTTGTCTATGGTTTATATCTTGGTGTTAGCCCACTTTCATATTCTTTTCCTTGATTTTGTCCTCTGTAATCAACCTTTAATTCTTTCCTGCCCAGCATAAAAAATTTATAGCTTTCATTTTCCATAACACTATAAACTTCTTTTAAAAAAGTGTCTAGCACTTACTAGCACAAAGAAGGGGCTCTATTCATAAATTTACTGGCACAAACAATTCTGGAATGGAAAAGGCTATGATAAGGAGGCAGGGAGATGCTTGCACTTTGTCTGGGGAGGATGGAAGACACAAAAACTATACCAGCCTTGAGTTATCAAATCTGTGTGTTAGGATCCTCTGTTCATTCTGTGTTCGCTAACATCATTTCATATCACCTTGAGAATAGCATTGTCAACACATATTATCTTGAGCATGCTGAAATGGGCCTCTGGGAGGAGGTGGGCAGGTGAGTAATTGCTTATCTTCTCTCCCTTCTTAATCCTGCCTCACTGCTGTTCTTGGTAGAAACAGCCATTGTGAGGACAAACATAGTAGACCAAAGTGTAAGCCTGCTTTAATGCTGAGACATTTCTGAGCATTCAAATTCACTGAGAAATGCTTTCAACCTTTTAAAAATAGAAATGCGATTCAGTGATTTTAGGGAAAGCCTTTAAACACTCTAAGAAGAGAAGGTTTGGAAAGAACCTATAAACAAAAGGAGGTTATTCCAGGAAGCTGGGTAATAAGGGCTTGATGATTTTTTTTCTATGGTATAATTAAAGGATGATTGAATTTCTCTGACTCCCATCCCTAACAGGTCTATGAAATTCTCCCTTATGTAGTACTCATAGTGACTGAAGGCTTTCACTCCAAAAGACTCTTGTAAAAAGAGTGTGGGCGGGGAGTGAGGCAAAGATATCTCAGCAAATCAACACAGATTCCTTTATAATCATACATTAGTGGACTGGGAAACAGAGTACAGGAAGCTAACCCAGTGCATTGAGGCATTGCACCTGTGTATGATCCAGAGAACTGGGAGTTGCCCACCCAGGCCTGCCTTGACCTTACCCAAGCAGCATGCTCTGGTTTCAGTTAGCCTGCTTGTTAGGAAGGATTTTATTTATTTATTGTGAAAATACTGTACAGAGGGGTTACAATTATATGGACAAGATAATGAGTGCATTTCTTATCAAGCATTGTAGCCTCTTCCTTTGTTTCCCCTTGCCATCCCATCCTTCCCCCCCCAGCCCCCCACCCAACCCTCCTTTACCCCCCTACCAAAGTTGTAAGGTTCATTTTCTACATAACAACTTGTATGTCTCATTGTTGCATTGGGTCCACCTGTATCCCTATTTTATTGAGACCAACACATCATTGTGCATAATGATCACCTTTGGCTTAAGATTTGGTGAACACACACATATCTCTAATCTTGAAAGTATGCATGTTGGAAGGCCTGGAAACTGGATTTGGGGGACTTTCATGGCAAAGGAGAAGTTTTGTGGTTCAAGGAAGTAAATCTAAATTACACTTTTGGTAGAGATGGGTGTCAGAGTGGATGAATCAGAAGTTCTGGCAAGGGACTCTGGGCAGCTGAAAAATTCTAAGAGGCCTGAAGTCAGGCCAAGGAGAGTCAACTGGGCCAATATATCTTTACTTTGTACCTGGGATTTCTCTGGGTGACTTGGGTATTAAAAGTCACTGAACTGTGGGTAAGCTGGTAAGAAAACTTAGATCTCATCCCACCACACGCATGTGTGCACACCCACACTTATCCACCCCACCCTATTTATTATGACTTCTAACTCCATCTTTTTGGGAACATCTAATCTTTTTGTTTCTCCATTTCTTCATATATGCAATGGCTATTTACCCCGGTTTACAAGGCTGTGTTAAGAATAAAGGGAAATAATATACATAAATTCTAGAAAGAATGAAGAGCTTTAAAGCACATACATTAGAAAAAAAATCTCCCCTTGCTTTTATTTTCCCTTTCCATCTATTTTTCTTTGCATTACATACATTTTTTACCATCTTTTGCACAATATTAAATTTCTATGCTTTATTTTAAGTTGCCTTCTATTCACTCTGAAATATGGTGTGAAATAAATATTAATAGATACAAAAAACTTTTAATGGATTGTTATGATTACTGTTGTCTTAGGGAAATATATTGGAGGAATTATTTGTGGAATGTTTTATAGACAGAATAGATTACAGAAGATATTATAGAGAGAATATATTGTATTATTGGCCTAGGCAGCCACAAAAACACTTTGAAAGTCCCACTTTCTCTAAGTTGGAAACGCCTTGTCTCATACCCAGCTCAACAGCACTTGCTGTATACACAGGATGTGCATACCTTCCTGATCAGCATCATGGAAACCATCACCTTGCTATTGAAATGAGGTGTGCCAATGAGTTGGAGTGCAGCCCAATGTGTCGTTCCTTAAGTTCCTTATTTTGAAATTGCTGTAGCTCTTCCCAAGCCATTACTTGTGCTCTCTATTCTGATGAGAACTTCCTACAGTGTGGTCACCCTGATGCTCTTCTGCACGTGGCTAAATGGCACACAGGAAATCAGCAGGGGTTCACCAAATGTCTGAATTTACCAAGCATCCAGTATCCAAGTCCCTACTGAGCCTTGAGCTAGTAATACAATCTCCTGAGACACAGTTACTTCATCTATAAAGCAAGGAAAACATTAGCAGCTACCAAACACTAATAATAATAAATGTATTCAGTTGTACAGCTCTAATCTCATAGCTTAGCTCATATGGTTGATAATAAACTATTTTCCACCCACATCCTTTCATTTGAGTACAAGTGTAACTCAAGCTTTGAACAGAAAGAAATGTTTGGTGTTAAAGGAAAAGGGAAATTAAAAATAATTTCTATCTTATAATACCTGTCATTTCTTTTTTTTCTTCTTCTTCAGTTGTGGGGCTTAAACTCTGGGCTTGGACACTGTCCCTGTGCTCTTCAGCTCAAGGCGAGTGCTCTACCACTTGAGCCACAGTGCCACTTCCGATTTTCTGGTGGTTTATTGGAAATAAGAGTCTCACAGACTTTCCTGCCCAGGCTGGCTTTGAACCCTGATCCTCAGATCTCAGTCTCTTGAGTAGCTAGGATTACAGGCGTGAGTCACTGGCCCATGGCTCATTTGTTTTCTGAATGTATAAATTAAATATTTTTCATTGACTTTCCAGGCAAATAAAACTACAATTTTATCATACCATAATTTTATCATACCCAAAAGATGGGGGAGTCTTCTTGTATCTGGCTTTGTAAAGATGTCAGGACTAAACTATCTGTTTCTCACTCTAATCAGGATTCAGGCCCAGTTTGTAAAGCACAATCATGTGCTGACTGTGAACCCAACAGTTGGCAAGCTAAGTGGGGCATCAATAAGATTTTATTAAGGAGAACTGTGTTTTCCTTGCCGCCAGCTTATTACCATATTCAATCCCACAGATCACAAGGGACCTGCACCTTGCACTTAGTTCTTGCCTTTATTACACTATTTTTCATTCACTTCTGAGGGATGGAAGTGTTTCTACTTCAATTTACCAAGACTCATTTTACAGGAGACATAGGATAAAAGCTGGACTACATTTTAAGGGATATTCTCACATACATTTAATCAGAATTGTCACACATGGTGGCATCATAGTTCCTGGAATTGAACTAGACATTCAAACTTTGGGAATCAACAGTATCAGATCTCCAAAGAGTAAGAGACAAATTCAGGTATTATGTACTGTTTGTTATGTATTGCCATGTTTGCTTGTATGTGGCTGATCTGCTCTATACCAAGACCTTCAATGAACTTTGCTCCAACCCACCTCTCCTATCTTTTCCTGCCCCACTCTGTCTTCAACATCTGATCTGCCTGTTCACTAGATTAACCAAAGCTACTCTTGTCTCAGTACTTGCTATTACTTCTGCTTAGAATAATTCTTGGTGTGGTGTGTTCCTTCTATCATACACGATGTCAGCCACAAACCCACTTCCTAAGAGATGCATTTTTCTGTCATTCCCTGAAATAGCACACTTGAGCCTTTTTTTATGGCATCCCTCTCTTCGTTGCCTCTGTAGTACTTACCACTACATCTCAATGTTCTTAGACTGTGGAGGTGGCTAAGTGACAACATGGAGAGGCCAACATGTTTGAAATAAAAGTTTAGAACTTACATTTCCCAAGAGAAGGAGGCATGCCACTCAGGGCTGCAGAGAAATCACCAGATCTTTGTAGAAGGCAGATTCAGGAGCACAAAGAAAGTCCAGGCCAGAGCTTTTATGGAGATTTTGTGGAAAAGGAAAAGTAAGGCAAGAATAACATTGCAGGATCAGCTTGTTTTAATAATTCTGAAGGCAATGACTGGTTAGACTCTGGATATCTGGTACTTGGTCCTGGAAAGATTTAAGGCAGGGGAAATAAAGGTGTAGTTTTGAGAGTAAGATTAAGGAGATGGCGAGAACATCCATGGTTCACTGGTGTGTGAAATTATTCTTCCGAACCCTCTGCTGTCACTAGGAATTAGCTAGCTAGACTTTTCAGCAAATAATATTATTAAGACTTTTAAAATACTATATGGGGGCTGGGAAGGTGGCTCAGTGGTAGAGCGCTTGCCTTGCATGCCTGAGGCCCTGGGTTCGATTCCTCAGCACCACATAAGCAAAAAGAAAAAAGCCGGAAGTGGCGCTGTGGCTCAAGTGGTAGAGCGCTAGCTAGCCTTGAGCTGAAGAGTTGAGGGACAGCGCCCAGGCCCAGAGTTCAGGCCTCCACGACCGGACCCCCCCCCAAAATAAATAAATAAATAAATAAAAATAAAATACTATATGGTACAGAAAGTTAGACCATGACAAAATGCATACCATCTGAAGTTAGTTAATTAAATTATTATCACAGGCTCACAGGAAGCAAGCCCATGAAGGTAGGGACCATCTCCTATTGTTCTTTACTTATATTGTCGATGCTGATTAAGTATTTGTGGCATGAAGAAAACAGAACAATGTGATTTTCATCTTCCTAGCTCACCTCATCCTTATTCTTTGCCCAACATGGTGAGGATTACAGAATAATGATCATTAAAAAAGGATTGTTGAATTAAATTGAGCTAGGAATGATAATATACACCTTAACTCATATAGTTTAAAATAGGCTTAGGAAACTTATTCATTTGTGATAAGTAAAGTAGGTAGCAGTTTATGATTATGAATTTTTAGTGGGAAATAGATTCAAACCATGTTCCTCAACTAAAGCTTAGCAATGGCATCTTCAAATACAAAGGGTAAGATATCACAGGCTATATTATATCTGTCTCTGTGTTTGCCATGTATTTGAACTGACCCTTTTCAATCGTAAGGATAGAAATATCTTTGTAGTTTCCCACAGGTTCCATATTTTCTACAATGAGCATGCATGACTTTTAAAATAAGAAAAAAAATCATTCACAAAGAAATTAGCATTTTGGTTACATTTGATTCTGGCTTCCACATTACAATATGGCAATAGATTAATAGAACTATCAAAGCAGACTAAATTCTGCAGCATCCACCCCCTACCTTCCAGTTCCTTCTTTATTTATTCATGTCTCAGAAGAAATGTGGATTCCTAAATTATCTTCCATAAAATCTATTCAGAGTTTTGATTAAGGCTTACAAGAGTATAGCACGTTACCATGTCATGCAAGTACAGAAAATAACCTGGTATATTCTCCATGTCCCTTTACCAGTGTCAGCCCTGCCAACGTTTCTTACTGACGTCTCAGAACTGACATTACCCTTTCATTGATGTCACTGAATCAGGAAGCTGAAAAGCTGTTGCAAAATGACTGTTTCTATTGCAAAGGTTTAAAACTTTTGAGATTGAAAGGTTAAAGTTAAAAATATGTATTTTAATTTGAACAACAGATGGCCTTGGAGTGACTACAAGGCTGAATTAACTCTCGAGGTTCTATGGCTGTTTGTGGAAGGGGGGGGGAAATAAAAAAGACAACCAAAACCCTTAAAAAGCCCACACTGGAACATACTGCTCAAGTGCTAGTGACATCAGCAGAATCTCTCTCTGAATTAGAGTCCTGAATTTGTCTTCAGAGCATCTGTTAGCGTGCAGATAGGATAATCTTCTATGAAATTATATTGCACATTTTCACTAATGACTGTTTCCCATTATGTTATCCTCAGTCTCATAGATGTTCTACCTTCTGATACCTCCTGAGCTACAGAAGCCCCTAAAATAACAGAAAGAACCTGCTTGAAAATCCACAGTAGATCTATCCTTTGAGAAAATGTGCCCTATCTGATTGAGAGTGATGGAGAAAAGATTTAGATGGATACTTATTTGTAGACGGTTTGTTAAGAAGATTTACTTCTGAGAAATACATCAATTAGGAAACTAGGAAGTCAGAATTGGGCAGGAGGAGGCATCCTACAAGGCAGTTTCACCTCAGACTTCAGCCATTCTCTGGGGTTCTCTCTTGCTAAGATCAGAATTCTCCCAAACTTAATCACAGAAGCAAAGTCTTGGTATCCCAATGGGAGCTGCCATTGGACATAAGCTGATTCCCTGAGAGACAATATTTTCTTTATGTTAAAAATGTTTTATTGTTAATATAAAGGTGATGTATTCCTTTTTGGACAATATTACCCCTTCCCTAGCTCTCTCTCAGTTTTTCCCTCCCATCCCACTCATAAGTTGCATAGTTCATTTTCAACATAGTCTCTACTGAGTTATTGTTCACCCCCTTGTCCCCCCATTTCTATGCCTCCCTACACTCTCAATGACACATAAACAAACATACAGAACAAAAAGAAAAGAAAACAAAAACAGAAAAAAAAGAAAAGAACACTCAAAATGAACTATACAACCTGTGGGGAGGGGGGTTGGAAGAGAAAAACTGGGAGAAAACAAGAGATGAGGTGATACTGTTAAAAGAAATATACTCACTACCTGACTTATGTAACTGTCACCCCTCTGTACATCAACTTTATAATAACAATTTAAACAAGAAAAAAAAGCCTATTGTTTTCATTTCCTGTTCATTTTGATAAGTATTGTATGATCAGATGCACATAGACATTGTAACTTTCTGTTCTTCTCCTAAGAGTATTCTCCTTTAGTCTCACTGTGTATGAATGCCTAGAGACCTGTATAATTTATTATGTCCCATTCTTTTAGCTCTAGATTCCACATAGGAGAGAAAACATGTGTTGTTTGTCTATGAGAGACAATATTGTAGTCCTTAATGGAGTTCCCTCTGGCTGAAGACCATTGTTAGTTACTCAGCCAAATATTCCCACTAGATGCAGGATGAGCATTAGGATCATGATGAGAGGATGTTGATGAAGTCCTCTGCTATCTGCTCCATCACTGTCCACCCAGAATCTAGCAATTGGGTCACCAAGATCTCTGGAATTCCTTGTAGCTCTTCAATTCATGCCTTCCCTCTTAGCCCTGGCCTACCTTCTTTCTGGAACCATGACATCTCAGCTACCCAGAACAGTCAGGGATTCATTCAAGTATTTACAATTTGGAAAACAGTCTCATGGAGAAGACAAGTCCCTTGCTTCAAGGATAAGAAGCATAAGAAGAAGAGGGACTATCGTGTGGTGGAAAGGGAATAGTGATGAGTTCAGAGAACTGAAAATGGCTCAGAGTTAAACAGGGAAAATGGTGGGAAAAGAGCAAAAGACATTATGAAGGGAATTGTGCCCTGTACTACTGAGTTTCAGATTTGTTTTGGTGTCATTTTATCATTCTACTATTTCTTTTTCTTTTTATTGTGAAAATACCGTACATAGGGGTTACAATTACATGGGCAAGATAATGAGTACATTTCTTATCAAGCATTGCAGCCTCTTCCTTTGTTTCCCCTTTCAATCTACCCTCCTCCCGCCCCGCCAAAGTTGTAAAATTCATTTTTTGACATAACGACTTGTATATCTCATTGTTGTAGTGGGTCTACCTGTATCCCTATTTAAAAGATTTGTTTTTTCCCTTCCCCTCCACAAATTATACCAACATCAAATACAGTGAAAGCAGGGGTTATACCGTGGGGGAAGGACATACAAAGCAAAAAAGAAATCATCTTACAAATATGTTAGAAACAATCGCATGAAAGAAAAAAACATTTGAATACTTATCTTGGGTTCATTTCATCTAACATCAACTTATCTGACCTTTTCTGCTTGTTTCAGACATATACTAGGAAATTATATTAAGTGAAGTAAGCCAGACCCAAAGAAACATAGGTCCCATGATTTCCCTCATTCTACTATTTCTAAGGCAGAATACTCTGGTGTCAGACTTGACTTGTCTCCACTCAGACCACACATCCTGTCTGTTTTCGAATCCCAATAGCGCTGCCAAATCCAGTCCCCCCCTTTTTTTCCGGTTGTAGGGCCTGAACTCTGGGCCTGGGTGCTGTCCCTCAGCTCTTCAGCTCAAGGCTAGTGCTTGAGCCACAGTGCCACTTCTGGCTTTTTCTGCTTATGTGGTGCTTAGGAATTGAACCCAGGGCCTCATGCATACAAAGCAAGCACTGTACTACTGAGCTACCTTCCCAGCCTGATCCAGTCCTTTTTTATCACCTCCACTGCCCCCACTCTGTACAGCTTTCTAAAATTTATTTAATCATTACCTTCACTTTAAATAAATATAGTTCTGTGTGCTAAAATAAGGAAGCTTTGAAAAGTTTTGGGATATATTTTCCCAGCGACAATAACCTCTGCTTTTGTTATCCTACACCTATTTTTTATTTTTTTCTTGTTTCTTTTCTATTAGTGAGCTTTCAGCTTTCAGTGAGTCTGACTTCTTCAATTTATCCAACTAAACAGGAGGCAGTAGCATTGGCCTAATGCATCACAATATTGGAAAGTCAAAAGAGTGTCTGTTCAACTAGAAAGAACAGAGAGGAAGTTAGAAGACCTGAATTCTAGTACAATATAATCAAATAATAGGTCATTAGATTGTAACAGTAATAAGATAGTACTAAGCTACAAAATAGCCAATTATAAACTGATTTGGGGGATAAGAAGAAAACTGAGCTGTGGAGTTGTTCTTTTACTTGACTGTCTTAGAGTATAACGGATTACTTATTAACAAGAAATGGCAAACCCATTATTCAATCAGATGGCTACCATAAAAAAAAGAGTTACATATATGATAGGTTGTTGTCTGTAGGAACAGTGGGTGAGAGATAGACCAACTCAGAGTCAAGTTGAATTTTTAGAATTTATATGCTATCTAAATTTTCTGAGCTTCCGTGTTCCTGTTTGTAAAATGGAGACTATAGCAGTCATACCCAATCAATGGGCTATTGTGAGATCTCCTAGTATGTGGCATAAGCAAGTATTTAGTAAACTCTTGCTTTATTTATGGACCAAATGGGTTCTCTCAAAATTCAGATATTAAAATCCTATCCCCCAACAAGATGATAGTACTTGGAAATAGGGCCTCTGAGATACGATCAGGTTATGAGGGTAAAGCCCATTATGACTGTGATTTATGTCCTTATCAGGGGTTAATAACGCCAGTCTCTCACCGAGTGAGGATATGGCAAGAAGGCCTCATATACGTCAGAAAGCAAGCCCTCATCAGACAACAAATAGACCTTGATCTTAGGCTTCCTAGCCCCGAGAACGAGGAGCAATGATTTTTCTGTTGCTTATAAGCTTCTTAATTTACAGTACTTTGTTATGATAGACCCAACAGGCTGAGACATTATTATTACAGTACAACCAGAGTGAATGGGCCTTTTCCTGTGACACTACATGTAGGTAGCTTTGGGGACCATTCATGCAGATGATTGAAAAGTTCCAGGGTAGCAAGTGGAACGTTACACGGTTGTCTAGTCCTGGAATTAACAGAAAGATGATGTCACCAAGGATGTCTATAAACATATATCCAAAATCAGAATGTGCAGAGAAGCCAGTCATCCTACCCAGCAAGGATAAAGTCCCAGAGTGGCCTGGATATCTTGCTGTCCTAACCGGAAAGCTCTTAGCCTGGGCTGTTGCCAGAATGGGCATGAGTGGTGCCTTTTTTGGCAGAACATTATCTAGATTGGATTACATGGCTGTAAATTGATCTGCTCATCTTTATGTGCTGTCAAGCATCGGAGTTCAAACAATTGGACTATTTAAATAGAATTAGCAATTTGGCCCCTTCCTCTCATTTTCAGGATCCCATTCAGAATCCTTTGGGGAAGTACTAGAATATAAAGATGCCTTGCATTTTCAGGCAATCACAGCTATGCGAGATCCATCGGACTACCTCCTAGAACTACCTGTGAATACACAAATGTGCCCAAGAAATGTGCTCAAAGTGAAAGGAGTAGAATTGTGGACAGAGAGGTTATTTAATAAGGCAAGTATTTTTTAATGGAGAGCCTTATGATATGCTTATAAATCAACCATCGATTTGAATGCAAAGAAGAGGTTATAACAAATGACCATTTTGTCAAATATTCTGAGGCAGAATTTTATAATTATATAGTAGTTAAAGGATTGGAATGAAGGTTGTGGAATTTTCCAGATCTGTCTTTCAAACCCAGATCTTTCACTTTCGAGATCTTGATGAACTGACTTAACATTTCTATATCTTATTGGCTTCCTCTTATTTTTTTATTTTATTTTTTTGTCGGTCATGGAGCTTGAACTCTAGGCCCGGGCACTGTCCCTGAGCTTTTCTGCTCAAAGCTAGTGCTCTACTACTTTATGGCTTCCTCTTTTTAAAATGGAAAAAAAATCACCTACCTGTGAAAAATGAATTAAGCAAATTTATTTATTCACAAATATTCACTCCCCTAATGAGCTAATTCATTGAGATATTATAGGAAGCCCATAATAGTTACAAATAGAATGTTGTAGGTTTCCTCTTCCAGAATTTCTCCACTAGGTGCTGCTTTACAGTACAACTCAAACTCAGGCCAAATTCTCAAGTTCTGTTATAGATAAATAGCCCTGAAAAAGTCACCGAACCCATTCTGTAAGTATGACAAAGTCCCAGTTCTCTGCAATTGGTGGATGAATACACAACGAATGCATTAATGGCAGAAATCTCTAAAGGATATTGTCAAACCCAGATCAGAACAATTTTTCATTGAAATCCATTAAATATATTTGTAATAATTCTTGACAATCTTTTAGATAATATTGTTTGATTTTAGTGCTATTATATCAAAATTAATGTTCTAACCTAAAGAATGTAAGTGAAGGGGCTCACACTGAACTGACAAAAAGGGCAATATTGTAGTCTTTGGTAGGTTCACTTCTAAACATCATAATCTCTATGTGGATATTTTTATTTTTTAATTAGATGGTAATTTTTTGATGAATGGTTTTTTTAGTTTTAATTTATTTATCTCTTCAATTTGTGTGCATATTTTGTGTCTTATTTCAGAGACATTCTCCTTTAGAGCTAAGCTAAAATACATCCTTCTTTCATTTTGAAAAGGGTTTTTTGTTTTTTTTTTTTTTACTTTTTGCCCCTCTCAGAGGTCATCAGGATATCAGTGGTTTATATTTTGCATATGATGTGAGTCTGAAATAAAATTTCATTTTTCTTCATGTAATTAAACATGACTTCAACCTAAGTTTTGTTACCCTAGTAACTACTTTTTTATTGTTTTTACCCACAATTACTATTAGAGATAGGGATAAGGCTTATGCTTAGGAATTTGCAGAGAAAGGAATTCTCCCCCTATTGTTCCTCCTTCTCTGTCCTATTCAGAGTCAAACCTGAGACAGACTAAGACTCCCAGTGGCATGAGCCACTGGTGCCCCTCTCCCTTTTCTTTAATGAGAATGACAACCTTTGAATATCTAATATTCTTTTAAAAATATTACTATAAAGGTGATGTACAGAGGGGTTACCATTACATAAAGAGTATAAAAATACATTTCTTTTTGGACAATGTATAAAGAATATAAAGAGTATATATCTTTCTTTTATTTCTTTTTCTTATTTTTATTTTTTATTGTGAAAATACTGTACAGAGGGGTTGCAATTACATTGTAGCCTCCTCCTTTGTAAAGAGTATACTTCTTTTTGGACAGTGTCACTCCTTCCTTCCTTCCTTCCTTCCTTCCTTCCTTCCTTTCTTCCTTCCTTCCCTCTCTCACAGTTTTTCCCTCAGGTCCATACCTACAAGTTGTATAGTTCATTTTCAACATAATGTCTAGAGTGTGGTACTGCTGCATTTGTTTGTCCTTTGTCCCTCCAGAGTATTCTTTTTATTCTGTGGGGTTTTTTTTTTCTTGTTTTTTGTCGGTCATGGGGTTTGGACTCTGGGCCTGGGCGTTGTCCCTCAGCTCTTCAGCTCAAGTCTATCACTGTACCACTTGAGCTACAGTGCCACTTCCAGTTTTCTGGTGGTTAATTGGAGATAAGAGTTTCATGGCCTTTCCTGCCTGGGCTGGCTTTGAAACCCAATCCTCAGATCTCAGCTAGGATTATAGGCGTGAGCCACCAGCACTGGCCTTGTAGTTTTTGCTTTTATCTTCTCGGTCTGCTTTTCTTCCTACCAACTTCCCACCTTTATGCCATCAGGGATAAGGCATTACAGTACCATATTATTAGTCCTTATTGTTAATTCTAGCCCCAAGGGGTATTTACTAGGGGCATTAAGTTTGAAACTAATGATAACTAGTGAAATTTGTTTTAAAATCTTTAGTTCAAATTTTTATGTATTTTGTGCCATAAAGAGTCTGTAACAACCTAGTGTCCATGTTGTTGAAATAGAAGTTATTGGTTTTGTTATATTTAATTCTATGATCTGATTGAAATTAATTTTGATACCTTAAAAATGGTATGGTAGGAATATTGCTTTATTGTCTATCGTCATTCTAACATAATCCTTGTACTGATGAATTCACAGAACATATTTTAGAATGAAAATGATCGTCGGTTGGTTAGAAAAATGAATATTAAGCATGAATAAGACACAGTCTCTGACTTGAAAGATCTTCCAATCTAATGGACAAATGACCCTGTTATTGCCATTTTGCCTTTGTGCAGTAGATGTGGCCAGCTTCTTGCGTCACCAGGGCTGTTCATAGTGGAGATACCGCCATCTTTTTCTAGTTCAAAATATTTACAGAAATATGTGTACTGCTGGGAGTATAATAGAGAATGAATTAACATTTTAAAATGTTCATTGTTGTGTTACTATATATATATACAGTAGATGAGTTTCAGAAATATATTAAATTTAAATCATATTTAGTTTCCTTGGCAAGTTTTCTGTTTAAAGGGATTTTGCTTCAGAGTTCTTAAGAAATCATTTTGCAAAGTAATTTCTAATTTTCCTATCATTCACAAAAGAGTCTGCATTTACTAGTCATCTTAATGCAAGGCATACTGGGGCGATTCAGAATCCTTTCTAATAGAGGAAAGAAATATAAAGAGACTAAAAATTTAAAAGCAAATCAATGTGTATTTTTAAACATTCACTTGTTGGAATACAGACGTAAAGGCATTTCTTAAGGCATTTACATGAATCTAATTTGCTTGCTTGTACACGAGAGGCAACATTTTGGGTGAGGTTTTTTTTTTTTCAAAAGCTAATTTTTAAGCTTTGTAGAACAAGTGCCAAGTGGTATTTTAACAGCACACATTTAAAAAAAGAAGAACGTGCAGCTTCGCCTGGAGTACAGATGGAGCCTGTGTCAATTGAAGGCATTTTGCCTAAGGACACAGAGAAAATCACTTTTTCATAAAGACCATAAACTCTACTCTTCTGTTTCTGTTCATTTCAGTTTGTGGAAGATGGGAAGAAGCCAAAGAAGGGGGCTCCATCATTCAGTTGTTTGAATAATCTCATTGCTTGACTTTTATTATCAATTATGCTGTAAATTTTTTTCATCCTCAGTACCTTTTTAGTTTTTTTTTAGCTTTATTGATTTCTTTCTATTGTTTATAGAAAAGGACATATTTCTATTCTATCTTTACATCTAGGTATCTGTTCTATCTTACATCTCTCTTTATATCTTGCATATCGCTTCACTTTGGCCCCCTATAGTATACAAGATATTAAAAATAGCCAAGTGTTGGTGTTTCCATGCCTATAATCAGTTACTTAGGTAATTGGGATCTGAAAATCAAGGTTCAAAGCCAGCTTGGAAGGAAAGTATATGAGACTCTTAGGTCCAATTAACCACCAAAAAACCAGAAGTGGAGCTGGGGCTCAATTAGTAGACCACTAGCCATGAGTAAAAGAAAAAGCTCAGAGACAGTGCCCAGATGCTGCGTTCAAGCTCCAGTACCAGCACAAAAGAATAAAATATTACTCACTAGACACTATGTTGGAAATGAACTAGACAACTTGGTGGGTGGGGAAGGAGAGGGGGCCGAAAGCTGGAAGAAAATGAGGGAGAGGGCGACACTGTTCAGAAAGATATGTACTCATTACCTATGTAACTGTAACCCTTCTGTACATCACCTTTCCAAAAAATAAAAAGAATAAAATACGGTAACAGTAACTAATTTTCAGTGCTAGGCATTGTACAAAGGAGAATATCTTTTGATTTAAACTACAAAACAGAAATACAGAACAAGAGAGTATTGGATAGGTATGAGTCAGAGCCAAGATCTAAGCATGTACTATGGCTTTAGACACTTTACCACCTATAGCACATGTGAAACTCATGGCAAGAAACTGATAGACAATATGGAATGTCATTTATGTGTGTTATGTATTATTATGTGTAAAACCTGTAATACAGCGAGCTCATGTGTCAGCATCCTGTTTTGTCAGAATAAATTTCTCTCTGTTAAAATGGCTGAAAAGACAGACTCCTCACCGTTCATACTAGTAAGAAGTGATGTAAGCATTCTTCTTCTTTAAATTTTTGGATTTAATTATGCAGGTAGCAGTTTTTTAGTCGTATTTCTTTTGCACAAGCAATAATACTGGAGCAACAAGTGGCTACTTGTAGCGTCTTTGGTTTTAATACTGAAGTTGATATTAGCCTTTTAGATGAAAATCTTTTTTTTATTTTCTTCTCGTGTCTTCAAATAGTTGAGACAAAATGAATTCTTCCTGGCAAGAATTTCTCATTAATGTTCTGTTTTTAAAGATTAGCTCATTTTTGTCTCTCCTTGACGTCATCAAGGGATGATGTGGGAGGCCAAGCTACAGAAATCCCTCACAAAGGACCTGTTAACCACCCCCCAATTCCAAAATAAAACCCTGACATTTACTGATCATGTGACTAGAGTATAGCAATTGAATCAGGTCTTCATTCATCAGAGACCTGGATAGCTTTTTCTATGATTCATTGCCTCTGTCTCCTGTGACAAAATCATCATAGTCTGGTTCTATATCCTTATTTAGAAAGGCCACAGTTCTTCAGCCTTACCCCACTTGCCTCAAAGGAAGAAAGATTATCACCAGGAATCTACAAAGAAACTTCTTTCCTGAGGAAACCCCAACCAAACCTTATTTAGAAAGGCCACAGTTCTTCAGCCTTACCCCACTTGCCTCAAAGGAAGAAAGATTATCACCAGGAATCTACAAAGAAACTTCTTTCCTGAGGAAACCCCAACCAAAAACTCGTTTCCTGAACCTCACCTTACCCACTCCATAAGGTGAAGCTCTCACTATATCCTGTCAGTTAAAAATGCTCAACACGCTTGCCTCATCCACAATTTTACTTTTTTATTTTTGTCATTTTCCTCCCTATTCTAGAAAACACCATATTTCTTCTTACCTCCACAACTTTTTAAAACACTGTTTCCTTCCATCTGGATATCCTTCTTTTCATAGACCTAGATAACTAAATAACATTCTATATCATGCACTTTTGCATACTTATGCCTTTTTCAGTGAATTACAACTGAAATATGCACATAAATCCACATTGCCTTCATCAGATTATCCACTAATCATGGTTTATGGGGTTTTTCATGATTAATAAACAGGTGTTCATGTAACTTACCAGCCTCATGTCTTGCTTGCTCTGTCCACCATACAAATGCTTCAGGCTTGTTCCTGTTTAGTACATAGAATCCATACACAAATCCTCCATCTGAAAATGCCCTTTGCTAATTTCTTTTCTGGGATTAACTCTACTTATCCTTAGGTGTATCCTCAAAGGTCATTTCTTTACAAGAACTTATTCTGATTGTCAAAAGATTTGGTCCTTGTGCTATTTGCTTTTATAGGGCCCTTTTCTTCAATAAAATTTATTTCAGTTGTATTTAGCTACCTGATTATCTCTCCAAGGCCTATTGCTTCCTAAGGACTTGACATTGTAACTGGTCCTAGTGTATGTTCCGTTCTATTATATATATATAACACACACACACACACACATATATATAATACATAATTGAACATTGGTTTTTCTCTTTGGATGAATAATATACCTAAATCTTTTTATTATTTTGCTGGTCTTGGGGCTTGAACTGTGGGCCTGGGCGCTGTCCCTCATCTCTTCAGTTCAAGGCTAGCACTCTACCACTTGAGTCACAATGCCACTTCTAGCTTTTTCTGCTTCTGTGGAATCTAACCTAGGGCCTCATACATGCAAGGCAAGCGCTCTACCACTGAGCCACCTTCCAGCCTCCCTAAATCATTTTTATTAGAGTTAGAATTCCTCCTTGAAGTAAACTACTTCCTCTAGAGCTTTGAAGGGAACTTTATCTGTAGCTGTTCTGTTGTTTATTCTTCTTGTCCTTTCTGTCTCACCTACCTTAACAAGTGAGTTAGTTGTTCCTGTTAGGTAATATTTAGCAAGAAACTCTTCCTTGCTCATTTGTGTTCTGCCTAGATTCTAGAGCTTTAGTTCCTCAAAGATAACATATAAAAGGAAAGAAAAGCACTATATGAGCATTTTTTGGTATTCTTGAGCTTTTACAAACACTATTCCAGATAAATACAGTGGTATATCATATAGAATTTCAGTCAATGCTAAGGTGCATATGCCACAGTAATCTCATAAAGTTATTTTTGTAGTGACATCATAGCTATATTAGTTTTTATTACTGTGACAAAATACCTGGGGGGGGGGAAACCTCAGCATAAGGGTGGACAGATTTACTGTGGCTTCATGGCTGTGGCCTAGAAACAGGCAAGTCATTCTGATGTGTAGCATGTGACGAAAAGGAAGAAGGAGAGGAAAGAGGAGAGAGAGAAAGGAGAAGGGGAGAGAGAGGGAGAGGGAGAGGATGAAAAATGCCTTTCAGGGACTGAGAAGGTAGCTTAGTGGTAGAGTGCTTGCCTAGCATGCATGAAGCCCTGGGCTCCATTCCCCAGTACCACATAAACAAAAAAGGCCAGAAATGCTGCTATGGCTCAAGTGGTAGAGTGCTAGCCTTGAACAAAAGAAGCTCAGGGACAGTGTCCAGGCACTGAATTCATGCACCAGGACTGGCAAAAAAAAAAAAGCCCTTCAGAAGCATTTTGCCCTCCAAGAGAAGCCTCACCTCCTAATAGCCCATTCAGTTATGAACTCATTGATAATTAATCTATTGATGACATTAGCATCTTTATGAACCAATCACTTACCAATAACACCATTAGCTTGAGAAAATACCTTCAACACGTGAGCCTTTTGGATGGTTGCTTAATATCTAGACCATAATGGTGGTCCTTGTAGTTTATATAAATACATAAGCTACGGTGTTTAGAAAAGTGACAAAAATCACCTATGGAGGCATTTCTCAGGATGCATCCCTGGTATTAAACTACATATGTATGTAAATACACAGAAAAGTTATTCTTATAGTATCAGATGAAAAATCCAATTAGCCAAGTAGACTCTACCATTCTTGGTCATTCTTTCTGTATCTGTTGAGATTTAGTGATTTACAATCTCAACATTACTTAAACGAAGACTACAGAGTTTTAGAATAACTTTTGGAGAAACTTAATTTCAGACCTATTCTCAAGGATCATCTATTGACTTAAATAGTACATTTTTCAGTTCAAAAATGGGGAAATAGGTATGATTTACATAACCCCACTCTCTCTAGAACAATGAAATATTCAAACCTTGGCTTCTCAGTATGGTAATATACAACAGGATGGCTATGGAGCACATGGAATATAAATAATGTATTTTTATTTAACTTTAAAATTTACAATCACATGATTAATGGCTACCACATTTCATAGCACAACTTTACCCACTCAACGTGAGGGAAAATAGGCTTCCAGATTTGTAAAAGAAGACCTGAAAATGACTGTTGATTTTCTCATTTTGGTGTGTGGACAATTCAAAAGTGGGTACTTGTTTCCAATAGAATGTCATGTCTGTGTGGAACATTCCATTCCCTAAAAGCTAACCATTGCCTCATCTCAAACACAGAAAGACAGACTTCTTTAAAAAAATGTGTTAGACATGTTTATACAGATATGCTGGCTTTCTTCTCTCTCTTAAGTTTCAGGTGCAGGAATGTTTAAAAGATTCCAAATCATACCAATAATATGATTAGGTCTGCTTGCTGAGTGTTTGTGGAAATATTGCATATCCACCCAACTCATCACCTGTTAAGTCACATCTTTGTTTAATTTTCAAGAATGAAATGATTCACAGTCATTTCATTCATGGGAAGTGCTGCCAGTTCATTTCTGGGAGTTCAATCACCAGCTTCTGGAATTAAGATACAAGTATCTTATTATAAGTAGCCTATATGTAGGAGCTGTCATTCTGTTTTCTCCTTGTAGGGGTATCAGTACTTTCAAATTTGGTCTAATGAGTCAATTTCTGGAGGATTATTTGTTGGCATCATTTTTTATATTCCCCACAAGCTTTGCAATGAAAGGTTTGATCAAATTCAGAGTTAGTTTCATGTAGCATTGGTAGTGTCTTTCTATTTGTGGGGCCTACACTCTACCTTAACATCAGAGAAGTGTGTTTTTGAAAGGGAGATAAAGAGGTAGGCTGAGCAGAGAAGCTGGAAACTGATCTCTTCAAAGCCTTGATTTCATCATGCCCTTGCTAAATTGTGGCTGATCTTTGCTACACAAAGCCAATGTCTCAGCCTGCACTCAAAGTTGTTCTTCATAACCAAGGAAGCCAGACTTGTGAAGTGAACACCACAAAAATCTTTCCCTCTCATGTTAAATATTATATACATTAATTTTGTTGTAAATTAACATTAAGTAATCCAGAGCTAGAAAGTCAAAGGATATGCATTTTCTTTCTCATATGTAGGTCTTAGACACAAAATATAACCTCCCATGTAAACACAGAGAGAGACATATATAGATATGATTATGTTACCTCAAGGAGAGTATATGGAGAAATAAAGTCCATGGAGCAGGCCCTTTGAAGAGTTAACTGAAAGTTTATCAAAATGAGTTATCAGGAAGCAGAAAGATAGTTTGACTGGGTGGGGGGTGAAGGGCTTAATTGAATAGAGATGGATGAATGGAAAAGGGATCAGGGGACAAATACCATCAAAATACTCAGTGTAGTATGTAATAAAGGAATGAGAAACATGACATAATTCTGGGAAGGAAAAGTTGAATGGACTGCAAATTATGAAAGGGACTACTCTTACCAAGAAGCACTGGACATGTGAATTGTAAGCCCCTTGTACAACCATTTCAATATCAAGGAATAAAAATTGATATCAAAGGCAGATTTGAATTAAGAAGAGAAGAAAGGGGTGGGTAGGGGAGGAGGGGATGAGAATGTGGAAAGGGGTGACATTGATCAAGATACATTGTATTCATAAGCTGCTTTGCTACATGGTAACTCCTTTGTACAACTACTTGAATAATAATAAATAAAAATGAAATAACTTTTATAAAAGAATATAAGAATTCACTCTAAAGAAACAAATAGCTTTGGAGGCAAAGGGAAGACAAGCATGCAGCATGAGCACGACAGAAAAGGAGACTTCCTATGTTGAGTCCATATTGCTGTTTGGTCCTATGTTTAGGAGAGCAGAAGGGTTTCCTGCTCTAACTCAGGGGTATTCACTAGGCATTTATTAAGTAGCTACCGTATACAAAGAACTAGGCTAAGTGGTGCAAATGGATCCATTTTCACCCTTGGTGATTTTTAAAGCAAGTTAAAAAAATGCTCGAACATGCAGTAAAATGGACAGACTAATACAATAATCCTCTCTCTCTCTCTCTCTGTATATATATATATATATATATATATACATATATACACATATACATATATATCACCCTGCTTTAAAAACTAGCAAGCACTTCCCATGCTTTAATCTTTCATCTTTCATGCCATTATTGTTGTGAACGGTTTTTAAGCCAATAATAAACTTCATATCATTTCTCAACACACTGTTTTCTTTTACAACCATGCAATCAAGAATATTCCGTATTGTAGCATCCTCCAATTAATTTCCTTAGTATTTAGGAAGAGGAAGAAAACCAGTGGGACAGGGAAGCAGGACCAAAGGGAATAATAGATGGGTGGATATGATCTAGGTACCTTATACACATATATGAATAGGAATGTAAAGCATGAAATCACATGGAGACTTAGAATTATAAACTTCAAAATCATAGAAGTTTAATTCCTATACCTATAGTACATAGTTCAGTGCATGGTCTTCCAAAATAGACCTTGCACAAAACTCAGTCTCAACTGGCCAGTCTCTTATTGCAGTCTCCTGCCCCCACATAGGTGACATCCACATAGCCATCACTTACTGCCAGATCCCAATAGTCACCTCTGTCAGTTCCATTGCTTGGGTGGCTTAAGCTTTGCTTTCTCAGTGTATGTTAGACCAGTTCTTCCATGTTTTTCTCTCCCCAGATTTTTATTTTCCTTCTATTTCATTCTATATCATTTTTCTAATATCTGTGTCATTTGCTTTTTGCCCATGCAAATATACTTTACAAACTTGTAACTTGTCTATTTCTGACAATTCTTTATTCTGTGCCATTATGTCTCTCCTCTAGTTAAACACTCTGAGGGCCAGGATAGTGTTTTCTTCTTTTCTTGTGTCTATTCTATCCCCTCTTTTCCAGCACCTACCTACACAGAAATACCTGGCACAGAAGTAGACACACATTAGAGCCTTATGTAAATGCTACCTACTAATTTAACATTTCTTTATCACACTTCTTTTTTATTACTTTTTCACTAATTTAATAAATACTTGGAAATATTTGAATACCTCTTGTGCCTCATGAGGCACTGTGAGACAGGGTGTCTAGAGATTCTGTCCATATTGATCTTTTAAAAATTATTTATTTTTATTACAAAGATGTTGTACAGAGGGGTTACAGTTATATAAGTCAGATAAAAGAACATTTATTTTCAGAAAATGTCATCCTTTCTCTTACTCTCTCCCAGTTTTTCCCTCCCATGCCCAACCACAAGTCATATAGTTCATTTCAACATAGTGTCTAGTGAGTATCACTGCTGCCTTTGTTCACCTTTTGCCTCTCCATTTCTGTGTCTGTCATACTCTCACAAAGACAGATAAATGAGCAAACAAGACAAAAAGAAAAGAAAACAAAAACAAAAAAGAAAAAAACCTTGTTTCCATTTCCTAGAATTCATTTTTGTAAATATTCTTTTATATGGCACATCAACATTACGTCTCTATGGTCTTCCCCTAAGAGTATCCTGCTTTGGATCTACTCTGTGTAGATGGCTAGAGAGCTATATAGTTACTACATGGTTTTTTCACATCTTGTTTTATTGTAAAGATGCTGTACAGAGAGTGACAGTTACATGAATGAGGTAGTGAGTATATTTCTTGTTGAACATTGTTATCCCCTGCTTTGTTTTTCTCCAACTATTCCTTCCCTACCCCATCTCCCCCACTCTCTCCCCAACCCCCGCCACAAGAGTTGTAAACTTCATTTCCAACATAGTATCTTGTGAGTATCATTGTTGCAGTAGATCATCCTGTGTCCTTGTTTCAGCATTTTGTTATTCCCCTTTTTTTAAGTACTTGAAAACTCAAGGAGATTGCTGTCAACTCCTTTATCAATGTCGTGAATAAGGTGATTTTGTATATGACAAACACTTACTTACCACACTATATCATGATTGTTTGGGAATGTGCCAGTGCCTCATCCATCTGATGGAAGGGGAATGCTAAAAACAGAGATGATGGGGACGGAGTGCTAGAAACAGTGATTACCGATTTTTACCATTGTTAAACTAGGAACTCATTGGAGTAAGGTTTAATATAATTGATGCTCGCGAGATCAATGATCACTTTAAGACAGTGCACCTACCAATTGGATAAAATTGACTTTGTGCAACAAATAATTTGTTTTGCCAGTCTCAGCATTTAAACTCTGGTTCACTTGCTCGACTGGAACTTTGCCGTTTGAGCTATTTTTTTCAGACTGGCTTTTTGCTGATTGTTTTTTGGAAATAGAATCTCGAAGACTTCAACCTATGATCGTTTAGATTTTTACCTTCTGGGAAGCTAAGAGCATAGGCATAAGCCACTAGTACTCTGCTCCCACGAGTACTTTTGACTGACACCTTCGATGGGTTTGTTTAACAAATTAGGACACTTGAATCATTTATGTATGTAGGCCCAGTTCTCATGAAAATATGAAAGAAGCAGATAAAATTAGACCTAAGAATTAAATGGGGGGATTAAAAAGAACCGTTGACTACAAAATGATTTGATCTACTTGGGTATATTGTACAGCTTTCAAGTTCTTCAAGGTAAAGAAATATCCTAATAGTAGAATGTCAGGCAAGGTACAGAGTTATTTGGGGGCTTCTTTGTACTATTAAATTCACACTCAAGAGGCAGCTCTTTCTGGAAGCTCCATTACTGATCCTATTTCCCAATCTGGAACTAGAACAAGTCAGTTTCAAATCCTAGGAGCACAGAAAAGAAGCCTCCTGTGTTCATACTGTAGATAATTTTCTTCTACTCTTTATAATGGAGCTCATCAACCAGGTCAAGGCATGTGGAAGCTATGTTCCACACATCTGTCCCTGAATCTGGAGCTCAGGTATAAATCAAACACTTCCACATTGTCTTTCAAGAGAAGAGTTGATGTTCAGTGTTCTGAACGCTGACATCTTCTGATTCACAGGCCCAGCCAAAAGTAAGGCAATGTGTTACCCAATTGCCTTCCTCTCTGAACCAAAAAGGTATTGTTCTTTGCACTTTATTCATCTGACTGGAGACTGGCTTGTAATAACAACAACAATAATAATAAAATTCTCTTTGAAAGCTAAGAAAATTGGCATCGGTGATTTAACATAATTTAGTTAAAAGTTAAATTATTTAACTGCCATGAGCCACAGCTAATTTATTTAGAGAATTGTTACCATTCACTGTTCATTACGTTTTATCTTTTTGAATTTCCAGTGATGTAGCATGATGTGTTAGTAGAGAAAATATTATGATTTTAATTGCAATTTGGCATCTTCAAAGAATATTTCACACTGCTTAACATCTGCAGTCAACAGATGTTTAAACAACTCTCTCAATGATGAGAATTTGGCAAAATGCGTAATTGTGGGAACAGCTTAAAATTCTAAATATACTTCTAGGAATATGATACAGGCAGATGAATTACTACTAGTATGTGTTTTTCATTAAATATTAAAATATTATATATCTCACCCTCCTCGGGGATGACAGGTTACAGGGAAAGAACAAGAACAGCTTGGAGATGTTCTGCTTCTACCACACCAGTGTTTTGTACGCAGGCTTGCATCCATGGTCCCTACCCACAGAAATAGGGACCAGTTGTGAAATGTGGCTCTTTGTTGTGGTTTACTCCAGAGGCAAGCAGAAGCAAAGCTATGAGGCAAACGCCTTCTCACTTTTGCTTTTCCTTTTGCTGTCCTACTTTCTATAATTCAGATTCTCAGTACCCTTCATGAAGGCAGTCTTTAAGTCGTATGCCTCCAACTTGACTTCAGAGTAATTAATTAAGCCTCCAGTTAATTCAGGCAAAGATCTGCTCAGATCAGCATGTAGGTGGGTAGGTGGGTGTTGGGGGCGGGGAGACTATATGTGAGTGTGGATGATTAAACCATGGTTTAAGACATCCAGCGATAAACCTAAATTTTGTCTCACTTATAACTCTCAATAATTGACCCCTCTGGCTCTATGTTATAGCTGATAAGCTAAGGTTTAGTAGAGCATTACTTCCTGTTAGATTGCTGGACTGAAACTCAATGGAAACCTTCTTTTCACATTCCATTATCAGGGGGCTATAGCAGAACCAGTGAAGAGCCCTCACTTTTCTATTCTTTGTCAGTTGAGTGTTCATAGCCACAGAAATATAGGCTATCAGACTCTGGAAGAAATGTGAAGACACATTTCTACCTCAGGTCATGATGTCATTCCGCTTCCTGCCCTTCAGCAACTTAAAAATCCTATGAAAAAGAGAAGATTCATATCTTTAAATAATAGAATGACATGGATAAAGTGATGGTTATTTTGTGTGTCAACATGGCTAGGATATAGTGCCTTGTTGATTGAGCATATCCTAGTCTAAATATTGCTGTCCAAGTATATTTCTTAGACGTGATTAATATGTCAGTTGATGAGTAAAGAGATGGCTACATTATGGATAAGCTTAATCCAATCAGTCGAGGGCCTTTGCAACAAATACTAGGCCAGGCCGATGCCTTGTGACAATAATCTCAGCTACTCAAAAAGTGAAATTTAAGAGGATGGCGGTTCAAGGCCAACCAGTGTAAGAAGTTATGAAGACTCTGTTTCAACAAAGAAAGCAAGGCCTAGTGGTATGTACTTGTCATCCAGGTTTTAAGGGAAATATTAAAAGGAGAAATTTTTAGGCAGACCCAGACAAAAGAAAAAAAAAAACAAGCAAAGAAACATAGGGCCTTATCTCCAAAAAGCAACTAAAGTAAAAAGGGATAGGATTTGGCTCAAGTAGTGGAGCATCTGCCCAGTAAGCACAAGATCCAGAGTCCAACTCCAGCACTGAAAAAATAAAAGGTGGGGTATGGTTCATGAAGGAGATGTACAAAGACCAGTCCTGGGCTTGTACCACAGAAGAGACCATAAGGAGTCCTGGCTTAATGGCTGGTGGGAAAACAAAGACTGGACAGATTGGTGGGACCTCAAGGACATATGTATAACAAAGGCCTAGTCATTTTTCTTTCATGCAGGAGACTTAGAACAATCATATTTTCCACAGTGGATTTGTCTTTTCTATATTTCTGAGACAACAGAATGTGCTTCAAGTTGTCTGCAGCTGTCCCTGGACATGACTATATCCTGTCCTCTCTTGCCATCCCTAGAGGTGTCTTTGGCTCCAAAGATGGATCCTTGCCAAAACAATCTAACAAGAATCTCATCAAGAAGACCTTCAGGATGAATGAATGTGAAGGCTAAGTCACTATGTTGAGGGGATTACAAAAAAGCATTCTTTTCTGAAACAGCACAGAATTTTGTAGAGTCCAGAAGATCCAAAAATCCAGGCCCCAGAGGAATAAGATCTCTATGCAAAGCACACTTGAGTACTTGAAACTTTCCAGTTAAGTTTAAATGAATAAGATAGGTCAGGATCTCACAGTCAAAAATGAGGGTTTAAAAAGGTCACTACCATACTGACAGGGTGGAATAAATGAATAAGCATTAGAATCTATGTTGTCAGAAAAATATTAGTTTATATATAGAGAGAGAGAGCAGAGGAATAGGAAAAAATAAAAAGATCAAAATTATCTGTAATTCTACCATACATATTTATAATTTATATCTGTGTATAAAATTATATGTATATAACTATGCTATATAAGAAGTGATGTTCTCTCTAAATCTTCACTCTAACTTTTATTTACTGTTTTTACTCAAAAAATCATCTACATATAAGCCTTTTTTTTAAAAGATCACTTCAATTTTGTTCTCCTAACTCAGGTGGTGATTTTGATGTAAAAATCAAACTAATGCTGAGCCAAGGGTCATGTTTGTCATATCAGGTAATTAGAAATTCATCGTCAGTCGTTAATGTCACCCTCAGGGATAATGGACAATTTATTTTAATAGTTTTGTACCATGTTTTCAAGGGTTTTTTTAAATATATGATTAAGCCCAAGGAAGTCTCATCAGCCATTGGACTTGTCTACTGTATTTACCGCTGAGTTGTCTCTACTCTCAGAACCTTTGGTCTGCTTCTTCCTCAGCTGCTTCTTTTAAAGACAGGAATATCTCTGATGAGGCCGCTAGGTCAGCTTACTTGAGGTCCTCCTCCTCTTGAGAGTACTGCAGGGCTCACAGATTTCTCTCTCCAGAATCTCCAGGACATCAAGTATCATTTCCTCAATGGGCTTAGGTTTTATATTCTGAGACCAGAATCGGAAGTGTCTTGCAGACAACTTTGGCTTCTGGCCTATGACAAATATCTTTCTGTGACAAGAGGCCACAAAATAGCCTGACCATCTGCTAACAGTGGTAGGAGGGAAGAAACACAGGGAAGACAAATGCAAGTTAATATCCCTTCAATTGTTCTGCCACATGCTGTTGACACTGTTGATAGTTTGAGGAGTAAAATTCTAGAATTTTCTTGTGCTTACAAAGCAGAAAGAAATCCATCAACATAGAAGCGTTCCTTTTTTTCTTTTTTTATTATTTAGTTTGTAGTTTATCTGAAATATATTTCTGTTTTCTTCAGGTGTTGCATTTTCTCTCTATTATTTTTGGCAATTCTGGGGTTTGAACTCAGGATTTCACACTAGGATGGTACTTTACCAATGAGCCACACATCCAGCTTTTTCTTTTTTAAACAAAAAGGATCATACTATATATGTTTGCAATTTGCTTTTTTCCATTTAGTACAGCATGGATATTTTTCTAAAGTATCCTTCAAATTTTCTAGGACATTCTAGACATTTTCTAGAACATCTTTCAGTAACATTGCATATTGTTTCTTTAATGGCTACTCAGGTGGTTTATTTTGTTTTTCTATCTATCTATTGATTTATCTGTCTAGCTACCAATCTATCTTTGTTTTTCTGTGATATTTCTATCACTGTTTTCTAGAAGTTCAATGACTAGGTTAATCAAATAATCAATATATCTGGTTGTTTTTTTAATCTTTGGAGTTAATAAAGATTGAACCCATGACCTTTTGCATGCTAGGCAAGCACTCTATGACTAAGTTAAACTCCCAACTTTTGGGCTTTCCTCTCTATCCAAGTTTCTCTATGCAGCTTAGGAGGCTGGTCTTGAATTTGCTATATAGGCCTGGCTTGCTATAAACGTGATCTTCCTTTGTCCACCTCTGAAGTACTAGAATAACAGATGTGTGGCAATGCACAAAGTTCTTGGCTATGAAGTCTTAAATGCATAATTTATTTCTTAACGCCATGGGCCTTGGTTAGGTGTGGTGGATTTGTTAGTACATGTTTTGGGGGGGATTTTTTGTTTGTTTTTTTTAAAGAAAGACAGAAAACAAAAATGAATTCTTCAAGGTCATAAATTTAATAAAGGTGGTTAAATTGGTGCAGGAATTATTCCAGGCATCTCTATAGCATGTTTCAGTCAATAGGAATCTCTTAAAATTAGTGTTTAGACATTAAGAACTTGGCTTTATAACTACCTAGCTAAGCAGCATTGGCCCAAGTCTCAGGTGGATAATTGATAAGAAATGGTGATGGGACAGACAGACAGGTAGAATCCCAGGAACTTTCTGTAAAGATATCAAACTTACATGTGTCGCATGTGTTCTTGGAGTTCACAAACACACCATGGCCTAGTATCTATCACATTGATTCATTCACATCTCTTTAGATTCCCACTTGATATTTTAGCAGTACCAAGTTTGCATCCGTTTTGCCAGAAGCAGACCCTGGGACAAGGATTCAAGATGAAGACGTTTCTAATTAAGAAGTATGAGGAAGGGCTAGGATGTAGCTCCATGGCAAAGTGCTTGCCTAGCAAGTGTAACATCCTAGGTTCAATCCCCAGTACAAAAAAAGAAAAGATGGGAAAAAAAGGAAAAGAAAAAAGTGTAAGTACAATCAGTGAGGAGTAGGAAAATTATACAGTGAAGGGAGGAAGCCTAACTAAAATGTGTTATCGCGGCAACTGTCAAGGAGCTCAATTCCCAAGGGCAATGTCAGGAAACACACACCTCCACCTGAAGGGGAAGGGAGCTGAGGAGGTTGTACATCAGCTCCCATCATCAGCTCCCATCAGCCCAGCCCAGTGTCCTTACTGCCAGTACAACTAGCCTGTCATGGAAAGGCAAAAAGCTGCCTGCCTTGGTTTAGAGAAGTGCCTTCTAGTCAGGAGTATGAGAAGAGTTCTACTGAGCACAAGCAGGAGATACAGGTACAGCACAAATCATGTCTGCTGATAACCTCTCACACCTGTGTTGGTTTACACTTCTGTGCCTTTGCTCACCTTGTTTTGTTTACTGATGGCTTTTTTTGTGGTAGCTTTGTAGCTTTGTGTCCTCCTCTTCTACTTGCCAGCTGCTTGGCTTTGAACACATTACTTATGCTCTTTGTTTCCTGATAAGATTAAGAGTGATAGTGATCATTCTGGTCTCTTGTAACAGTTACTAGGACAATGATGGGATGCGCTAACAGTAATGTCCACCCTTAATAATCTTCAATACATATCAGTTATTATTCTTATTACCTTTCAATAGCCACTCAGAGTGACCAGGCCTTGAAGAAATGACCCTTGAAAATCCAGGCTGGGCCAATGGCCCGGGTCTCTTCTTAACATACCTTAGTGGCAGTTTCCATATACAGGTGGGTCTTCTCCTAAGGGGAATGAGTTCCTCATGTATCACAAGGGGTTATTAAGGCATGCATCCCCTGTGATTAGTACAGGACCTAGCTTGCCCTTTAAATCAAGATAGAGATCTCCATTTCACTCATATGCAGACAAATTCTTTGCTTTAAATTTCACCTGAAGTAAAATGTAAATGTCACTGAAGTGTAGCAATAAACTTCCTTTACTTTAATATACATTGTTTTTCTTGCAACACACACATACCACATTTTAATGTTTCCAAAATCAGGTTGCAGTTTTGACGGTAAATTATTTCTACCCTATCTGCCTTTATTTCAAACTGTAAACTGTTATTACGTAACTAATGGAGTCTGCAATTCAAACTGACAATGCATGGCTGAAACCTCAAAGTAAAGGATAACTTGGAAACCATTTTCAGCTCATCTTCAAAAAAGGAAACAGATTCCTGGGGTTCCTGACCCATGCTATGGTTCTCATTTACCCATCTTTCTCCTAATACAATGCCAAGAATAGACTCTGCCAAGTAGCACTCAGTGTCAATTTCATCCTAGATCAAGTGTGAGCAGGGCAGACTGGTGGAATTCCAAAGTAGTAAAGCTACATTGAAGACATGCTGAACAGAAGTCTGATATTTGAGGCAAAGGTATCAGGAGGAAAGATGGATAACAGGAGACAAACTTCAAGTATGGAGTAAGAAACAAGCTGTGTAGTGACTGAGTGAGCTAGCCAGGAATGGACCAAACAATACCATCTCAGCATTGAGATCCAATACCAATACCAAGATCTATGACATGGACCATGTATCAAGGGTCAGTTATTAAAGAGAAAAGCAATTCTAACTAGAAAACTTTTGGACATTAGCTTGCTAATATCACTAACTTGAGAGAGAAAAAAAACTTTGTTGAAAAGAAATTCTAAATTTGAATCCAAGCTTCATGACAAATTAGAAGAACTGAGGCAATTTGACAAGCAAGATTTCTCTACCTAAATTTTCATCAGGCAATATCCTGGGACTGCTGTGAGGAATCACTGAGATAAGAAAATAAGGATAGCAATAATAGCATGCTTAATATGTGCCAGACATAGTTCTAAAGCTTTCACATACTTTGTCTTATCTCTTATAGGAAGCCTGCAAGGTAAGTATCATTCCTTTTAATAGATGAAAATGGAGTTCCAGTCTGACTAGGAAATATATGCCTTATCCCACAATTATAGGAAGTTCATAAACCATCATGGATGGAACATGATTAGTGTTTAGTACATGTGAGTTCTCTCTTTTCACTCTGCCTGCAAAGTTAACCCTATATGATTTTTAATTGCTTGCATATTAAAGATAATCCCTTGGAAGAATGCTCGCTCTCTGCAGGATTAGGATGCATTTAAGTACCATGGGGTTTTTTTGTGTGTGTGTGAATCTGATACCCTCACAGTCCACTGAGGCCATCTCTTTTCTTGTAATGTGTTAACTTCCCTCTGTGGCCAGTGTTTCTCAGGGGACCTCCATCTGCATTTGTTTCAGGGCTGTCTCTTTCAGTGACATTTCCTCCTTTACCTGATTCCCAAGATAATTTGTTTCTCATTTGAGTTTCAGCAGCCTGAACGATAATGTCAAACTCAATCAATCCTTTGACAAGCCTTCTAAATACAATCCCTCACCTTTGCATGAAGGATATATTTACTGTCCAGTTTTAATGAGATCAGAGGGCCACTAAGAAGAGAGCTGGGAGATTAGAAATCTTGCTAGTCTGGCACCAGTGGCTCATGCCTGTAATCCTAGTTACTCAGGAGGCTGAGATCTGAGGATCGCAGTTTGAAGCTAACCTGGGTAGAAAAGTCCATGCAACTCCAATTAACCACCAGAAAACCAGAAGTGGTGCTGTGGCTTAAAGTGGTAGAGTGGTAGCCTTGAACACAAAATCTCAGGGACAGTACCCCAGGCCCTGTGTTCAAAGCCCCACAACTGATAAAGAAAAGAAAAGAAAGAAAAGAAGAGAGGGAGGGAGGGAGGGAGGGAGGAAGGAAGGAAGGAAGGAAGAAAGAAAGAGGGAAGGAAGACTTCAAGGAATGAAGGAAGGAAGGGAGGGAATGGGAAGGAAGGAAGGGAAGGAAAGAAGGGAAGGAAGGAAAGAAGGAAGGAAGGAAGGGAGGGAAGGAGGGAGGGAGGGAGGGAGGGAAGGAAAGGAAGAAAAGGAAACTTGCTAGAACATGAAATCTCATGCATCAGGGGACTTCAGCCTCTTAGCATTTAAGCTCCAGTATGGGAGGGTGAGACTAAAGAGATGTCACCCTTGGGAGTTCTGAGAGCTGCAGATGGAATCAGGGGATAACCAGGAGCCTCTTTACAGCAGCCACCAAAACTACCTCTGAATCTTGCCTTCCTTTGTATTCCTTTGGCACTTTATGTTACTATGGCCTTTTTATATTATGATTCCCATTTTGCAGGAGAAACTGGAGACAGGAGAAGTGAATGGACACACTCAACTTCATATGATGGGTAAGTGGCAGAGCTGTAATTTGAAGTTGGATCTCTCCAGTTCCAGGTTCTATGACCACAACAGTCCCCAGTCTGCTTTTCTTCACAATGGCCTACCTGAAATCATCTCACCCTATTAAAGGATATGCTCATGTTTCTGCATCCCGATGGTCCTTGATTTGTCAGATACATCAGAGTTAATACTATACCAGTCATCCTTTGTAATACCAGGAGAACCCAAGTTGAGTCTTTTCTTCTATGCTGGCTCACCTCTTCTCTACTCTCTGATTCTCTCATGAGAATGTGTGCAGTGATATTCAAATAGAATAGGAGAAACTTCTTTGTACATCACTGTGGTTACCATTTGCATTAAGGGACAAGAGGTTGGATGACTCTCAGTTTGGCAATTCAGCAGCCATCTGTACTTCACATCACTGGCCTGAATTTTCAGCTTCATTAAATTCTTTCAGGTCATCTGGTCCCAATCTTTGCGATTGCCTGAGTGCATATTTATATCCCATGAGTTATTGCCATTTCTAACCTGTGCTTTACTGCTCCCACCTCCTCCTCACCCTTAATTGCTCTCGCAGTACTTCTGTTAGCTATTATTTTAAAAGGCTTCTCTTTCCAAGTTATTTCGATGAGCCCACAGGGGTTGTTGAATGAATGTATATCAGACATTTTGTTCTTTGGGTTTCTATGTGGTATCTACCTTATTCTGCCAAATCTCTGTAGCAATTCATTTTTATAGAGAATTACAGTCTTCTACCTCTGTCAAAAGGCATTAAGGTCATACCGGGTCCCATACAGTGAATGGTAGAATTAATGCTTTATTTTTGTCTCCTGTTTCAACATTGTGGGCAAACTGCTAGTAGCCCAATGTCTCGAAGCTTTAGCTTGGCTGGCTAATGTGATAGAACCCTTATGGCTTTATACATCTCCTTACATTGCTCCATAGAATCTCGAGGGCATGCCAAGGAGAACTTGGGCCATTAAGCCCAATCCTAACTAGAGTTTGCTCTTCTTCTTCTCTCCCTCCCCCTCCTCTCTCCCCCTCCTCTCCCCCTCCTTCCTCCCCTCCTCTCCCCCTCCCCTCCCCCTCCCCCACTCTCTCTCCTCCTCCTCCTTCTCCTTCTCCTCCTCCTCCTCCTCCTTCTTTCTTCTTCTTGACCAAGGTTTTATTACTGCATGAAGACTGAATGCCTAATGCTCTTCTCTTAAATTGAGTTTTCTTTGCTTTGAAAAGTTCTTTGCAAGATAGCAAATTGCCTGCTCAGAACATGACTGGATCTGAATGAGAAGTGATAGACATAGCTCCAAATCAGTTGGGAACTCTGAAATCTTCACTGGTAATATATGGTTTTGTGCACTTGAAGTTCAAATTGTCTAAAACAGTTTTATCACTCAGACTCAGTTTGGACACAAGGTGACTTAAGTATTCCTCTGGGTGCTAAGTGTTCAGCTTCAATGTCCTCTCTCCTAAAGAAGAAGCCCTTTGATTCAATAGAGATTTCAGGATTTAGACTCCAGCACGAATTGGTTGAGTATCCCAGTGTATGGCAGCAATAGGTGGGATTGTTTGAGACAATGTAAACAACAAAATGAAAAAAGAAGTAGAACCTGAGGACTGTTATAGCTGGATCTTAGGAAGAGATTGGGGTAATGAACTTTGTCTTGTGTACCTTCCTTTGCAGATTGCTTTCCCTTCTTCCTGAAGACTGTCTCTCTTTGCATCCCTAGTTCATAGGATAGCATACAGGCTTTCTCTACATCCCTCATAGGTATCCCTCAGAACTCTTCAAGACCTGTGTCTTTTCTAAGCTCAATATCAAATTCCTAGTAGGGAGAACCTTATTGTTTTTGTTAGGCCGATGTGTACTGTTGATACAATCAGCTCCGTCTCATCCATCAAGTCTGTGGCATCTGCAGGCCAAAGACAGTCCAAAAAGGTCAGTGTGAGCTGGACATCCATAAAGACATCAAGTCTACAGCATCATATTCTTTCCCCACTTTGTGCATCCATTTATCCCTGGGAAGATATTGAGGATCAAAGGAACAATGCTCAAGAAGTGATATCTAACAGATGAACTTAGTAGCTAACATTTACTGAGAACTTTCTTTGTTCCAAACATTGGACTGAGTGCGTCATAGGAATGGACTCATCTATTAGACACAAAACAATCTCACCAGGAGTTAGAATTGTCAGCTTTTTATTTCACAATGAAGACTCAAATATTGAGGCTCCCTCTGGAATGTGACTTTGGATAAATCACTCAGCTTCAATTTTAATTTCTCTACCTGTAAGTAGATATTTAAAAAAAACCTACCCATACAGATGGACCCATTGCAACAATGAGAGATGTACAAGTCATTAGGTCGAAAAACGAACTTAACAACTTTGGTGGGGGGTGGAAGGAGGATTGGGTGGCGGGAGGGGAGGAATATGGGAAGGGATGGGAAGGGGAAACAACGAGGAGGCAACAATGCTTGATAAGAAATGTACTCGTTATCTTGCCCATGTAATTGTAACTCCTCTGTACGGTATTCTCACAATAAAAAAAGAGAGAGAGAAAAAAAAACCTACCCAATTAAAGACGTTTAAGCTTAGCAATTAATGACAAGCATTATTTTCCTCTATGTATCTGGGTTTTCCTGCTTTACCCAAACACACTGGGTCTTCCTACTCTCTTGGACGTTTTTCTTTGTTTGTTTGGTGTAATTTTCTCCTCTCTGTCCTGCCCCCCTCCAATTTGTTTCTTCCACTGCTTTAATTCTGTCTGCTACTCTTACCCCAGAGTGTGGCTCCTGGATTCTAATTTAGAGAGAAATCACTTTAATTCCTTGGTTTTTGATGCAAGCTTCTTTCTAAAGTGTCTACTCACCATGTGATGAGAAGGGTTGATTGAATTAGGGAATATGTCAGATTTAAGTTAAAGCTGGAGATTTTTTGTGTTTTTGTTTTTCTGTTTTTTTTTTAACAACAGGACGCTAAGGCTTAAACAAAGACCAATATTTTTATATTTCTGAGTCTGTTATCTTATCTGTAAATTAATAAGTAAAATTAATAATGATGATGATGGTGGTGTGTGTGTGTGTGTGTGTGTGTGCGTGCGCGCACGTGCATGAGGGGGGGTGTGGGTGTGTATCCTGCAGATCAAATAAGGAATGCATGTAAAATGTTCTGGAAGTTCCAAGGTACAAAACTTTACAGAGTTTAATTTTAAGGCAGAAAGCACTGAAATGAACTTTTGATCTATAGCCTGGGTCCCAGGATGTTTAGAAAGGCCTTTGCTTGCACAGTATTTTCATACTTTTAATTTATAGTTAGAGATGTTTACATGTTATTCTAGGTATCAGGAAATTTGAGTTTAGGATGTGTCTTTTAAGTTTCCTTACAGAATAAATGATGGATACCTAGTAAATGTTAGATGTACAGATAATATTCAGCTTTTCCTTATATCTCTCTTTCATGATTTTTTTTCTTTTGGTTTTTATAGCATGTCTCAATATTTTAGAGACTTCTTAACAAAGTCTTTGAAAGATCTCAAAAAGACCTGTATTAATGCAACTTTTTTTGTTAAATTTATAGGAAGTATTATTGTATGTTACCAATACAATGCAACTATGAACTTCAAGTGCACAAAACCATATAATATCACCAGCGAAGATTTTAGAGTTCCAAACTGACTACTACTGATACAATGAAAATCTATGAATACGGATGGAAATAATAAATTGTATGAGCAAGCATGCTTTTATTTGTTTGGTTCTCTAATTTTGGCAAATACATTTCCATATAGATCAAATTACCACATTTCTACATCCTGCATCAACATCTA
This sequence comes from Dipodomys ordii, assembly GCF_000151885.1. Lineage (NCBI taxonomy): Eukaryota > Metazoa > Chordata > Mammalia > Rodentia > Heteromyidae > Dipodomys > Dipodomys ordii. The sequence goes on from NW_012267262.1 coordinate 6,754,723, forward strand.
GAGATATATGAAAAAGGGAAGGAAAAAAATATAACAACATAAAATGTTGGTGTTTAAAAGTTATTAGGTTCAGCCTCATCATTTGATAGGTCAGAGGTAAACACATGACGTGACTTGCTTAAGGGAATACAGCAAAATTGTAATTTATCATTCTCTTCCCTATGAAATATTTTTACCATCTTCATCACTGTTGACATTTCCTTGGAAAGAGAATAAATATTTTTTAAAAGAACATTGTACTCAGAAACTGACATGTTGAATTGAGACTCCTTTGTACAACTACACAAAGAAAATAAATTCTTTTTTTCTTAACAGAAATCTTTCCTCCTCAGGCTCAGCAATGAGGCCCTTGGAAGGAGAACAGGAAAGACCTCCAGGCCTAGCAATACTGCGTCTCAACACAAATGTATCACTTGCAGAATGGTGAAGATGTCAAACCTGGGGAACTCCTTCAAATTAAATAGTAGCTCATTTAACTCAAATAATTATTTCCTGACAACCTACTTCATACCCACAGTATGCTGCATTTTGTAAAGACAGAAATTTGACTTACAATTCAAAAGTAAGCCCGGCACCAGTGGCTCATGCTGGTGGTTCATGCGGTTCAAAGCCAGCCCTGGCAGGAAAATCCATGAGACTCTTATCACCAATAAACCACCAGCAAACCACAAGTGGTACTATGGCTCAAGTGGTAGAGCACTTGCCTTGAGCTGAAGAGCTCAGGGACAGGGCCCAGGCCCAGAGTTCAAGCCCCATGACCACCCCTTCCCCCCCAAAAAAAAGTAAAGGACATTTATACAATAGAGGCTGGGCAGCACAGTGTCAAAAGTTGGAGCCACGGCACCAGCCTAAATAGTTGATAGCAGTAAATTTTTTAGCTCAACGTTATGCTCTTTCTGCTTCTAGTTCTGGATTCATCAAGTGGAGGCTTTCTGTCAGTCTCAGTGAGGGTCATGGGTTTAAGAAAAATCAAGTGTATATAGTCTGTGTCATAGTCAATAGGAGAGTGACTGATTTTGTATAGGATCTCACTGGGACACATCCTAGCTCTGTGATGTAGAAACCATCTCTCTTTGATAGAGGAGTAAGTGGAAGCTAGAAGGTCATGTAACTTTGCCTAGGTTTACCCTGAGTCAAGACTCAAACCTGAGGTCTGTGTACTATAGATCCCTGGCCTCCTTAATTCTGCCATGTGCTGCCCTCAAACACAAACCTTGTTCTCAAGAAAGCTATATTCTAGAAAAAATGTCCTGGCTGAAAATACTAAGTACCATGAAAGAGCCAGAAAGAATATAGGATGGGCATTTCAGGGTAAGGCCTTTGGGAGGCTGTGCACAGCCTGGGAAATCAGAAGACACTTCCAAGGGGAGATGGAATGGAAATAGAGTCTGGAAGGACAAGTATGCAGATGTAGAAGGGAAAAAAAGAGCTAAAGGGTTAGGAATGGGAAAGCTAACATGTAGATAAGAAGCAGCCAAAGGCTAGTTCACTAACAGTGAATCCTGAGGTCTGTACTAGAGGAGAGATGGTAGGATAAAGGCTGAAACCACAGCTGAAGAAGCCAGAGCACAGGGGCCTCAGGCACCAAACTAACAATTGTACATCTCAGATTTAAATTTTTCCTTCTTTCCTTCCTTCCTTCCTTCCTTCCTTCCTTCCTTCCTTCCTTCCTTCCTTCCTTCCTTCCTTCCTTCCTT